>NW_026571070.1:11415866-11420866 GCF_026225935.1 Boleophthalmus pectinirostris
AAAAGCAGCGAAGCCAAACTAAGGTGATTCTTGAAGATTCATTCCAGCAATGGCGCAACTGAAGCAGACGCAGGGTCTAAAGACTGACGCACTGGTCGCCAAATTACTCCTGGACAGGAAACTTCTGCTTATTATGAAAACGTACTTTATTTCCAAGAGCTAGACAAACGTTTTTCAGGACACGAGAGCGATATCCTATGTCTGAAAACGTAATTTTCAAGGCAAAGAAAGAGTCCACTTGCTGCTGCGTGTTGTAGCTAGTTCATTCGCACTGAATCTCTGCACCCCTTTCCTGCTCCTCTCCCTGCTGCCCGTTCCGCTCTTCCCCCCCGCTCCTCACTTCTCCGGGCACGGAATCTCCGCGCACCGCTCCCTCCCCTCTCTCTCTCTCCTCTCCTCCCTGCTCCGCTCTTCTTCCCTGCTCCTCACTTCTCGTCCGCGAACGAAATGTCCGCACACCCGCTCCCCCGCTCCTCACTTCTCCGCCTTGCCTAACCAACACTGTAGTTAGTTGTTTACAAGTCATGTGCAGCATGTAAACAAACCTGTTTCTGGCGTAAAGAGGAGGCGGGAGGAGGCGTTTCTATGTAGGAGCTGTAGGGGAGGGGGGGTGCTTTCACGCATGCGCAACATTTGAAAAAGGACAAACAGTCGCTGGATTTCTCGTTCCTTGGAAAATCCTCTATACAACTTTTAAGCAGTGTCACCTCTCCCTAGATCTTACCTGTAACTTAGGCCTGGTAGATATGTTTATTAATACTATGAAAAAGTTCCACAGCGCACCTTTAGCAGTCCTCTCTCTAAATTATTTGACTATTCTTCCACACGCCTAAGAAAACTTGTAATGAAATGATCTAGATGTGAATGTTTGTGTACCTTGCCTTGAGGTGTAATTTACATTTTATAATTATTATAGTCTGTTGTTTTGAAACAACATATTTAGCATATCGTTTCAAACTACGCGTGACATAAATACTGAAATACTAACAGAACTTTATGTTGCAATCAAACAAAATGTGCAAACCTGATGAACATTGCTTAGTTTAATGCCACACTGTGTAATATTATAAGAAAAATGATACATCTCCATGGAGACAAGCAGGTGGCATAAAGGTGCAGCTCATTTTTAACTGTATTTTCGTGCACTTTACTTGTTTAACTTTTCTGGAGAGGCGTCTGCTGTCTTTGTTTCTATGGAGATCATATTGTTTTGCCTGTAATGTTCCACAATATGGCATTAAAATAGTCCTGCATTTCAAAATGTGTGTGACATAAATGCTGAAATACTAACAGTAGTTATTATTATTAGTAGTAGTGGTAGTAGTAGTAATAGTAATAGTAGCAGTTGCAGTAGTAGCAGTAGCAGTAATAGTAGCAGTAGCAGTACTAGTAGCAGTAGTAGTAGTAGTAGTAGCAGTAGCAGCAGTAGCAGTAGCAGTAATAGTAGCAGTAGTAGTAGTAGCAGTAGTAGTAGCAGTAGCAGTAGTAAGTAGCAGTAATAGTAGCAGTAGCAGTAATAGTAGCAGTAGTAGCAGGACTAGCAGTAGCAGTAGTAGTAGTATAGTAGTAGTAACAGTAGTTGTAGTAGTACCATTAGTAATAGTAGTAGCAGTAGCAGTAATAGTAGTAGTAGCAGTAGTAGCAGTAGTAGCAGCAGTAGTAGTAGTAGCAGTAGTAGCAGTATCAGTAATAGTAGTAGTAGCAGTAAGTAGTAGTAGCAGTAGTAGTAGCAGTAGCCTTAGTAGTAGTAGTAGTAGTAGTAGTAGTAGCAGTAGTAGTAGTAGTAGTAGCAGTAGTAGCAGTAGCAGTAATAGTAGTAGTAGCAGTAGTAGTAGTAGTAGCCTGGTAGTACTGTAGTAGTAGTAGTAGTAGCAGCAGTAGTAGTAGTAGTAGCAGCAGTAGCAGTAGTAGTAGCAGTAGCAGTAGCAGGACTAGTAGCAGTAGTAGTAGCTTTAGCAGCAGTAGTAGTAGTATTAGTAGTAACAGTAGTTGTAGTAGTACCAGTAGTAGTAGTAGCAGTAATAGTAGTAGTAGCAGTAATAGTAGTAGTAGCAGTAGTAGCAGCAGCAAGTAGTAGTAGCAGTAGTAGCAGTAGCAGTAATAGTAGTAGTAGCAGTAGTAGTAGTAGCAGTAGTAGCAGCAGCCTTAGTAGTAGTAGCAGTAGTAGCAGCAGCCTTGGTAGTACTGTAGTAGTAGTAGTAGCAGCAGCCTTAGTAGTAGTAGTAGTAGTAGTAGTAGTAGTAGCATTTTAATTGAAAAAAAAAAAAAAAAAATAAATAAGAAAATGTGCAAATCTAACAACTGTTTAGTTT
This sequence comes from Boleophthalmus pectinirostris, assembly GCF_026225935.1. Classification (NCBI taxonomy): domain Eukaryota; kingdom Metazoa; phylum Chordata; class Actinopteri; order Gobiiformes; family Gobiidae; genus Boleophthalmus; species Boleophthalmus pectinirostris. The sequence goes on from NW_026571070.1 coordinate 11,418,179, forward strand.
AATCTCATACTGTGTAATATTCTGTGATACGCAGAGTAACACATCTCCACAGAAACAAACAGATGACAGCCCCTCCACGTGAAAAGTCCCTTAATGCACCTTTAACCTTTAACGGTAATGAGTAAATGAGTAAGTACAGTAAGTCTCCTCCCATCGCCTCTTTCAGCAGCAGCGTTACCCACGGAGGAGAGTTTGTTCTTTGGGGAGGGAGCAGAGTCCTGTGCCAGGCTGCAGGCTCAGACAGGTTTGTACGATGGGACAATTTCACAGAAGACACCACCCAAACTGTCCCCGGTACTCGCTGTTTACGTCTGTGGCCACTGTTACTGGGAAAGAATGCGGAGCAGCGACTAAACGCAGGTTACAGTGATAATGGTTAGGCAATGGTTCTCACAATTATGGTATCTCCCGTAGTTAGCACGCATGAGTTAGTCCTTACAGGTGCTCTGTTATTACGCAAGGTTGACTCTTCTGAGCTCTAAGCCATGTCGTTAAAATCAAAAACAAACCCGGAGCTGTGTTTTTGTTCACCACACATGTTTAAGTAATCCTTTGTTATTCGCGTGTCCACATCTCCAAAGCTCAAAATGCTCTGTTGTAGTTTTCAAGTTAAATGCAAACTTTAGTTCAGTAGAAATCGGCAATTCCAGGGCTGAAAGTATCCAGTTGGTTCTAGTGAAGTTTAAAAACACAGCGGAGCACTTCCTGTATTACCAGATGACCTCACAAACTCAGCGTAAACATGCAGGATTTGTGTGTTAAATGTGTAAATGAAACAAAACAACTCCAGGTCTGTTTGTGATGAGGAAACAACATTGTAATGTCGATCAGAAAATTGGAAATTAAAGAACTGGGAATTTGTTTTGAAAATTTGGTGAAACATAAAACAAGAACTAATAATTGTGAAAATATATTTTAAAAAATATATAAAATAAGCAGCATACATACAGTACAATAATGTATTAGAAATTAAATAAAATGTTAACAATTAAATAAATGTTAACAATCTGTATATCGTTCATTAGTTCGTTTTTTCATTTTGAAAAAAAAAAAAAAAAAAAAAAAAAATTTCTTCATAATTTGTCCCCAAACCAAAATGAAAAAATGGATACAATATGTTTTTTTTTCTGTTTTTGATTTTGTGTTTAAATGAAAAATGGTTAAAAAAAAAAAAAAAAAAAGGGATAATGGACGTTTCCCGTTTCCCTGACTTAAAATGTGGGACTGAACCAGGACTAAAACACTACTAAACCAGTTTCAGTCCCAGTCTGAGTCCCGATCTGAGTCCTGATCTGAGTCCCAGCCTCAGTCCTGGTTCAGTCCTGGTTTAGGACTGAGACCGGGACCAGACCAGGACAAAACAAAAAGTTAAGATGGAGTCATACTTGTAAAAAAATAAATAAATAAAGTAAAAATATAAAATAAGTGGTATATATATATATAAAAATGTATTAGGAAAAAACTTACTGTAGAGACAGAATAAAAATGGAAAACTAGCATGGTAAAAAAAAAAAAAAAAAAACATTAATTGCCAATTGTTTTTTGTTTATATCATGTTAAAATTGTGTTGCAGAATACACTGTTTTCCTGTTTCACTGTTTTAAAAATCCAAGACCAGTTCAGCCCTGGTTTGACTTTTGAGTATTTAGTTTCAAATACAAGCACAGTTCAAACCCAGTACAAAAGTTTGAACGCCACAATAGAATAGTTCAGTCAAATTAACCAAATCCCTTAACAAAAAAATCTGGGTATTCCTCATTTGAACCATTAAAATTCCCCTTCACAAGCCCAATTTAGATGTGCCTCAGGTTAGACTGTCACCACAGCGCCTGCAGACAACCCAAGGTGCAAATTAATGTCAGGGAAACACAGGGAGACTACAATACGGAGCTTTCAAACAAGCCCAATGAAACCAATGAATATTTTAGACGCTTTTCAAAAATGTAAAAAGGACATGCTTCAAAAGGGGAGAGTCTATACCGTGTGGAGCCTGAATACATGTGTACACGAGCTATTGTAGTGTAAGAGCTGACAGGAGCAGGGGAGGGGAAAATGGGAAGTTAAATCGCAAAGAAATCGCATTGTGGTGTAAACTTTCATTGAACTTATTCAAAAGCCTGTGGAAAAAAGAAAAAGATAGAAGTCGCACACACAAAAAAATGCTTAAACTTGCAATGCATTCAGGCAGAGAGAAGCAAAAATTGGTAAAAAAAATAAAATAAATAAATAAAATGTAGTGAAACTTTGCCGTTGGTGTACTCAATATTCCCTGGGGGTATGATGCTAACTGTAAGCACTGCTCTGTCTGAGGATTGTTAGACTTTAATCTGAGCTTTATTTGAACACAATCTGACTTAGATGGAACTACAACCCGTGAGCTGATTTATATTGTTAAAAGTGCACTATGTAACTTTTTCTTTGGGGGTCCAGCACCTCGGGCTGTCGCGGTTTGGGAATTTGTCCTGCGGCGCGGTATAGCGGCTCAACACCGCGGTATGAGTTGATACCGCACCCCCTCCCCAACCCCCCCATCCCCCGGAGTTATAATATTTCCAGCGGCTCTGAAAACTCTCTCCAGTGATGATGTTGCGCAGATGCATGTGTACTTTGATTGTTGTGTGGATATAGCGTGTGTAGCGTGGGAGAACTAACATTTGGATTTGGAAAAAGTGCCGCTGCATCTCTCTA
>NW_026571070.1:11423366-11863366 GCF_026225935.1 Boleophthalmus pectinirostris
AGCAGTAGTTGTAGTAGTAGTAGCAGTAGTTGTAGTAGTAGTAGTAGTAGCAGTAGTTAGTAGCAGTAGCAGTAGTTGTAGTAGTAGTAGTAGTAGCAGTAGTTGTAGTAGTAGTAGTAGTAGTAGTAGTAGCAGTAGTTGTAGTAGCAGTAGTTGTAGTAGCAGTAGTTGTAGTAGCAGTAGTTGTAGTAGCAGTAGTTGTAGTAGTAGTGTAGTAGCAGTAGTAGTAGCAGTAGTTGTAGTAGTTGTAGTAGCAGTAGTTGTAGTAGCAGTAGTTGTAGTAGTAGTAGCAGTAGTTAGTAGTAGTTTGTAGTAGCAGTAGCTGTAGTAGCAGTAGTTGTAGTAGCAGTAGTTGTAGTAGTAGTAGTAGTAGTAGTAGTAGTAGTAGTAGTAGTAGTGTAGTAGCAGTAGTTGTAGTAGTTGTAGTAGCAGTAGTTGTAGTAGCAGTAGTTGTAGTAGTAGTAGTAGCAGTAGTAGTAGTAGCAGTAGTTGTAGTAGCAGTAGTAGTAGTAGTAGTTAGCAGTAGTTGTAGTAGCAGTAGTTGTAGTAGTAGTAGTAGTGTAGTAGTAGTAGTAGTAGCAGTAGTAGCAGTAGTTGTAGTAGTTTGTAGTAGCAGTAGTTGTAGTAGCAGTAGTAGTAGTGTAGTAGCAGTAGTTAGTAGTAGTAGCAGTAGTTGTAGTAGTAGCAGTAGTTGTAGTAGTAGCAGTAGTTGTAGTAGCAGTAGTTAGTAGTAGTAGTAGTAGTAGCAGTAGTTGTAGTAGTTGTAGTAGCAGTAGTTGTAGTAGCAGTAGTTGTAGTAGTAGTAGTAGCAGTAGTTGTAGTAGCAGTAGTTGTAGTAGCAGTAGTTGTAGTAGTTGTAGTAGCAGTAGCTGTAGTAGCAGTAGTAGTTTAGTAGTAGTAGTGTAGTAGCAGTAGTTGTAGTAGTAGTAGTAGTTGTAGTAGTAGCAGTAGTTGTAGTAGCAGTAGCTGTAGTAGCAGTAGTAGCAGTAGTAGCAGTAGTTGTAGTAGTTGTAGTAGCAGTAGTTGTAGTAGCAGTAGTTGTAGTAGCAGTAGTTGTAGTAGCAGTAGTAGCAGTAGTTGTAGTAGTAGTTTTTCTTGACTTTTCAGACGATCTTTAAACCTTTTTGTGAGTGTCTACTAACGTGTGCTTTGTGTCACCATCACACCAACACACATACATGCAGAACACCCCCGGAATGATGTCACTACAAAATCATAACAGTCAGATCATACTCAATATCATTTGCTTTTCATTTTGTTACACTTCTCAACTTTACCTTTTCCTGATTTGCATTTTGTCAATCATCTGACGGCTGAGCGATACGAAATGTGTTGACAAATGAAAAGCGTCCATTAGGTAGGCTACAGATCCGCACGACATACACACGACGGAAGGGTTTTCATGTAAATATGTTTGCGTTATGTAAAGTAAACATATGTAAATATTCTTTATGTAACATGGAAATAGACTTTCCTCTTTGCATTTCTCTTCAGGGGTTATGACAGCAACAATGTTTTTCTCAAAAGCATGGAAAGGTCTGGTGTAGGTACGATGCGTGTTTGTATTTATTTATTTATGTGTGTGATTTATTTTTTCATACCTGGACATCTAACAAAGTGCCAGAAGTGATCATCTTAGAACATTCACCATCAATGCACAATATGAGGAAAAAAATAAAGCTGCACATTACAATATTTGGATGTTTTTTGACAGTGTAAATGTATTGCTTTATTGACTAGTCTGATGTGTCAAAATATAAACAGAACAGAGACTGAACCAAGGCCAAACACTGATAAAACCACACAAAAAAAATCTGTAAAAGCCAAAATATTACTTTTGTTCGCTTTCATTTTTCCATTTTCAGATCTGTACGTTTCTGTCAGATGCAGAACCTTATCATAAATACCTATAATTTTGTGATAAATTGTGTGTACCTATATTTTCATTAATCTTTTCACATTCTAGATTATAATTATGCCATATGTACAGATTAGGGCTTTTCTTTACTGCCCTACAAAGGCAAAAGACCAGAGTGTGAAACTGAGAAAAATGACTTCAAAGTTTCTAGTTGCTCTAATGAAGAAATATTTGTATGTAAAAAATATTGAGCTCAAAATCGACCTCTAACCCTTATTTGTCAGTTCCTGCGCTCTGGCCTCTCTCTTTGTATCACGAGCCAAAAATAAAGAGTCGTGCAAAGGCAAAAGGCAAAAGGAAGTGACACTTACACAGTTAAACAGTTTGACAGACAAGTTATTTTATAATATAGTATGAATAAATACATGAAAGATGTTAAGATTAAAGATAATTTAAGTATAATTGAATACAAAGGTATATTTATTTAATGTGTTAAGACCCTGTGTCAGTGCCGTGACAAAAAGAAGGAGGCGAGAGTTTGGATTTTAAAATAAAATATATTTATTAAGTAAATCACAAACAAAACATACACTGTTACTGCCTTTTGCCTTTGCACGACTCCTTATTTTTGGCTCGTGATACAAAGGCCGAGTACAGGAACTGCCAAATAACTGTCAAAGGTCAATTTGGAGCTAAATATTTTCACAATATTTATTCATATGATAAAGGAGGTCTCAAATACCCCCAAGATGACATTAACTCATCTCATTTTTGACCTGATGAATAACATGATTTTGCCTTTGTAGTTCAGTATAGATTACATGGTATTCTCATAAGAAATATCTAAAAAAAATAAAATAAAAAATCACAGATGTTGAACCTGACCTTTTCCATTAGTGCCTGGACTCTATCTCACTACATGGCAACAAAAATCTGCATTTCAACAATTTTCCTTTTCAACAAATTTCCCCATAACTGTATAAAAGGTGCACTATGTAACTTTTTGGTTTGGGGTTCGTCACCTGCTTGTTTCTATGGATATCTCATTGCTGTGTGTGGAATGTTGCACAGTATGACATTAAACAGCTCTATACCTTTTATTTATTAAATTACATGTGGTGTTATAGCTTAAAAGTAACAGGCATTCTGACTCTGACGCTACGTTTATATGATGATGGTCTGAACAGAAGACGCAAAAATGGTGTCGCGTCTTCAGTTTTTATTCTGCGTTTAGACGAGCGTTTTCAATTCAGTTTTCAGTTTTTCGATTGGGTATTTATGCCAGGCACATGTATTTGATGAAAACGCGTACGCGACGTGAGCAGATCTGACCAGAGTTTTGCGTCTTGGGCAGTGTCGACGGAAACGCTACGGCGAAGCTTATTCAACTTTTCCACTCTGGAGGTGGTTTCAGATTTTTGCGTTTTTAAGTCCCAAAAATGCCGTCACCGTCTAAACCAGGCATGTCCAAACTACGGCCCGTGGGCAAAATGCGGCCCTCGAACAAATTTTTTTTGGCCCTGAGGTTTCCAGATGACTTGATCCAAATTACTTTACACCACTTAAAAATTAACTCTTTACTGCCAGGTTTTTGAAAATCTACGTTGGTTTAAGGATCTTAGCATGAATAAAGACTCATTCTAACCTGTTTAAACATGCACATATTTAAATTATTCACTGTATTGAGCACCAGTCTACGGCCCTCGATCAGCCCTCTTCTTCGTCTGTGTTTAGAGATGTGGCCCTTGATGAAAAAAAGTTTGGACACCCCTGGTCTAAACGAAAGGCGATAAAATATTTTGTCATTTTTACACGCAAGCATTCTCGTGTAAACAGGCCCTCAATGTAATCCCCTCGCCACACATCTGACCTGTACGCCATAATTGTGACATATTGTGAAAAAATCCAGATAAAACAGTAACATATCAATGAAGAAAAGCATTTGACGCACCTTCTAAGAGAAAAGTTACACAGTGCACCTTTAAATACCATGGACCTATAACGTGTTTTGACCTGAAAACCAGCAAAACACGCCTAAACACACTATATCACACACAGATTCAATACAGCGGTGAAGATATACCACCGTAAAGAACCATCGAAAACCCTCGCCTCTCCTCTTCCTCCCATCATCACCCCAGCCCTATGAGATAAGATTTTCTGTATATGTCCCTGGTTTAAATACTAGACCACAGATTACTCAGACCCCCCTATGCCCCTCTATCCCTTCTCCCAATACCATAAACAGCGGGCTTATAGTGTAATCTTGAATAGGGGCGATGTAATGTTATCCTACAGCAGCAGTGGTACATTGTAATCGGAATAGCCTTACTCGCAATGATCCTTGAATACAAAATCGGTCTCCATCTAATCACCCAGACTCTTCATGACGAGCTATATCTTACACTCCGAGAACTGGAGACGTTTTTTTTTTTCTAGCGCAAAAACTGCAGCCGAAGCAAAATCTACCGCCATTATTTTCAGTGAATGAGATAGGATAGAGAAGAAGACACTGCGTTGTCATTTTTCATGCTGTTAAAATGGCTGCACCTGATTTTTTTTTCTCTGTAGTTGAGCAAAATTTGTCTCACTCCAGTACAGATATATTGTATAAGCTTGCGTGGGATTCAGAATACACATTTTCTTTAATGCTTTACGAAGATGTGAGTCTGGTCTCTGTCTTTATATGGGCGTGATTGACAGATGGGTTAGCCAATCAGGGACACTCATGGTTCGTCTGTATCAAAACGAATACGGCTGTTTATGAGGAGAAAAAAATAGATAAAGATGTATCACAAGAGACTGAAAAACATGCCACATTTCTGTAGAATCAGTGGGTGAAGCTCTAAACTCTGTTACTCTGAGGTGAGGTGTAAGTTTATACAAAATTATAGATGACAAATGAGCTCCTTTGTTTCTCGTGTCACTAAAAACAAACAAATCTGATTGGACGAACATGTTTGGTTCTGGTTCAAGATTCTGAATTTAATGTATAAGCAGCTATTAAAGGTGCACTGTGTAACTTTTTGGTTCAGAGGCTGTCATCTGCTTGTTTCTATGTAATTTCTCTGCTTGGAATGTTCCACAGTGTGACATTAAACAGCTCTACCTTACATTCATTCCATTACATATGGATTTACAGCTGAAAAATACCTAGAAAAACAACATTCTGACTGTAAGCAGGGTCGCCTCTCCACAGATCTGACCTGTAACTTGGTCTGGTTTGGTCTCCATGTAGACAGAAAGGTTTAATGCCATACTGTGAAACATTCAAGACAAAGGCAAGAACATCCGCGCGGAGAAAAGCATTTCAATCCAATCCAAATCAACTTTATTTGTATAGCGCAGAGTCTCCAAAGTTCTACACAGAGTAGGCACAATATCAATTAAGACATTAAATAAAATAAAGCATAAAATAAATAAGCAAGTCAATAAAAAACATTTAAAAACAATACTAAAATTTGCAAATAGAAAAAGAGCAAATAAAATCAATAAAAGACCACACACTTCTCATGACATGTTAAGAGCCAGTGAGCGAAAGAGTGCTTTTAAACGAGACTTTTAAACGCTCTTGATGTGACGAGGGAGAGTGTCCCAAAGTCACGGTCACCCCGTCTTTTGAGTATCATTTTAGGGACGAGAAGTTGGAGCTGATGAAGGAGTGTAGAAACAATGAGGTCGTATGTATGTACGCTGGGGCCAGTCCATGAAGCAGCCTGATTCATGGGCCGGTTTCACTTTGTACAAACCGTCTGATCTCGCAATGTTAGAATTCGTTTGCTCGACAGTAGGCGGGTACTTTTTTTCATTTAACAAATCACTGCTATTTGGTCATGACATATGAAATGAGTGACGGGGGCTAACTGGTATATTAAGCTTTTCCCAAATCCCGTAGGAAGAAGGGCAAAAACGTCTTTCTCCTTGATAAAATTCACAAAACATTCTCTTTGTTCCGGCTTTAAATCCTCGATGTCGGGAATCGTTCACAGCACTGAATATATGGCTCTTCGCTGATTGGCTGGTGCCCGAACTTGCCGTTCTGGGTTTTTGCGAACCGTCCCGTGTATTCTGATTCCTGGAGAGAAATTAAATTGAGCGGAGGCACAAGGTGGCGCCAACCTGGCTGTCCATGAAGTACTCTAAAAACAATAAAATTTGAAGAGCCAGTGCATTTGATGGAGGTAGAAACGAGACACTGTTTTGTTCTCCAAGAATCAGGAAGTACGCTGGTAGCATGCTAGTTGTTGTCAGCTTACCATGAAGGTGAAACTTCAACTTTTGAGAAAGGTTTGTCTGGAAAACGTAATCCATTTTGTAAAACAGGCCTGCTTATGTTTTATGAAACTTTTAATCGCTCCAGAATCAGAAAATGTGCAGTTGGCATGCTAGTTTCCACGCAAAACTTCGATATGGCCTTTAAAAGTTTGTTAAAAACACTTTTTGGCGAGAACACGATGTACTGAATGCATGAGGTAAGCGAAGAATAACTCTGGACCGCTGCAAACAGTTTTTCACATTTTGAATACCGTACAAATTAGGCACCGCGCCTTTAAAGAAAATATTTTGTATGAAAAATGTAACACGATTTAATACGGGCATCAAAGTTTGAGCGCCAGTGTTTATATTTGAACACGGGCTGTAAAAGGAGGAGCAGCGGAGGTGGAGAGGAGAAGCCAGACGGTTGTAACAGGGATGGGTCTCTTTAGGACATCACTCACATGGCCCACAGTACAAAAGTTCACTCATTTATTTGTTATGAGTTATCCTTACACAGGGTCAGACACAGGACTGGAGCGCTGTGTGGTTTTTATTATACAGCCTGGGCTAATATATTTCTCATATAAAAAGCGAGATGGTTATTTTAAGAGAGGTTGTAAATGAAAGAATAGATTTTCCAATATTTAGAGATAATTGCCTTGCAGATTAGGCCATATAAACACACACAAATCTTAAACCATTGAGATGTTCGGCCAGGCTTGGAAGAGTTACTGTAAATGGAAGTCAGGCTTGAGCATTGCAAAAGTAACTTGGTTCATGCTACTTAGAAAATCGACTTCTCTTTTCTTGGATTTGACCATAAACTGTATCAAAAAGTGGACTAAGACACTGTAATGTCACTCTTTTTGGGCTCCAGTCAAATGAAGCTCATGGAGGCTCACAGTTATGGAGCGAATTTGCGGCTGAGATACATATTTGGAATTGGATTTGATTTATGGACAAAATTGTGAAATAAAAACACCAGAGTGGGTTAATACAAACATTTTAAGACCAAAATAAGTAGCCTGATATCAGCAGTTACGGAGAGACAATGTTTTTTTTCAATACAAAGTGAATTGGAGCCAGAGTCGACAGAACCAAAAGCACCCCTATGCTCACTTCCTATTTGGAAAGTCGTGGCTGGTATGTTAGTTATGTTCATTTATTTATACACCAAAAAACATTTAGACACAAATTTGAAAACTATAATGAGAATTTAGTGTGTTATGTGGTCAGAGTTTTTAAATGGTAATATATTTCAGTGGTCACTATCGCAATTAAAGTATAAGTATAATATTAAACTAACCGTACCACGTATATATATATCAATCTTATTTAATTTAAAGTAGTTATTACAAGTATTTGATGAAATTATACTTCCTGTCACATACAACATAATTAATTTTAAATACTGCTGAATTTCTCAGTTTGATTTTTTTTTTTTTTTTACTCTCAAAAAAGATGTCTGAATTATTTTTATTCTGAGTTTTAGTTGCTGAAAATTTAAGTATACCTTTTCAAAGTGTTTTAAATAAAAATAAATAAATAAATCAAGAATTATATTTATTCTGAACGGCAGTTGATGAAATTTTATGTGTACATTTTCAAACTGTTTAAAATTCAGTATATAAACAAATTGCCTTTTAAATATTCAGGATATTTTCAAGCAATCAAATTTTCAAGCCCTTAAATTCATTTTCAAGCTCTCAAATTCATTTTCAAACCACTAAATTCATTTTCAAACCCACAAATTCATTTTCAAGTGCTCAAATTCAACACTCAAAATTTAGAGTGTGAAATTCGTAGCAAAGGCGAATATTAGTATTTGTTGCTTTCAAGGCAGAAGCAATCGATCCTGTGTGAGTGAGAAGGACTGAGGCAGTTTCCTATTGGCCGTTCTCATCTGTGGGCGGGGTTTGAGGTTTGAATGACGCAAATTCTGACCAATCAGACCGATTCACTTCATTTCCTGCTTGTTACAAAATTAGATCGTATCACTTTGGTTCGATCGCTTCGGCCTTGGCATCTTGGATCTTCACTGCAAATTTGACACACTTTTACAATTTTGACTGTTGAATTTGAGGGCTTGAAAATATTTGTGCTGAATATTTAAAAGGTGATTTATTTGTTTATATTGAATTTTAAACACTTTGAAAATGTACACTTAAAGCATTATTTTTTAAAAAATCGGGGTTAAAAAAAATCAAAGTGAGAAATTCAACGGTATTTACAAATCAAAATCTGATGGACCAAATTATCTTATTGGTTTTAAGTTGTTAATCGCTATGGCAACAATCCAAACTTTTCATCATTCTGAAACCCATGAATAGGTTGAAATACATTTTGTGGTCATTGTGGTTTAAAAATATCACTTTTGTTATCATTACAAGGCCAAAATCATTAACTTTTAGCCCTAATTTACAGTAGATTTCAGATTTCAGATGTTTTTCTTTAGTTTAATATAAATTACCGCAAACTAAACCAATTCAAAACCACACAAAGTTGGATTTTCTAACTCAATGGGTCAAACATTTACTGTAGAATATAATGTTTTCAACGTATATAGTCTTATTTTTGAGGAATCTTCAATTATTCGGCACACTTAAAGATATTTGAGGTCACGCTGCGTTAAATTGCGAACACATCCTTTGCTTCCCTGAATACCGGTTTGCTGAGTTAATGTTAATGGGCCTTAAATGACCCTAATTCTCCTATAACCTCCTATTCAGAGCGATTAGCCCGGGGCACCTTTAAATTATCAGTCTCTCTTTCAACATCTTCACGAGAAACAGCCAATGAACTTGTCCTCAGTTTCTCTTCCCTGGGATGAGTTTGGAAACATGCAGTACTTTGTCGTAAGCATGTAGCAGCAGTGTGTTTTGGCAGTACTTTTCGTGGTACCCCCTCCCTCCCTCCCTTCGTTCCTTCGTTCCACCGTTCGTCTCCTTCCCTCGCCCCCGTCCCGCTCGCTCGTCCTCAGATAACTGCCGTGAGCCGAAGAAGTCCTGTCTGCACCTGGTACTCTGGGGAACCAAGACTGCATAGCCCGCGCACACACACACACACATACACACACGCATACATACACACTAAAGCAGAGAAGCAGGCTGCACGTGTGGGCGGCATGCAATCACAACCGTAACATACAAGGAGAGATATTCAAATGATTCCTTAGTCCAGTTAAAGCTAGATCTGATGATGGCAAATACAATGTACAAATAAATACAGACTTGTTATAAGAAAAGCAGTGGTTTAGTTTAACGGTTAAAGGTTAAAAGACGCACTATATGTAACTATTTAGGCCCCGTCCACACTAATACGTATTCGAGTCATTTTTGTTGTGGATGTAGTGTTCGTCCAAACTAATCCGATTGAAAACGGCTCCAGAGACGGAACGATCTGGTGCCGCCAGCTCCCACGAATTCATCTGAGTACGGATCTGATCTGGTACTGTGTGGACGCCTGAAAACGCTGATACGCTGTAGGTCTATGCGCCACAAAGTAATTCATCACCAAAACGCTAAGAGGCTAGAATATATGTCCATTCATATAAATCAGGGGTCTCAGACTCGCGGCCCGGGGGCCAACTGCAGCCCTCGGAAGGATTTTTGCGGTAGATGTACGCACAATCCCACCCTCCTACCGCCAGCCGGACTGACAGATGAAGCTGCAATCTGTGCCCATGCAGATTCACAACAGATTATTAACGCAGTTTACATCTCAAAACTCAATTTACAGCAGTTGTGAAGCAACTAGTCTAAGTGGATCTGTTAATACGAGTACACGTGCACATATGGCGTTTTTTTTGTTTTTTTTTTGTGCAACCGCTATTTATCAAATACTCAATGCGGCCCAGCCTCATTTAGACTTTATCTAATGTGGCCCCCAGGTAATTTGAGTTTGAGACCCCTGATATAAATGGTCTATGTGTATGAACTGCAGACGTATAATCTCTGAAAAGTTTAACGTGAACCATCTCCAACGCGACAGAAGCACAGAACAGACTCACCATCAGCAGAACACCCCTCTGTCACAGAAAGAACACACATATTCCACTGAGTCGTGTCCTTTACTCCGACAGAAGCTGAACCGCATCAGCGCACAATAGCGAGCTGTTTTTTGAGCACTCAGTTTATGTTAATTGGCCATGTGGTTTTAAGTTTCGTTTCTGTAAAATGTAAACAAATATGCTCAAAGCTGTGTGGATAAGGAAGGATTGCCGACACAGAAACGACGTGTCTGGACGCAAATCGTTTCCGATACAGTGATACGATGATACGTGGATTCGTTTCAGTATAAACGGGGTCTTAGGCATCTTCTAACTGCTTGTCTCCATAACAATTGACATGACCTTGCTTTGCCTGGAATGTTCCACAGTGCGGCATTAAACTTGTCCATTCATTGGTCCAACTACAGGTATTTTTACTGCTGAAAACAAATCATGCATTCTCGCTGCGAGCGGGGTCACCTCTCCTCATCTCTGAACGGTCTGAACTGTAATGGCTTAGTGGAGTCACCTTGTTGTCTCAGAGGACATAGACAAGTGTAATGCCATACTGTGGAATATCCGGGTAGAGCAGTAATATCTCCATGGATACAAGCAGGTGATGGACCTATGGGAAGTTACGATGTTGTTCATTTGAGAGTCATGTTATGGAAGTCTTAAAGAATAAATATTGTGTTTGTGTTTGTTGTATAGTTACAATTTATTACACCAGTGGATAATTATTTTATAAGTAGCAAATGTTAAATCATAATATTGATCTATCACTTTATATAAATAAAATGAATAATAATTAATACATTACGTAATTAAAGAAACAAGTCCACCGGCTTCTGTGTTAGAAAACTAAGAGCTGATGTTTCTATAAACATCATCACAACAAAGAGCTGTAAAGTTGTCAGCATGTACAATGGATAGCTGCAGAAGAAAAAAAACAAAATTAAGTAAATTAAATTGAAGAAGTACAGAGCAGTGGGTGTATAGCGAATAGGGCTGGGTATCATTAAGAAGTTGTCGATACGATACATACCTCGATACAGTGAGCTTTCGATTCAGTACGATATATAATTCAATAAAAAACAATGGCTAAATCATGGCTGTGATACTAAAAGTTTTGTTAAACCATTTATTAAATCATTTTGTACAAAGTGAACATGAAACACAAACATTTCAATCATCAAAACAGTGAAAATATCAAATGTGTCGCAATAAAAAGTTTCCTTCCGCTAAACAAGCAACAAAACTGTAGTGCTGTAACAAAATCATCTAGTACAATATACCAAAAAAATACTCTTAGCCCACAATATTGATACTGTATTATCACATTAAAAGACACAATATGTTGATATTTTGATATTGTTGCACAGCCCTAATGCCGAAGGGAGTGAAAATGTTGCCTGATTGGCGATATGAAGTCTTGAAAATAAGAGATTAAAGATTTTTTAAACAGGCACGAATCACTTAAAATACAACTTTGACTGAGTAAATGATGGAGTGAAAAAAACTAACATCGTTTAAAGCTCTTAAAAGTCGATTTTGCATAATAGGTCTGCTTTAAATAACACTACAGTCACAAATAAATAGTATCTGGCAGGGATCTGGTTTATTTAATAATACATAAAGAGTGGAAAGTTACAGCGTTGAATTATTGAATTGTTAAAATGAAAAAAAAAAAAAAGAAAGAAAAGAAAACATCTTTAAACAGAATGGATGGATCCGTACACAGGTTTACAGAGGTGAACACATAGTTGCAGAGTTCGTGGTCCCGTGTACTGTTCTATACGTGTACACTGGCTGCACATGTCGACATGCACATTATTGTGTCTATGCGGCGTTCTCATTGTGCTGTGAGCTGCTGCCGTGTGTCACTCTCTGCTCACAGTCCACTGAGCTGCTGCTGTGAGTCTGAGCGCACACACAAACACAGACACAAATACACAAGTACGCACAGATAAGCAGATTTACAGGGCGGGTGAGGACATTATACTACCTTCACTTTCGCCGAATCTTACTCCGAGCGCGAACACAAACACAAGTTCAAACGCACGCATCGGTTTACAGGCAAGTGAGGACATTACACAGAGAGTTGCGTTCGCTTTTTCTGGCGTGAACTTTGAGTTAAGGTGAAGTAAACCGCAATTTAAAGTGTAATATTGTGAGCGTCTTGCCCAAGTCATTTTTCAAGATTCTCGGTGCTGACGTGTTTTGTTGGCCGCTCTCCAGAACTGCATCCCAACTGCGTGATAAGGTGTACGCGCCCTCGTCACGATTTACGCTCCCTGGACCTCGTTTTCAGATCTCGATGACCTCTTTGTTGCTTTCGAAACATGGAAAGCAAACTGTCTGACAAAAAGAATCGCAAGAAAAAGTTTAAAACTGAAGACAGAATGAACCTTTAGCAAACAGCAAAAATATTGTTGATTTACAATTTACAAATATGTCATCGCCGTGATAAAATAGCTCCCCATTAGAGGTTGGATTTATGTGGTTTATATCAAATATTACTGGGTCGAAATATTTGTTTAGAATACATCGAGAATAATGAGTGTGTTAATTGATTTAGAAATAAATAAAAATCTAAAGATAGAAATAATTACAGAATGAGTTTCATTTGTGCTGCCAGTTTCAGTGCTAAAATTCAGTTGTTTAAACCTGAAAAAAGGACTGTCTGATCTGAATCCTCGCTCCCCAAACCCCAGCTCCTGCATCCAATCATTAACTAGTGCAAGGGAGAATGAGAAAAACTTGTATGTGTCCTCTATTTGCAGTTTAATATCCTGACAATCCGGGTTCAGTTGTAATCAATGTGTCATTTGTTCATTTGTTTTTCAAAATAAAACCAAAAATAAGAAAATAAGAATGAAAAAACTACTATTTTCGTCATTATTTGTCTCCAAAACCATTTTTTTTTTTTTCCAGTTTTCAATTTACAGTCTAAAATAGGACTTACACTTAATTAGGACTAAACCAGTCTCAGTCTTAGTCTCAGTCCCGGTATGGTCCCAGTCTGGTCCTGATCACCTGACAGTCCAGATCACCCAACAGTCTACATGGGCGCACCTCCAGGCCCGTCCCCACACTCAGTCCTGGTTCAGTCCCGTTTCAGTCCTGGTTCAGTCCTAGTTGAGTCCTGGGTCAGTCCTGGTTCAGATCTGGTTTAGATCTGGTTCAGTCTGGTTCAGTCCTGGTTCAGTCCTGGTTTAGATCTGGCTGAATCCTGGTTCAGATCTGGTTCTGGTTTAGACCTGGTTCAGTCCTGTTTCAGTCCTGGTTCAGTCCTGGTTGAGTCCTGGGTCAGTCCTGGTTCAGATCTGGTTTAGATCTGGTTCAGTCCTGGTTCAGTCCTGGTTCAGTCCTGGTTCAGTCCTGGTTTAGACCTGGTTCAGTCCTGGTTAGAGTCCTGGTTTAGATCTGGTTCAGTCCTGGTTTAGTCCTAGTCCTGGTTCAGTCCTGGTTCAGTCCTGGTTCAGTGGTTCAGTCCTGGTTCAGTCCTAGTCCTGGTTCAGTCCTGGTTCAGTCCTGGTTTAGATCTGGTTCAGTCCTGGTTTAGATCTGGTTCAGTCCTGGTTCAGTCCTGGTTCAGTCCTGGTTTAGTCCTGGTCAGTCCTAGTTAAGTCCTGGTTCAGTCCTGGTTCAGTGCTGTTTTAGTCCTGGTTTAGTCCTGTTTCAGTCCGTATGCGATGCAAAAGTCCGACATCACAGTTTAAGTCACGGAAACGGGAAACTGCTGTTATCCGTTTTTTTCCATTATTCATTTAAAACCAACATCGAAAACTAAAAAAACTAATCATTATCCCTTTTTTCATTTTGATTTTGGAGACAAATAACGAAGAAAACTGTTGTTTTTTCGTTTTCTTATTTTTGTTTTTATTTTGAAAAACGAATGAACGAATGATACACGGATTAGTTGTGATTGTACTTTTTAAAACTGTAAAAGTTCAGGCTACATACAGTTCCTTTAAGATAGATACATAATTTATAACATGACCTACTTTTCTCAAACATACTCAAACTTTTTTCAATTTTGTCAGTTCTCATTTTGAGCCGCACACAAACCCAATCAATGAAAATGACATAAGCCGAAACATTTTATCGTTAAAGGAAATATATGACCTGACTGTTGTAACCGAGTGTCTGTAATGCTCCCCACATCACTTCCTAAACGCGATCGCACACACACACACGAATTTGAGCTTTCGGCGGCGCGGTCCCAGGCTGAAAGAGCGAGAGATGGAGAGAAACGGTAAGATGGAGGAAAGACGGAGAAGTTGAGAGAAGAGCCTGAGGTTGTGAGAGAGGACCACAGGGAATACGCCCCCAAGTCACAAAACTCTGCCTCTGCACACGGCACTGAAACGCTGCCGTCAACACGCTCCCATCAGCCGCTCGCTCTCATTCACAAGTCTGACAAAATGTGCAGGAAAATGCCCGAACATTTTGGATAGAGAAGGACTGTAACGGGAAATGGATGCACTTTTTTGTTCTAAAAGGCCTATGGCAATTTTTTAGCAATCTAGAAAACTGTACGTGTGATACTTTTTGGCATCATTACTGTGAACGTTCTTGTGCTTTGCTGTTGCAACACTGCGCGAAAAAATAAAGCGTATCTTATATTACTGTATCTTTGGATTTTAATACTTATTTGCTAAAATGTACAAAGCCTTAAAATGATGTGTTAAAAAAAAAAAAAATCTATTAATCAGTGTAAAGATTTCAATATTACAATGAGATATGAAGGCAATATATGTTTCCATGGCGACAGTCCACTCCAACTTTATTTGTTTAAAACATTTTATAAACAAGACAGTTTCCAAAGTGCTTTACATGGCAGTGCAAAACATTTTACTTAAAAAAAAAAGTTCCAACAATGAGGAAAATAATAGATTCAATAAATAAAATAAAATAATAATAGCAATGAACAAAAATAATAAAATCAATATATAAAAGCAGTACTAAAAAATAATAAAAAAAATAGATAAAAAATTTAATAAAATAGATAAAAAATAAAATAAAATAACTGACACAAAATAAAATAGATATAAAATAGATATTAAATTAAAATAAAAAGACACAGAGGACCACACAACTCAATCTGTATTAAAATCCAGAAAATAAAAGTGGGTCTTATGAGACAAGCAGGTGAAACCTCCAGGTCAAAATTACAGGTCATATCTGTGGAGAGTCGTGCATGTTTTTCAAGGTATTTGTGAGCAATAAAACCAAATGAAATTAATGCAAGATACTGTAGGTTTAATGCCATACTGATGAACATTCAAGGCAATGATATCTCCATGGAAACAAGTAGGTAGCACACCCTCCACCAGAAGAGTTACACTTTTAACAGTTGGTGGGAATTACACAAACTATGCATGGGTTTCAGCTTCCTGTTTTGCAATATTCTGAGGAATTTATTTTTTTCTTATTTCAAATTTAATTGCTGTGTTTTTTCTCACGAATCTGAAACCCATGGATTTGATAAATTGCAACACTGACTTGACACTAGTCATAGTTAAAGCTCTAGTAGCAGCAGCAGAGGTAGTAGTAGAGCAAACTGACACTTTAATATTTTTGTTTGCATTGCTACTTCGAGACTGCACTTTTAAATATTTTTCATTTGGAAATCTAACCCACAGCCTCATCACTAGACTGCTATAAGATTTTTTTTTAAATATTCAAACCAACAAATTTACGCCTCCCCTCCCCTCTCTGTGTCTCCGTCAGTCACTCCATCCGATCATTAGCTTTAAGCACATTTACATCTATTACACCCACGTCTGTACTGTCCGCACACAGTAGCAGTAGTACCAGTAGCAGTAGCAGCAGTAGTAAAAAGGCAAATTGATACTTTATTATTTTAGTTTCCATCACTCCTTCAAGACTGTACTTTTAGTTTCATTTTGAAAGAAGGAATCTAAAAAAAACCCACAACTTCATCAGTTTTTATATTACACCCACATCTGTACGGTCGCTCTACTGTCCACACACAGTAGTAGTAGAAGTAACAGTAGCAGCAGCAGTAGTAGTAGCAGAAGTAATAGTGGTAGTCGTCGCAGTAGTAGTAGTACTAGTTAGTAGTAATAGTTAAGGCTGGTTATCATTAAGAAGTTGCCGATATGATACATAGGCCGCAATACGATACGTTTTTCGATACAGTGCACTTTTGATTCAATACGATACTAAAAAGAAGATACTAAAAGTCTTTATTAAACCACTAAGTTTGTTCCTTTCTCTAAACAAGCAACAAAACTAATCTATAATTTAGTAAAATATATCAAAAAATACTCGATATCGTGAGCTGCTGTATCGATATCGAGTATTTTTTGGTATAGTTTACTAAATTATAGATTAGTATTGTTGCTTGGACTGTATACTGTATCATCAAATTAAACTATACGATACATTGATATTTCAATATTTTTGCACACTCTTAGTAGTAGTAGTTTCCATTTCCATTACGACTTCTTAGTAGTAGTAGTAGTAGTAGTAGTAGTAGTAGTAGTAGTAGTAGTAGTCGTAGTAGTAGTAGTAGTAGTTGTCTGCTGTAAGTTTTATATTCAAACAAACAAACTTACGCCTCCCCCCTTCCCTCTCTGTGTCTCTGTCAGTCACTCCATCATGGCCACTCTACTGTCCTTGCACAGTAGTAGTAGTAGTAGTAGTAGTAGTAGTAGTAGTGGTAGTAGTGGTGGTCATAGCAGTAGTAGTTAGGGCTGGTTATCATTAAGAATTTGCAGATATGATACATAGGCCGCAATACGATACGTTTTTCTATACAGTGCACTTTCAATTTAAAACGATACTAAAAAGAAGATGCTAAAAGTCTTTATTAAACCACTACGTTTGTGCAAAGTTAATATGAAAAAACAAACAAACAAAAAAACACCCATTTTACCAATCAAAACAGTGAAAATTAAGTTTCCTTCCTCTAAACAAGCAGCAAAACTAATCTATAATTTTGTAAAATATACCACAGAAATTCTCTTGGCGATATATCGATACAGCAGCCCACGATATCGATACCGTATCATCAAATGCGCACATCTAGTAGTAGTAGTTTCCACTTCCATTACTACTTCAAGACCGTACTGTTAGTTTCCTTTCGCGATAAAGAATCTAACCCACAACCTCACCACTAGACTGCAGTAAGTTTTTATATTCAAACAAACAAACTTATGCCTCCCCCCCCTCCTCTCTCTTGTGTCTCTGTCAGTCACTCCATCACGGCCGCCCGATCATTGGCTTTGAGCACATTTACATCTATTACACCCACGTCTGTACGGCCGCTCTACTGTCCGCGCGCCGCCGCTACGTGCCGGCTCCCTTTTGTTCATCGGCGCCATCAATCTTGCACGGAGAAAACCAATGCATCAGCAGCGTAATTTTGTAATCACCACGGCGACGAATACAAATCAGATCGACACCAGCCCGTAATGCGTGTAATCCATCAGTGAGAAAGTGTAACAGACAACTGATAAACCGCCATTTTTGAGGTGATTAATAGACTGAATAATGCATAGATTTCTCTGTACGCGGCTCTCATTTGGACTTTTGTTTGCTGCTATTGAGCGGGTGCATAAAGGCAAAGCAAAGCATATATTTATTCACTTGTTTAGCGTCCGTTTTTCATTAGACTGCTCTTTTACTTTTTGTGCTCGCGACAGAAAATGCCTGATAAAGAAATTTGCTTAAAATATATATTGTTTGGGTGCTGGATGCGTCGCAACCAAGTAAAAAGTAAGAAACAAAGTGAGCAGATAAAGTTACTAAAAGTGAAAGAAGAGATCCGATCCGCACTCCAGTTAATACTTTGCAGGGATATCATGCTGGGGGGGCGCTACATGTATGTCTATTGGTGGAATATTCAACAGTTAACGTGGTGACACAATGCACATGTTAGTAAAAAATGCCCAAAATCTTTCAAAATAGTCTGAAAACTCAAGAATAAATGCAAAATGGATTTAAATAAACACATTTTCAGGAGGCTGTGATCAATACGACTGTTCATGGTCCAGTTTAGAAGTTTGATTTTCAACAAAACAGTGAGAGAGACTAAATGAAAAACTGACAGCTCGCTCGTGACAGTAATTTTTTTTAACAGCACAAATCATCTCATCTGTTGTAATTCCAGCCCCTCCGACCACAACTAACCCACACACGGCACTTTTATACTAGGCAAAAGGGCTAAGAGGTTGCCGATACAATACATACCTCGATACAGTGCACTTTCAATCTGATATATTTTAAATTGATTCAATACAGTTCAATAAAAACTAGAAAAGCACTCAGAGAGCGCAGACCTCCGCCAAGGACTACCCCCATTTTTTATATAAATTGCGATAAAATCAGTCTTCTGGATCAGATCCGGATCAGCCTTTGGAATATGAAAGAGGATCCCATTGTCCATCCCTGAGTCAAATTTCATGGGGTTTGGTCAATAATTAACCGAGATATTGAGAAACAAAATTTTTGGCCCCATTTACCACAATGTTAACTAAAATTTCAAAGTGATCCAGAATCCAGGATTTCTTCCGGATCACCCCCAAAATGAAATCAGTTCTTCCTTTTCACATTTCCAACAAATCCTGAAAATTTCATCAAAATCGGTCCATAACTTTTTGAGTTATGTTGCTAACAGACAAACAAACAAACAAACAAACAAACAAACAAACAAACAGACAAACGCCGGCAAAAACATAACCTCCTTGGTGGAGGTAATAATCTTTAAATCATGGCTGTTATACTAAAAATCTTTGTTAAACCACTTCTTTTGCGAAGTTCAGATGAAACACAAACATTTAATCATCAAAACTGTGAAAATGTCAAATGTGTTGCATAAACAAATCTCTTTTCTCTGAAAAAGCAACAAAACTGTAGCGCTGTAACAAAATAATTTAGTAAAATATAGCAAAAAATACTCTTGGCGATATATAGATACAGCCGCCCACGATAGCGATACTGTATCATCACATTAAACGATACGATATATTGATATTTTTGCAGACCCCTACTAGGCAATGTGGATAAATTGCCTTGCCCAAGGACACAACAGCGTTTTTTGCCACTGGCTTCCCATTCTGGCACCGGATTTTCTCAGTGGTCTCCCATCCAAGTACTAACCAGGTCCTGCCTTGCTTAGATTCTGAGATCTGATGAGGTCCGGCTCTGACAAGGAGGTTTGACCGCACCATATTCATGCACAGACACATGCTCCGAACTCTCTCCTGCCCAATGACACACAGGGTTCCCACTCTTTTTCACTGACGAAATTTCAAAACTTGACTTTTTCATGACCTAAAGTGAATTTTCAATGAGTTTACAGCACCTACATGTGTGGAACTGATCAGACTTTTAGAGCTAAATATGAAAAGTTAACCCTTTCTACTCACTTTATGGTTTGGTATTATAGTTTTTTTTAACATTCAGAATACTGTCAGTTCATTTATTGTCGTCTCTCTTAAATGAAAGGCGCATACGTTCGGAAATAATCACAATAGCCTCATGGTAACTTCACAGAACGATGTAGTTGTGTGAAAGAGATACTAAAATTCCATGACTTTTCCAAAACATTCATTGCATTTACAAAATTCTATGACTTTTACAGGATTTCCATGACCGTGGGAACCCTGGACACAAGATATTCTGGTCAGAGTAAGAACTGAACTGCAAACTTAAGGGTCAATGGGCAAAAAACTCTAACCTCTCGGCCACTGTCAGCCTAAACCTGGCCAGCATTAGAGTGTGGTGATCAGCATTCACAGATCACAACTGGAAGGTCAAGGTCAAAACAAATAAACTAATTCAATACAAATGGATTCTTGTGTTCACATTATTACCTCCTCAGAAACAGATCTGGAGTTGTGGTTTGTTTCACTCACACGTGTTTGTGTAATGTGTAAGCCTGGTTTATTAGTCTGGCCACATCTCCAAAGCTCAAAATGCTCTCTTATCCTTGTGCGGTGGTTTTCATATTAACAGTGATATCGTATCGTCAAAGTTCTCACAATAATAACATGGACCATAAAAATATATCAAACCACAAGTCTTTTTGCTTAAATTAAGAGTTATGGTGCAGCAATAGCTAAAAAACAAAAACAAAAAGACAGAGGGAACTACATAGACCATGATCCTTTGCTCCGTTTCAGTGCAGACTACAAGAAGAAATAACAGTTCTAAACACTTTTAAGTCTTAGTTTTTTGGATTAAGTCTTGTCAAGGCATTTTAAGCGGAAAAAGTAACACATCAACAGTTTTGTTAACCTCCACAAAATATCTCAATAAATATCGTACTGAGGTTCATACCTTGGGCTGTCGCAGTTAGGGAATTTCTCCTGCGGTCCGGTAAAGCAGCTCAACACCCCACATCTCCCAGAGTTACAACATTTCCAGTGGCTCTGAAAACTCTGTCTGATGATGCGCTTGTTGCACAGATGCATATGTACCTTGGTTGTCGCGTGGATATATCATGTGTAGTGTGGGAGAACTAACATTTGGATTTGGAAAAAGTGCCGCTGCATCTCTCCAGCTCTCACTGTGGCAGCTCGGGTCAGAGTCCTGCTCCAGGTCGGGTACCTGTGAACTTAAGGGAGAGAGAACCCCGAACCCATGGAGCAGGTGTCTGCAAAGCACGATCTTACCTCCTTAAGGTGCGGACCTCTACGCCTGCGGTCACCCGACGGTCTAAGCGGGTGCACCTTAGTCATGGGTTAGTTGCGGGTCTCTAAAAATGGACCCGTGCAGGACATGCACCGCGGTGATTCATTTTTGCGGTTGTTGCGACAGCCCTAACAGCAATACCTAAAAAAAGACAGCGGGAACTACATCGACCATGATCCTTTGCTCCATTTCAGTGTAGACAACATGAAGAAATAAAAGTTCTAAGCACTTTCAAGTCTTAGTTCTTTGGATTAAGTCTTGTCAAGGCATTTTAAGAGGAAAAGGTAGCATATTAACAGTTTTACTCGCCTCCACAAAATATCTCAATAAATAATATCCCGTGAGGTTCATACTGTGATATCATATCGTGAGGCTTGGATATCTTTACACCCCTAACGATTACCTTTAATTTTTAATCCAGAGGAAATGGGGAATTCTAGTAGCCTGATTTATCAGATGGATTCACTTTATTTCACTTCATCCAAACCGTCTGACCTCGCAACGTTAGATTTCGCTCGCTCGACGGTAGACGGGTACTTTTTATCATTTAACCAGTTGCTGCTATTTGGTAGTCACGTGTGTAATGCGCCGCTAACGGGGCTAACTGGTATATTAAGCTTTTCCCAAATCCCGTAGGAAGAAGGACAATAACGTCTTTCCCCTTGATAAAATTCACCAAACATTCTCTTTGTTTCGGCTTTAAATCCTCGATCTCAGGAATCGTTGACAACACAGAACGTATGTCTCTTTGCTGATTGGCTGGTGCCCGAATTTGCACTTCCTGGGTTTTTGCGAACCGTCTCGTGTATTTTGATTCCTGACCTCGTTGCTGGAGAGAAATGAAACTGAGCGGACGTACTTGGTGACGCCAGCGTGGCTAGAATTGTAGGTCTGAACTCATCCAAATGATACTAGTAAAGACGTAAGGAGTGTTTTCCGAGAGAATAGCTGCAGATTTTGTGCGTTAAACGTGTGTGAACGAAACTAAACACAACTCCAGGTTTTGTTTTTGATGAGGAAACGTTATAAGAGCCCGGCCGGCATTAAAACGTGGTATTTAACATTCACAGCTCACAACCAGAAGGTCAAGGTCAAATACATAAACAAACGCAATACAGTTTTAAAAAATGACGAGTAAATTCCACGCTGACAATGTAATTCTACCTCACATTGATTTAATAAGACCATTTCGAGCCCCCCGAGTCACCCGTATACGCGCATACATGTCCGGACAGTTGGAGGCCGAATGAGAGAATGGTGGTCATAAAAATATACTCCCCATAAACAAAATCATCCGACACAGTAAAGCTAAATGTTTTGTTGTTTTTACCATAAAACTGCAGGCGCTAATATGTTTGCAATTGGACCGTTTCATTTTGTTTACGCTCTTTGCCAGTTTTATCGCTCTCCGTTGGTGGCTATTACAGATTCGAACATCAGAGAACAGCGTCAGTGCTTCTCTTTGCATTTGAAGATATAGGATTTTTACACTTCGCATAAAGAATAAAGCACTTTGCCGGCTCTGGAAATGTGTAGACTAATTAGAAAAACATCCAGCGCACAGGCAATCTATCACAGCAGTTAAAGACCGCAATAATAATAAGTTTGGAGTTGCCTTTTATTTGTTCTGTTCGCGTCTGAATCGTGCTTATTAGTCTGTGGAGTTGAAACGGCGGAAAGAGCTACAGCGTTTTGGAGCACTTGAAATGACACCGGGTGTGTTAGTGGTAAGTGATCAGGTGAGGGTCTAAACCAGGACTAAACCAGGACTAGACCAGGACTAAATCAAGGTTAAACCAAGGACTAAACCAGAATTAAACTTGGATTAAACCAAGGCTACGCCAGGACTAAACCAGGATTAAACCAGAGCTAAACCAGGACTAAAACAAGGTTAAACCAAGGACTAAACCAGAATTAAACCTGGGCTGAACTTGGATTAAACCAGGACTAAACCAGGACTAAACTAGGATTAAACCAGGATTAAACCAGAGCAAAACCAGGACAAAACCAGGGTTAAACCAGGAATAAACCAGGACTAAACCAGGGTTAAACTGGCACTAAACCTGGATTAAACCAGAACTAAACCAGGGTAAAATCAGAGCTAAACCATGGACTAGACCAGGACTAAACCAGCTCCAAACCAGGACTGAACCAGGGCTAAACCAGGACTAAACCAGAACTTAACCAGGACTAAATCAAGGTTAAACCAAGGACTAAACCAGAACTAAACCAGGACTAGACCAGGATTAAACCTGAACTCAACCAGAGCTAAACCAGGGCTTAAGTCAGGACTAAACCAGGTCTAAACTAGGACTAAACAAGTGTTAAACCTGGAGTATGACTAGAACTAAACCAGGACTAGACCAGGACTAAACCTGAACTAAACCAGAGCTAAACCAGGGCTTAAGTCAGGACTAAACCAGGTCTAAACTAGGACTAAACAAGTGTTAAACCTGGAGTATGACTAGAACTAAACCAGGACTAGATCAGGACTAAACAAGAGCTAAACCAAGGGCTAGACCGGGACTAGACCAGTACTAAACCAGGGTTAAACCAAGGACTAGAAAAGGACTAAACCAGGGTTAAACCAGAGCTAAACCAAGGACTAAACCAAGGACTAAACCAGCACTAGACCAGGACTAAACGTAAACTAAACCAGGACTAAACCAGACCTAAACCAAGGCCTACACCAGAACTAAACCAGAACTAACCCAGGGCTAAACCAAGGACTAGACCAGAATTAAAATTGAACTAAACCTGAACTAAACCAGTATCAAACCAGGACCAAAGTAGTATCAAACCAGGGCATAACTGGGACCAAACCAGGACTAAACCAGGGTTAAACCAGGAATAAACTGGCACTAAACCTGGACTAAACCAGAACTAAACCAGGGTAAAATCAGAGCTAAACCAGGGCTTAAGTCAGGACTAAACCAGGTCTAAACTAGGACTAAACAAGTGTTAAACCTGGAGTATGACTAGAACTAAACCAGGACTAGACCAGGACTAAACCTGAACTAAACCAGAGCTAAACCAGGGCTTAAGTCAGGACTAAACCAGGTCTAAACTAGGACTAAACAAGTGTTAAACCTGGAGTATGACTAGAACTAAACCAGGACTAGATCAGGACTAAACAAGAGATAAACCAAGGGCTAGACCGGGACTAGACCAGGACTAAACCAGGGTTAAACCAAGGACTAGAAAAGGACTAAACCAGGGTTAAACCAGAGCTAAACCAAGGACTAAACCAAGGACTAAACCAGCACTAGACCAGAACTAAACATAAACTAAACCAGGACTAAACCAGATCTAAACCAAGGCCTACACCAGAACTAAAGCAGAGCAAAACCAGGACTAAACCAGGACTAAACCAGGGTTAAACCAGGAATAAACTGGCACTAAACCTGGACTAAACCAGAACTAAACCAGGGTAAAATCAGAGCTAAACCAGGGCTTAAGTCAGGACTAAACCAGGTCTAAACTAGGACTAAACAAGTGTTAAACCTGGAGTATGACTAGAACTAAACCAGGACTAGATCAGGACTAAATCAAGGTTAAACCAAGGGCTAGACCGGGACTAGACCAGGACTAAACCAGGGTTAAACTAAGGACTAGAAAAGGACTAAACCAGCACTAGACCAGGACTAAACGTAAACTAAACCAGGACTAAACCAGATCTAAACCAAGGCCTACACCAGAACTAAACCAGAACTAAACCAGGGCTAAACCAAGGACTAGACCAGAATTAAATCTGAACTAAACCTGAACTAAACCAGTATCAAACCAGGACCAAACTAGTATCAAACCAGGGCATAACTGGGACCAAACCAGGACTAAACAAGAGTTAAACCACAGCTAAACCAAGGACTGAACCAGGACCAAACCAAGACCCCCAATAATAACAATAAAAATAAGTTTGTCATTATTATTTGCTTCCGTTTCTGAATCGTGCTTATTGGTCTCTTTAGTTGAAACATCACTAACGGCACTTTTGAGCACTTTAATGCCGGTGGGCGTGTTCGCGGTCGGCGGGGGGAGGAGGGTTCGAGGTCGCGCTGGATTTTTTGAAAAGCAAATGGCGAAATAATAATCGATTTTACTGCTATTGATCAGTAAATCCATCGACGACGCAAGATTTATGACGGTCATTTAGAGCAGCCGCGCGGAAAGGAATATCTTACCTACTGCGCTGTCAAACGGAAAAGCCCGATGAATTATACAAAGAGCGGCGTTTGAATAAATATGTGATTTAGGTACGTGCTGCTTACGAGGTAGATCTTTATTAGGTTTTGAATGTGTATTGATTAGTGCGAGTCCATGCTGGATTCATAGCTTTTTAATACAGAGGTTTACAGGCAACAGACTGTAATAGATGGAAATAAACTCAACACTTTATACTTTATATTTACCCGCGTGGCAGAGTTGAGTGGTCTCGCCTCACAGCAGGAAGGTCCCAAGTCTGATTTCCATGCTGAATAGACTTGCTTTGTCTACAGTACAAGAGTTAAACCTGTCAGTATGAGAATATTGTGTGATTAAGTTTAAGATTTAGGAATGAAAGAGTTTTTACATGTATTGTTGTTTAGCTTGGACTTTTAAAAGGTCCTACCGAGCAAAAACTAGGGTTAACATTTCAGGGTAAAATATTTCAGAGCTGTTTTTAACACAAAAATTGTTATTTTAACAATCTGAAAGCTAAATGCAGGTTCGAGTTGGGGTTATTTGCCAGAGTTGATATGGTTGTTAAGTTAATTCAACTTTCCTTAGCATTAATTCGGCACCTCCCACCCACCACTTCAAACTCGTGCAAGAGAAGACCAGTTTGAACCAGTTTTGTACATAAGTTCAACTTAAACTAACTAAAATAAAGTGCAAAAATAAAACCCATTTGTGTGTTGTTTAGCTAAATCAGGATAACTCTACAAAGTTTTATCCGTTTACTCTCAAAACATTAATATAACTCTTGATTTTGGGTTTAAACAGGACCTTTGGCCCAGTGTTACTTAATTAACATTTCCAAAAATGTTAAATTAAGTCTAGAACAGCCAATGATGTTCATTATGTCTTCTTATATACTTTAACTTCTTAGGTTCTTTTTAAAGACAATGCAGTAAAGTGTATTTACCTTGTTAACATGTTTCGGCTGCTGCTGCGAGCCATCTTCAGAACATCAGGCTGACCACGCCTACAGGAAGTAACAACAGCTGATATACGACACGTCACCACCAACACCGGTGACAGTTCTGAAGATGGCTCGCAGCAGCAGCCGAAACATGTCAACAAGGTAAATACACTTTACTGCATTGTCTTTAAAAAGAACCTAAGAAGTTAAAGTCTAGAACAGATTGGACTGGTAAAAAATGATCAAACTGATTCTGTGAGAGTCAATTTTAACACAGTTTTTTTTTTTTTTTTTTGCTGTGTGGCTCTTGTGAGCTTTAAGTCATTTTATAATGTTGTTACCTCTTCAAAAACAGACCTGGAGTTGTGTTTTGTTTCATTCACATGTTTGAGTACTGTATTTTCCGCAGTATTAGGCGCTCTGGATTATAAGGTGCACTGTCATTAAATGGTCTATTTTTGAACTTTTTTCACAAATAAACCGCACGGGACTTTAAACGAAACACAACAGTGTGATGGGTCAGTGGGACTTTGTTTGTGCGCGTTCACGGTGACTCTGGGCTTTGTTCAGTTGTGGCGTGTAGGGAGGGTGCTGTCTGGGACCAACTGGATTGTCGGCGTGTTCGCAGTGACTCAGTTGTTCAGTCGTGTCTAGAAGTGGCACATTGCACTCGCTTTTTCAGTTCGTTCCTCCGTTCCGTTCCTCGTCGGCGTGGAGAGATGAGTGTGTCTGCGGGTGTTTTTCGCTGCGCGGTCGCTGTCTGCTCCGTGAGTATTTGCGTGCGTCTTTGTAGTTTAGTGAAGTCGTGCTGGGACACCCGAGTGGATTCGTGTATAGGGCGCTCTGGATTGTGGGGCACGCAGTTGTTTTTTGATGGGGTTGGAGGCTTAAAAGCGCGTCCTATGGTGCGGAAAATACGGTAACTCTTTATTATTAATCTGTCTACATCGCCAAAGCTCAAAATGCTCTGTTCCACCTAGTGATGTCATGAAGTTGTAGTTTAAAGTAACAGCTTTTTATCTTTTGTTCAGTAGAGATGAGCAATTCCAGGGCTGATTTTATCCAAATGATTCTATTGAAGATGTACGGAGTTCAAAAACACAGTGGAGCACTTCCTGTATCACCACATGACGTCACAAGGTGGAAAAGTTTTGAGAGAAGAACTCGTGTTTGTGTGTTAAACACGCGTGAATGAAACAAAACACAACTCCTCGTATGTTTTTGATCAAGAAACGGCATTAAAACACCAATCAGAGAACATCATTTAATTTTACTCGATGATTTCCACAATATCTCAAAATTTACAGACATTTTGTACACTTCCATTAGTCTAAATCTCTAATGCTAGTATAACTAATCATAATCAAAAATCCACAACAAGCACCACGTTATAGCAGTCAGTCTAACAATATTGGAAACCGCCACCAGCTCTGGTACATTAGTATTGACTGCAGCTGTTCTATTATGAAACAACCACACATTCCCCGAGCTTTTGTGTCTCCCCTGCGAATACCAAATCCTAATTAGCCTCAATTCAACTCCCCCCAAACTTTTCTCTGTTTATTCATAATACCACATTGTCAACATTTAGCGATTTGTTGTTTTTCCCAAAAGTTATCGGACGCGCGTGCTGCCCGTGTCTCTTTGGCCATCTCGCTGAAAAGATGGATGCCTCTCTTCAGGTGGATACAAAGCTAAGTGTCTGGTTTATTAATGTGCAGTGATTGGACCCATTAGCCCGCCTGTGTAAACTAATCTGCGTATAATGCTTGTTGTCATTTCTCTCTAACTGCCGATAATGGATTCCTCCCACCGTCTTTGCAAATGCTGTTATTTTGTAATAGACTGGTAGAAATAATGTGGCGTCAGGACTGGGAGAGTAAGGATTTTTGCCTGCCTTGGTCCGCTGAACAGTAAGCATGTTTCTCATTCACATTGATTGCTGATTTGGCGGTATGAGTCTGGCCTGCTTCTCTGATATACTGTGTAGTTATGTGGAGACAGTATTTTTTTTTTTTTGTGGTCCTTTGCATCTGCTGGAGCGGTGTTTAGGACAGAGGATAGAAGTAAAGTAGGTCAGCTGTATCTTACAGTTTATCTGAGGTGATGAATGTATGAATTTATAATGGAGGTTTATGTGTTTGTTTGACTTTTATTCTAAAGATGTGTTCAGACTCGTACAGAAAAACAATATTCAAACTTGGAACTAAAAGTGAAAGTAAAGATGGACTAAACCAGGACTAAACCAGAACTAAACTAGAACTAAACAAGGATCAAACCAGGACAAAATCAGGACTAAACTAGACCAAACCAGGACTAAACCTGGATAAAACCAGTGCTCAACCTGAATTAAACCAGGTCTAATCCAGGTTTAGACCAGGACTAGACCAGGACTAAAAAGCCAGACCAAAGCCAGCGCTAAACCAGTGCTAAACCTGGACTAAACCTGGGCTAAACTTGGATTAAACCTGGGCTAAATTTGGGCTAAACCAGGATTAGGCCAGGGCTAAAGGCAGACCAAACCAGGATTAAAGACAGACCAAAGCAGGACTAAACCTGGATAAAAACAATGCTAAACCAGGACTACACCAGGGCAAAACCAGGTCAAAACTAGGGTGAAAGTATGACTAAACTAGAACTAAACCAGGATCAAACCAGGACTAGACCAGGGTAAAACCAGGGCTAAGGCAACACTAAAGCCAGACCAAAACCAGACCAAACCAGGACTAAACCAGGATAAAATCAGTGTTAAACTTGAATTAAACCTGGGCTCGACCGGGACTCGACCAGGACACAAACAGGAATCAACCAGGGCTAAAACGTTAGACCAAAGCCAGAACTAAACCTGAACAAAACCTGAACAAAACCAGTGCTAAACCTAGACCAGGACTAGACCAGGACTAGACCAGGGTTCACTGAACGGTAAGCATGTTTCTCATTCACACTGATTGCTGATTTGGCGGTACGAGTCTGGGCTGTTTCTCTGATATACTGTGTAGTTATGTGGAGACAGTAGAAAGGACGTTTTATGATGAAGTAGTAGTTTTTGTATCTGCCGAGTAAAGAACGACGTGTTTAGGATTTGGGGGGTAGAAGTAAAGTAGGTCAGACATATCAAAGTTTATCTAAGGTAATGGATGTATGAATTTATAATCTGGTTTTAAATACTGTATATTTCTACCATTTGTTTGACAGTTTTTTTCTACAAACAATATATTATTGAAATTGGGATGAAAAGTGGAAATAAACCAGGAGTAAATCAGGACTAAACCAGGTCGAAACCAGGACTGAAATAAACCAGTGATAAACCAGGACCAAACACAGACCAAGCCAGGACTAAACCAGGACTAAACCAAGAATAAACCAGGTCCATACAAGGATTAAACTGGGACTAAACTAAACCAGTGGTAAATCAGGACCATACATGGACCGAGCCAGGACTAACCCAGGGATAAACCAGGACTAAACCAAGGATAAACTAGGTTCATATACGGACTAAACCAGGCCTAAACAAGGTTTAAACCAGAATTAAACCAGGATCAAGCCAGGACTAAATCAGGACTAAACCAAGACTAAACCAAGGACTAAACCAGGACTTAACCAGGGATAAACCAGGACTAAACCAAGACTAAAGCAAGACTAAACCAAGACTAAACCAGGGAGAAACCAGGTCCATACAAGGACTAAACCAGGACTGAAACAGGACTAAACCAAACCAGTGATAAATCAGGACCACACACAGACCAAGCCAGAACTGAGCCAGGTCTAAACCAGGACTAAACTAGGACTAAACCAAATCCATTCAAAGACTAAACCAGGACTGCGGATGGTCCAAAACCTTTTCTCCACGTTGTTTTGCCTGGAATGTTCCACAGAATGGCTTTAAACTTGTTTATCTCCATGGAAACGAGCACGTGAGTCCACCAAAAGAAAGAAGTGCTTTCATATTTTTGTGAATAAAAACAACTGTAACATGAGTAAAAAAAAAAAAAACAGATAATTTTATACGATACTGTGAAACATTCCAAGGAAAACAAAACCATATTTATCAGCAGGTGACCAACAGAAAAGTTACACAGTGAATCTTTAAGCTTCCATCTGTATTAGTATCTACTTCAAGACCATAGGCACAATAAACCCAATCAATTACAGGATTATGGAATATCTAAATTAAATGTGGTGTATTTTTGATAAAATTTCAACATGGGCAAAAATTAAACCTAAAAACATTTGACTTTTGCGTTGCTTCTTTTAATCTCAAAACAGTCTAAGCTCCACACACGCTCGGCTCTGGTTTTATGATTAATTGGCTCCCTCTTTTCCCTGTTTTGATGTTTTGATCTGTTCAGACACTTGTAGTATCAATATTTATGCTTGAATGCTGTCGCGCTGTCATCTTCTGGCTGTAAACAGAATATATAATAGTGCCCCCCGCTCAGCCTGCCCCTTTGGCACACTTCCACAATCCAGGGTTTTTATTGTCACTTCTTTCTTTACTTTTCATTTGACCCGTACTTCAGTGTCAATGATGCAACCACGCCCAGATCTACAGGCAAAATACTGACCAGGAGGAACTCAAAAGGATCTGATCTGTACTATGATGTCGTTTCCTCGTCATAAACATACATGGAGTTTTGTAAAGGTAGAGGTTAACTTGAAAATGTTACCGCTTCGTGACATCACAAGGTGGAACTGAGGATTTTGAGCTTTGGAGATGTAGACTAATACATACAGGATTACTCAAATGTGTGAATGAAACAGAACACAACTCCAGAAACGATATTAAAATTGGAACTAAAAGTGGAAGTAGACCAGGACTCAACCAGGACTAAACAAGGACAAAACTAGGACTAAACCAGGGCTAAAGTCAGACCAAACCAGGACTAAACCTGGATAAAACCAGTGCTAAACCTGAATTAAACCCAGACTAAGCCAGGACTAAATCAGGACTAGACCAGGACTAAAACAGGGCTAAACCATGATGAAAAAGCCAGACCAAAACCACAACTAAACCTGTGCAAAACCTGGACTAAGCCTGGGCTAAACTTGGGCTAAACCAGGACTAAAGCCAGACCAAACTCAGACCAAGCCAGGACTAATTCTGGATAAAACAGTGCTAAACCTGGATTAAACCAGGTCTACACCAGGACTAAACCAGGACTAAAGCCAGACCAAACCAGGACTAAATCTGGATAAAACCAGTGCTAAACCTGATTTAAACCTGGCCTAAACCAGGACTACATCAGGACTAGACAAGGGCTAAACCAGGGCTAAAAAGCCAGACCAAAGACAGAAATAAACCTGCACAAAACCTGAGCTAAACCTGGACTAATCTTGGGCTAAACTTGGGCTAAACCAGGACTAAAGACAGACTAAAGCCAGAACAAACCAGGACTAATTCTAGATAAAATCAGTGCTAAATCTGGATTAAACCAGGTGTAAACCAGGACTAGACCAGGGCAAACCAAGGCTAAACCAGGGCTAAAGCCAGATCAAACCAGGATGTGATATGTTTTCTATTCATTTTTGTGTAATATATGACTCGTGGGGTTGTACCTGTAGTAAATATTTATCATTACATTTTTTTTACATCCGTTAAATTCCAAAAGTTGAGAAGTGCAGGGAGCAGCGGTGGATTCTAAAACAAAATCCCTCGTCTTCGTCATCAACACAGAAAACTTCACCCAAAATGCAGAGACAGTTTAAGAAGTAACAAGATTAAATACTGATTAAACAAAATAAAAGGTGTTGCCATCTCTTTTTATTAATCAAATCATAACTATTGTGCAAACTATTTAGCAATATTTTGGCTCTTGTTCATCAGAGTTGCTAGGAAACAGTTATGAAATTACCTCTACTTATGTCATAACTGCTGAACGAAAGAAAGAAAATGAAGATAATGCAAATAAAGAAATAAATAGAAAAAACTAAAAAGACTAGCCAAGATTTATTTTTGTGTAAATGTTGGAAATATGACAATGTTCACTGTGTCTTACATGCACTTCAGCCTATTATCAAGGACTGAAACCTGAACAAAAAATGCAAAAAAATAAATAAAAATAAACAAGAGAATATGCAAAATTACAGTGAGGACAGAACTGGCTTATGTTATTAATTGGGACCAAACTTGAGCCTGTTTTGATGCGCTGTCAGTGTGTTCAAAGATGTACTATCAATATTTATGGTGTCACTTTTATCATCTCTGCTGTAAAGGGAATTTTTGATTGCAGTCACTCATCAAACTGCAGTTTCTCCTTCACTCCAAATGTGCACTAAACCTGCACAGGTGGCCATAAATAACTTTGAATATGATCCATGTATTAATATGTGCTGTTAATAATACATGGAACCGTACAGTGAGTGAGAAATACTGTGGCAGGGTTTTGTCACAGGGAAAATAATACAGAGTTGATTGGTTATTGTTGTTCACTAATGTTTCCTGTTGATGTTTTTTACCATTATAAATCTAATCCTACAAAGAATAATGCTTAAACAATCCATTTGGTGGGAAAAAATACTGTTATTCTCCTCTATTATTACTGTTGATCTTTTTAAAAAGGCATTGTTCCAGATTTTTACCATCTTAAAAACATGAAAAACAAAATTATTCCTCACTTAGCTTATGCATTCAGAGCATCCTAAATCAAGAAGTTGCCAATACAATACATACCTCAATACATAGGCCACAATACTATACCTTATTCGATACAGTGAGCTTTCGATTTGATACGATATATTTCAAATTGATTCGATACAGTTCAATAAAAAAAATAATAGTGGCTAAATCATGGCTGTGACACTAAAAGTCTTTGTTAAGCCACTTCTTGTGCAAAGTTCATATGAAAAACGCCCATTTTACTCATAAAAACTGAAAATGTCAAAATGTGTTGCATAAACGAGTTTCCTTCCTCTAAACAAGCAACAAAATTCTAGCACTGTAACAAAATTATTTTGTAAAATATATCAAAAAATCCTCTTGGTGATATATCGATACAGCAGTCCCAGATATCGATGCTGTATCATCACATTAAACTATACGATATATCGATATTTTGATGTTTCTGCACACCCCGACCTAAATCCTTTTTTAAAAACCCAGGGCAGTTTTTTACAATAACTACCCTTGAGCAAGACACTTCGCCCACCTTTCCTAGAATGAGTGTGGGACTTTTTGACATCTTTTTCCTCAAAGATGCATGTTTTTCGCCAGGCTGGTGTCACCTAGTGCCTCCGCTCAATTTAATTTCTCTCCAGCGACTAGGTCAGGAATTGGAATACACTAGATGGTTTGCAAGAACCCCAGAAGTTGTAGACTCAAGCTCCTGTCTGGGTCCCTTTTTGTGGTACAACACAACAGTAAACAAAGCGGTCGAGATGGATGTAGATGAAGACAGACATTCTGTGTTGGCAACGATTCCCGAGATCGAGGATTTAAAGCCGGAACAAAGAGAATGTTTGGAGAATTTTATCAAGTGAAAAGACGTTATTGCCCTTCTTCCTACGAGATTTGGCGCATTACATACATCATGACCAAATAACAATGACTGGTTAAATAAAAAAAAAAAAAAGTATCCACCTACCGTCGAGCATATGAATCCTAATGCTGCGAGGTCAGACAGTTTCCACGAAAAAGAAACCGGCTGATGAATCAGGCTAGTATGTTTTGGGATGGTGACAAAAACAGTAGTGCCCAGAAAAAGAACAAAAAAACAAACACCCAGACCCAGGAATAACATGCAAACTCTACACAGAAAAGCCTGTCAAACCCAAAACCTCATTGTGAGGCGCACGAGCCAGCCACTGCACCATTACTGAATATGAGCGACAGAATAACGACTACAGCAGCACGGGGAGACTTGCCAAGCTTGTAAAAACATTTCTCCATTTTGTATTTGTTTCCTGCCGAAAACAGAGCAGCAGAATCAGGAGATACAGCGCAAAGGATATCCCGCCCTCTGTACACAAAAATACAAAACACCCAACGTTCAATAGGAGGCCTTAACCTGTCTCATCCACCTCACACAGCCCTCTCCCTTTATGCATGACACGACATCGAAAAACACATCATCGCCAAGGCAACGCTGGGGACGGAGATTATTGACTTGTAATAGCAGATCTAATAGTATCGCTTTCACAAAAGGCTGAAAAAAATAAAACAGCTACAGAGACGAAGCCCCAGTCGTACCATAACCATAACTGCGTTGACTGTCATCCAGGTTGCCATCTTCAGGGATCAATTTCTTCAAAGCGTAATGTTCCCCTTTTATTTTAGCTCTCAGATGCAGAGAGCTCGAGATCTGGAGGTGCGCACGGAGGAGACTTTGAAATGCTAAAGAGATTGGAGATTGGTGCGTAGAATTTTCCCCGCTGTGCCAATCCTGACCCCGGCGAAGGGAAAAAAACAGGAAGACAGAGCAGATTTTTGATCAGGTTTAGTAGGGCACGCCACAGTTTGGTGGATTTAACAGTAGTGGGTATACAGCAAAACAAATCAGGTAAGAGCGAGCTTGTCAGAAACTATTTGCAATGCAGATGGAGTTCAAAGTGTGATGGGGAAAAGCTGTTTTAAAATTCAGAGGAAGTTTTTAAAAGGTAATGACTTTGGGAACAGGTGAGTGGAAAACTAGAGATGTTGTGTTTTGCAAAGTAGGACTAAGTGTATATGGGGATTTGTACGTGTTTAAAGATTTTACCAAATATAAGTCGAGAAGTTAAGAAGTTGGAGCTTGAAGTAAAGTTGAAAAGTTGAAATAACACATAGGTTTTCTAAAATGTCTTCAAAAATGTGCACCCACTTCCAAGCTG
The DNA here is from genome assembly GCF_026225935.1 of Boleophthalmus pectinirostris. NCBI lineage: Eukaryota > Metazoa > Chordata > Actinopteri > Gobiiformes > Gobiidae > Boleophthalmus > Boleophthalmus pectinirostris. The sequence goes on from NW_026571070.1 coordinate 11,458,065, forward strand.
TTGTTGCAGTACTAGTTTAGAGTGCGTTCACTTGCACAATTGCTTTTGTGGTTCCCTAGCTCACCCACTGAGCAATTTTTGAAACTTTTTGTGCTTCGAGTTCAGTTTTTAACATCATATTGTAGCAAACCTGTGGTATTTGCTATTGGGAAAGGGGGAAGTTGGATTATAGGCTAGGACCAGAAGATTAGGACACGGCTCTCTGGGAGCTGGGACACCAGTAAGAATAATAAAAAAGAGACTGAGTGTTTAAGTTTAAGTGGCTGGTGCCTTTAAACAAGCAACAATATATACCCAATATTAGAGATAAAATCTGTAGAATGATATGATCTAGTTTTATTGGAATATGACTTTAAATTAATGGAGGTCAAATGCACATGTGTAAATATATTCAGTAGTTCAGTTGACAACAACAATACACTAGCAGCAACAGATAACAGAGTCCTGAAGACAAAACCCCCAACAAAAAGGCCACTGTCACTTCGCTAGAGACTTTGGGGCCGCCCACACGACAACGTTTTTTGGTCAAAACTGAGAAGTTTGTATTCGTTTTGGCCTTTCGTCCACATGGAGCTGGCGTTTTGGGTGGGCGAAAACTAAGTTTTTTGAGAACAGGTTCCAGAGTGGAGAACTCTGAGAACGCCGGCGTTGCGTTTTTGTGTGGATGAGCAAACCGCTGCTTTTGGAAAACGATGACGTCATAATCCCGTCATCGCCACGGTCATCCCATGCAGCGAAGCCCTCCTAGCCTCCACAGACCGCAAAAGCGTTGCCAAAATGGGACAGGTGTAGCCTAAGGAGCCGCTCCTGTCGCCCAGCATCCAAGACATGCTGTTAGCGCTAATGCTAACAACACGCACCGCAGATTACGCACACGGATCAATAACAAAGATTACATTTACACTGAAACGAATCACCGTATCAGAAATGATCTGCGTCCAGACACGTAATTTCTGTATCTGCAAGCCTTCTCTATCCACACAACTTTGAGCATATGTGTTTACGTTTTACAGAAACTAAACTTAAAACCGCATGGCTCATTTGCATAAACCGAGCGCTCAAAAAACAGCTCGCTATTGTGCGCTGATGCAGTTCAGCTTCTGTCGGACTAAAAGACACGACTCAGTGGAATATATGTGTTCTTTCTGTGACTTATTTTTAACTTTTGCAAAACAAAATAGCAATATTTCTATCTAATTCTATCATCTAAAATAGGCTAAATTACCTTGAAGTAACAAAAAAAAAAAAAAAACGGTGATGAGATCTGCATTATTAAATAAAGGTGTGGCGGATGAATTACATTGTTTTCACTCAGTGATCCGTTGTCATATGGATGTGAATATTTGCTGAGTGTGTGGACACAAATTTTTTTCAACCCGCGAAGAAAAAAATCCAGGAGCCTTTTTGTGTGGACGTAGCCTTTATCACAGTCCACACCAACAGTATTCAATTTGCCACAGCGACATGGGCTTAATGTCCACTAATAAAACCATTACGTGCATGTATTAGTCCATAAGCACAAGCAACAGAGTTTGTGTGAGGAGTGTAAAGTGTGTGAGAGTGGACTGGTTGAAACAAACCCTACCGCAGCTCTTGTAGAATGATTGTATTTAATGTTCTTTGGGCTTTCGGCTCGCCGTCGGGTGTGGTTTTACTCAACCAGACACACCTGTATTGGACAAACAGGACAGATTTTAGCAATAAACAATCAATAGCGGCTCTTAGGTCATTTTAGCTATTGGCCATGTAGTTAGCTAGCATTTCGTTTTAGCAGTGTACACATAATAACAGTTTTCATAAATACAGCAATAAACAGAAAGTTCAAAATGGCTCAAGATACTTTTGCATTAAAGTGCTTTACCTAAACAACAGTACAGAAACCAATGGAAAGTTCCAGCATGTAAACATACCTCATACTGGACTAGCATGGCTTTAATGGCTTTAGCCACTGGGGCTAATCTGGCCAATAATAGTCAAATGAATAGCCACATTAGCATAACAATGCACCGCGATGTACACACAGGTAATGGTGCAACAGCACATTCATACACTAATGAGCAAAACCAAAACAACACTCACCGATTCCCTGTAGTTCTCCGAGCACAAGGTACACGTCCTCACATCAGCAGCGGTGAGGACTCCTACAGATAAACAATATGTAGCAAAATTTTAGTACATGGATGACACAATAAAAGGAGGAAAATAAAGGATATTTACAGGACATCTGTGCAGCTGTTCTGTCTTGCCCCACTCACTAGACTAGACCAGGGCTAAACCAGGACTAAACCAGGACTAAAGCCAGACCAAAGTCAGACCATACCAGGACTAATTCTGGACAAAACAGTGCTAAATCTAGATTTAATCAGGTCTAAACCAGATCTAAACCAGGGCTAAACCAAGAATAGACCAAGGCAAACCAGACCAAAGCCAGACCACAGCAGGATGTGGTATGTTTTTGAGGTAACAACATTATAACATGGCCTAAATCTCACAAGAGGCATTTTTTTTGTAATATACGACTTTTAAGATTCATATGACGTGGTGTTTTTTGTGTTTTTCTTTCAAATTTTACTTTATGGTTTATTTTTATGGTACCTGTGGTAAATAGTTATCATTATATTGTTTTACATTAGTTAAATGGCAAAAGTTGAGAAGTCCAGGGAGCAGCGATGAGTTCTAAAACACAATCCCTCGATTTACGTCATCAACATAGAAAACTTCATCCAAAATGCAGAGACAGTTTAAGAAGTAACAAGATTAAATATTAATTAAACAAAATATAAAACTCCCGTTTGTGAATGGACAGAGGGGGACAGATCTATGGGAACAGGACATGGATCTATAATCAAAACTAAACGATTTTATTATAGTTCTATGGGACAGGAGAATGGACAGAAAGGGACAGGTATGGGGACAGGTATCTCGTATGCAGCGCTACTAGGCATGCGGTTGGTCGACTAGATCTCGCACGAGCTGAGCAAGCGTGTGGTTTGTTCACAGATACACGGCTATAGGAATTATTTTTACTGGCTGTAGATAGCATATTTTAAACCTGGGTTACAGTATCATCGAATTTCAACCAACTACGAAGAGCAGCAGGTGTAGATCAAAAGACACAAGAAAGGGACTGTTGGACTGTGTGAACTGAGCCATTTGTTTTTCTCATATCTGTAGAGACCAAGATCAAGAGGCTACATAAGGAGCTATCAGTGAACATTCGAGATGCTACAGGCTTTTGACACCAAAGGAAATATTCAGAGACCTTCCAGAGGAAATACCCCAAGACATACATACAATACGGAGTAAAAACTTGCAGAAGGTGAGCGCTTTGTGCATTTGTGAACAGGGAGATGTCTGTGCTTTTCTCTCAACTGAACGTAACAACAGATGCTTGATGCATCGACCAATCAGATTCCAATAATCATCATGTCTTTTCACTAGGGATGGGCATGCGATGAAATTGTATTAATCGATCGTCGGGAGAATTAACGATCAATTTTCGATGAATCATTAACATTTTTATATAATAAGTATCACCATTATTATTACTATTACTAATCTTCGCAAATAAACTCAACTTTACAACATATAAACCATCACCACCATAGAGACACATCAGCCTTTTTGAGATTATAATGTGTTTAATGCAGCTTTGTGCAAGTAGAAATGAAACTTAAAACCACATGACTAATTTGCATAAACTAAGCGAAGAAAAAAAAAAACGCTCTTGTGCGCTGATGCGGTTCAGCTTCTGTCGGACTAAAGGACACGACTTAGTGGAATATGAGTGTTCTTTCTGTGACAGAGGATGTTCTGCTGAAGGTGAGTCTGTTCTCTGTGTGTTGCGATGTTTTCAAAGATCGTATTAATGTTGTAGTAACCGGGATACTGCGTAAACATGCACCATGACGAAACCGGGATACTGATGAGGTACAGTGATCTCCAAGGAGGTGCCAGAGCCCAAACGTGGGACCGTGAGGCCGCAACTCCAGTGTTTTTGTCAGACGCAGCTTCATATCTACGCACAGAAACTTTGTCGACTAGAAATGAATGTAATCAACGAAATTCTTAATGATCAGTTATCAATTAGTCGACGAATCATGCCCATCCCTACTTTCCACCTCGTCACTTTCTTCGAGAACTGTTCCGGATTGATAATGTGTAGAGCTCAATTCAGAGTGACACACACGTTAATCTGATCCAAATGTTACACCGTACATTTTTAAGGCTTATTGCTAATCTTCTGAAGACATTATGGAGTTAATATTTGATTTACAGTGGGGGATCCTGCTGATAAGTTAATAAAAAATGAGACTGTATAAATAAAAATAATGAATGACCTACCATGTTCACAGCAGCTAATTTACTGTTTAGCTGCAAGAGATGAATCGAGACACAGACACAACAAAAGAATATTTCATGGCGTATTGTGTTATTTTTGGTACAAACTCAAACATACATTAATAACTCATACATTATACATCACTAGTCCTTTATCTTATCCCAAATTCACTGTTGTATTCCTGAAAACCTGCCCCACATTGGTTAGATACAAACACATTTCGAATCGCGACACTGTTCCTGCATGGCGCTCAGAAGAAGTCTTATTAATTATTGCTAGGGTACAAAGTTATTTCCGTGTTTACAGCCCCCTGCCTTAATCACTGTATCATGTATGAAGCGGTGGCAGGTGCGGTCTTTATTATGCACAATGTCTCTTCTATAAATACATCCCCCGTCTATTGTTTCTGCCAGTCGCTTGGGAGCCCCACATCACAAGAATCAGCACTACAAATATGTGTGAGGAGAGAGAAAGAGAAAGAATGAAAGAAAGAGTGAAGGAAACTGTGTCAAAAATGAAAAAACAAACTGAAAAAAAAAAAAAACAGAGATATATTACAGTACTGCATATTTGATATTTGGTAATGAATTATACAGGCGATTTGATGTGTGATTAAAGAAACAGATGCTCCAAGTCTTAAAGGATTAAATCTCTCTCAGTCTACACAGAGAAGAATCATTGTTGTGAGCGCTGATTTGCATATTGATTTGCACCAGATGCCCTTTCTAACGTAGTCCACTTTGTTTATTGAGACCTGGGACCAGCAAAGGATACAGTGGTTTGTGTCTCTTGTGGCTACATGAACAAATGGTGAATCAGGGGTGTGCAAAAATATCACAATATCAATATATCGTATCGTTTAATGTGATCATACAGTATCGATAATGTGGGCTGCTGTATCGATATATCGCCAAGAGTATTTTTTTGGTATATTTTACTGAATTATTTTGTTACAGTGCTACAGTTTTATTAGCCTGATTCATCAACTGGATTCACTTTGTGGAAACCGTCTGACCTCGGAGCATTAGGATTCATTTGCTCGATGGTAGACGGGTACTTTTTTAATTTAATCAATCACTGCTATTTGGTCGTGACGTATGTAATGCGGTATATTAAACTTTTCCCAAATCCTGTAGGACGAAGGGCAATATGTCTTTCTCCTTGATAAAATTCACCAAACCAAATTCTCTTTGTTCCGGCTTTAAATCCTTGATCTCGGGAATCGCTGCCAACACAGAATGTATGATTTCATCTACATCCATCTCGACCGCTTTGTTTACTGTTGTGCTGTATCACAAAAAAGGGACCCAGTCATGGCTTCACAGCTCTTTGCTGATTGGTCCGTGCATGGTTTACAACTTCAGCGGTTCTTGCAAACCTTCTAGTGTATTCTGATTCCTGACCTAGTCTCTGGAGAGAAATGAAATTCAGTGGAAGGCACTAGGTGGCGCCAGCCTGACTACAGTGTTTTTGCTTTTTCAGAGGAATGAAACTTGTTTATGCAACAAATTTGACATTTTCACTGTTCTGATGATTAAAATGTTTGTGTGAGGAGAAAAACAGTTTGTGGACTGGACAAAAGTTAGTTTTGGTTGAAGACGTTTCCGCAACTCATCCAAGCTGCTTCTTCAGTTCTGGTCAAAATGCTCTTGGACACTTCCTTATATCTGCAGGGAGGAGCTAACTAACTGAAACTAACACACTTTCTTGTTTACAGTTTCTGTTAGTTAGTTTGGCCTATTGACCTGTGCAGGGTGTGGGGTCTAATTAGCATAACAATTCATGGCCATAAATGGAGCTTCCACACCTCTGAACCTGACCTGGCTACACCTATTGTTCTCTTGTTTGTTTTGATTTAGGTTTGATTAAAATGTTTGTGTTTCACATGAACTTTGCACAAGAAGTGGTTAAACAAAGACTTTTAGTATTGCACGATTTAGCCTTTTTTTATATTTATTGAACTGTATCGAATCGATTTGAAATACATCATATCGAATCAAAAGTGCACTGTATCGTGGCCTATGTAACGAGGTATGTATCGTATCAGCAACTTCTAAGTGATACCCAACCCTATGGTGAATGTTGTGTTTTTTTCCAAATATTAGTGATTAAAATGATAAAAATTAGGATCAGTGCTCAAGAAAAATATTCTATCTTGAATGGTCAAAGTACTATGAGCATAATAGGAACATATAAAAGAAGACCTGAAGACCTTTAAAGGAAAAAAAAAGACAATGAAGAAAAAAATACAAGATCAGACCCATCAGATCAGTCGGGATTTTGGCATAACTAACAACAAGCTGTGTGAAAATGTTTCAACTCGCAATTTTGTTCTCTTTTTTTTTTAAGTGCTTGTACCCAAGTTTTTCGATGCTTGAGCAAAATTTCTTTTGTCCCAGACAGCACAGATATTGTAAAAGTTAAAACTTTGCCGCTGCATATAATTGTGAGGCTTTTTATCGTTCAAGAATCAAGATGTGTGCTGTTAGTATGCTAATATCTGCCCCTCTGAAAATTGTGAAAATTACTTATAAACTCACGGTGGTTAATAATTACAATACTAGGAATGCATTTTTGAAGTGCTATATAAAGCTGAAGTAAATATGGACGACCAAAACATAAAGCAGAATTATTCCCCCCCTAAATTTTATAAATGTACAATATTAAAAACTAAATAGCAACTAAATAATTAAATAGCAGAATGCAAAACTTTTAGTTCTTAGTTTGTATCAATAATGAGTAGAGATGTAACAATAACCAAAATATCATGATACATATACCATGATCCTTTGCTTCGTTTCAGTGCAGATTATTAATACATGAAGTAATAACTGTTTTTAAGCACTTTAAAACTTATTTTTTTTAGAATATGACAGAACCAAAAGCTTGTAAAGGCTTTTTAAAAAGGAAAATAGTCACAATTTTGTTAGCCTCTACAAAATATCGCAATAAATATCGCACCGAGAAATGTGGATATCATTACATCCCTAATAATGAGCCATAAAAAAATAATTTATTCAACCTTCTGCAGCCCAATTCTTATCATATTGCAAAAAAAGACCAACAAATTCCCATTACTATAAAGAAAAGTACACACGATAAATACTGACCTCCCAAAAATATTGTTCCAGCTTATATTGAACTGTCAATATAGTAATTATCGTGACAGGCCTATGAGGAATAACGCTGGACCGCTGCAAACTGTTTAAAATGAACTAGTTCCAGGTTAACCGTGGCTTTTCAAAGACGTGTAACCCAGTGTTTAACCCATTTTGTCCATGCCAAACATAGATACAAAACATCTTATTTTCCTTCCTTCTAAAGATATTTTCTGGTTCAGCTGATACATCAGACCTGGTTACATCTACAGTACCATCCAATTGTATTTATTCATGCATTCTTTTGTTGTCCAGCTCCACTTTTAGCCCCGGTCTAGTCCTGGTTTGGTCTTGTTTCCTGTTACAATAGCCCACCCTCAGGGGCCTGTATCGCATAAAGGACTTAATGATCCGTCAATGAGGCCAAACACATGTGACCCCGGCCTTTGATTCTCTGACAAAACCCTCTCGTCTCACTTTTTCCATTCAATCTTTAACCACAACACACACACGGCCTGATTAATCTTATATTTAGCATATTACACCAGACTCCAGATGTGCGCTGTGTTATCCCAGGTGCATCCTTTAAAGTGCATAAGACAGGATTTCATGTTTTTCTAATTATTACTTGCTTTGGTGGGATAGTACATGGAGTGAATATTTATCATATTTTACATCAGTTAAGTGGCAGTCTGGGGGAAAAAAAAATAATGTTGGAAAATAGAAGCAGTGAGTTTTAATACCTCTACTTATATGTCAAAAAATTACACCCAAACTATAGCGTTATATAAAGGGTTCCCACGGTCATGGAAATTGCAAATGTCATTCCCCAGGCCTGGAAAAGTCATGGGATTTTGTAAATTCAATGAAAGTTTTGGAAAAATCATGGAATTTTAGTATTGCTTTTACGCAATTACAGCAACTACAGCAAGTTATCATTAAATTATTATGATTATTTCTGAACATATGCACCTTTTGTTTAAAAGAGACGACAGTAAATGCACTGACAGTATTTTGAATGTTAAAAACTATAATACCAAACCATAAGGTGAGTGGAAAGGGTTAACATTTCACATTTAGTCCTAAAAATCTGATCAATTCTATGAATGCAGGAGCTGTAAAGTCATGGAAAATTCATTTTAGGTCATGAAAAAGTCAAGTTTTGAAATTTTGTCAGTGAAGAAAGTAGGAACCCTGTATATAAATAATAATAATAATAAAATAATAATAATAACAATAACAATAACAATAACAATAATAATAATAATAATAATAATAATAATAATATAATTATTATTATTATTATTATTATTATTAATTATTTTTATTTTTATTTATTTATTTATGTAGACACTTTATTTATTTATTTATTTTTTATTCAGAAATTATTTTTCTGACCATTTAAGCCTTCATTTAAAGGTGCACTGTGTAACTTTTTTGTTGGGGTTTGTCTCTGTTGCCTGCTTGTTTCTATGGATACGTCACTGTTCTGCCTGGAATGTTCCACAGTATGACATTAAACAGCTCTGCCTTACATTTATTACATTATAGGTGGTTTTATAACTTAAAAATACCTTGAGAAACAGGCATTCTGATTGTAAGTGAGGTCGCCTTTCCACAGATCTGACCTGTAACTTGGTCTGGTTTGGTCTCCATGAAGACAGAAAGATTTAATCCCATACTGTGAACCATTCCAGACAAAGCAATAACATCTGCATGGAGAAAATCATTTGACGGACCCGCCACCACAAATGTTACGCACTGCACTTTTAAAATAAACACGTTCAAGTAAAATAAGTAGTGTAACGTATTTTAAAGCCCCCAAAAGGTCTCTGTACTGCACTTGTTCCATTGCATTGTCCCACTTCTGAACACACCTGCAAACATTTCCTTTCCCACCAAAACGGAACAGACAACCAGCGCACAACAATGATGTAATTACTTTAGCAGGTTTCCCAGGATGCATTGAGAAGAAAAACATTAGCGGGAGGGGTGGGGGCGAGGGAGGAGCGGGCAGGGACTATGCCAAAACAGGAAACACACACAGTTTATTTAAAGGGCCCATATTACGCTATTTTCAGATGTTATTATGTTGTTTACTCATCACAAACAAACCTGGAGTTGTGTTTTGCTTCTTTTACACATGTTTAACACACAAATCCTGAATATTTTGACTGAGTTCTTCTCCAAAAAACAGAAAACACGTTGTTCCACTTTGTGATGTCATATGTCAGGAAGTGCTCCACTGTGTTTTTAAACTCCATACAGCTTCAGTAGAATCATTTGGATAATTTCAGCCCAGGAATTTTCAATCTCTACTAAAAAAACTAACAAAAAAAGGCTGAAAATTACCACTTCATGACATCACAAGGTGGAACAGAGCATTTTGAGCTTTGGAGATATAGACAGACTAATATTGCAGGGTTACTCAAACATGAATGAAACAAAACACAACTCTGGGTATGTTTCTGAGGAGATAACAACTAGGGATGTAACAGTAACCGAAATTTCATATCAGTGCAGACAACATGAAGAAATATGTTTTTTTACTTGAATTCTTGGGATTATGACGGAAATAATTCACACCAAAGTCTCGTCAAGGTATTTTAAAAGCAAAAAAGTGTCGTATCTACAATTTTATTAGCCTCTTCAAAATATCGAAATAAATATCATACCGTGAGATGCATATCGTGATAATATCGTACTGAGAGATTTGAATATCGTTACATATCTAATAACAACAGTATAACACGGTTTAAAGGTGCATCGTGTGACTTTTCTGGTGAAGGGTCCGTGAAATGCTTTTTTCCATGGACACATTATTGCTTTGTGTGGAATGTTTCGCAGTCTGGCATTAAATGAGAAGGATGTTTGTATGTTTCAGAGTAGTTTCAGTGTAGTTAGCTCCTCCCTGCAGCCAGAAGAAGCAGCTTGGATTGACAAACTGAATTTATCCTTTGCCATGGATTCTATCTGGACGACTGAGGGATTCTGCACACATCTTACGGCATTAAACCTTTTATAATATCTTCACGGAGACCAAACCGGACCAAGTTACAGGTCAGATCTGTGGAAAGCTGACCTTGCTCACAGTCAGAATGCCTGTTTTTCTAAGTATTTTTGAGTTATAAAACCATCTGTAATTGAATAAATGTAAGGTAGAGCTGTTTAATGTTATATTGTGGAACATTCCAGTGAAAGCAATGACATATAGACATAGAAAGACGCAGGTGATGGACCCTCCACCAGAAAAGTTCCACAGTGCACCTTTAAAACAGTGTCTATCAAACTTTATAGCTCAAAGATCCCCAGAAAAACAGACATTCTGACAGTGAGCGGGGTCGCCTCTCCACAGATCTGACCTGTAACTTGGTCCGGGTTGGTCTCCATGAACATAGAAAGGTTTAATACCATACTGTGACTCATCTCCATGGAGAAAAGTATTTGAAAAGTTACACAATGCACCTTTAACCAAAATATTAGAATTATAATGGACCTCGTGTACAACTATAAGGAACCTGCTTACCATGTTTGAAACTACAAAAATAAAAAATATGTAGTTAAAAAATGTATATATGCCTAAATTCTCCACAAGTAAACAACGTAATCTTCTACTATGTTTGTTATACTAGGATGTACTCTTAATTCAACCATATCTTTTATACCCAACACCTCCAACTTCCACCGTTTCCTATTAAAATCACTGCAGCCTTGGAAGCTTTGCAGCAATAAGGAAGGAATTTCAGGAAGTTCCCCTTTTATTCTGCCAAATTCAACAATCAAAAGGCCTGTTTCCCAGAGTGGACAACCCCCATAGTATCAGAACGTACTAAACTCAACACAGTGGGCTGGACCGAAGAAGAATGTGCTGTTAAATCTCTGGACTGCGACATGATCTAATCTGTACTCCGACAAGTTGTTTTTAAAGGTAACACATAACTCAAAATTGACTCTTATGGGCTTTAAAAGGTGCATTATGTAACTTTTTGGTTGGGAGTCTGTCACTTGCTTGTTTTTATAGATATGTGCACAGTATAAAACAACTCTATTTACTTTTATTAAATTACAAATGGCTTTATTGCTCATAAATTCTTAGAAAAACAGGTATTCTGACTGTGAGCGGGGTCGCCTTTCCACAGATCTGACCTTAACTTAGTCCGGTTTGGTCTCCATGAAGATAGAAAGGTTTAATACCGTAATGTGAAACGTTCAAGACAAAATAACAACGTTTCTGTGAAGAAAAAAAAGCATTTGATGGACCGTCCACCTTTTAAAGATTTATGGAAATGTTACCAAAAATAAAATGAAATGAAATGAAAATCAAGCATTTTTGTTTCATTTGCTGTTTGGTTTTAAGTGGGTAATTCTTCGGATAGTTGAGTTTTCCACATGACCACAATAGTTAAGAGTCCAGTCACTTTTGTACTGGCTCGGGATCTGGAGAGGGATCCCTGCGCTGTGGTCAGCCAAAGCTCCAGGGATGGGTCAAATGAGGACAACTTCCCACTTACACAATACAGAAACACGCTGTACTCCAGAGCTAATAATATCTCGACTAGAAAAGTAGTTTCGATGATTTATTTCTGCATTAAAGGACCCATATTACACAATTTTCTGATCTTCGTTAAAATGTTCTTCCCTAATCAAAAACATATTGGGCTTGTGATTCAGTTCATTCACACATGTTTACCACACAAATCCTGCATGTTTAAGAGCTCTTCTCTCAAACTGAAAACACTCTGTTCCACTTTGTTATGTTATGTGGCAATACAGGAAGTGCTCCACTGTGTTTTTAAACTCCATGCACCTTCACTTCACTAGAATCATTCGAATAATTTCAGATCTGGATTTGCAAATCTCTACTTAACAAAAGGTAAAAGGAGCTGTTAGCCTGAAAACTACCACCACAAAACATGACATCACAAGGTGGAAGAGAGCATTTTGAGCTTTGGAGATATAGACAGACTAATAATAAAGGAGTGAATGAAACAAAACACAGCTCCAAGTATGTTTTTGATGACGTAATAACATAGCCTAAAGCTCACAAGAGTCAGTTTTGTCTAATATAGGATCTTTAACAATGACACATACAGATTTTTGAATTTGTAGTTCATACTTTGTACCTAGAAATGCCTAGAAATTATGTAAATGTATATGCAGTTAGGACTGGGCGAACTGGGGTAAAAAATATATTTGGATATATTTATATTTATATCCATGTTCCGCACCAGCGTAAAGAGCTATGGAGGAATCCCACAACCCACTGCGCAGACCAAACTGAACGTTTCCAAACACTATTGTACAAGTTAAACAGCAGCACATTATTAATTAAAATCTTCTGCATAAATAAACTTTACATTACTAAACTTTACAACATATAAACCATAACCACTATTTAAAACATTTGAGAATACAATGTGTTTAAGGCAGCTTTGCCACATTTGTTTACATTTTACAGAAACTAAACTTAAAACCACATGGCTCATTTGCATAAACTATAAGTGCTGAAAAACAAAACAGAAACAGCTCTTTCCTTGTGTCCTGATATGGTTCAGTTTCTGTCAGACTAAAGGAAATGACTCAGTGGAATATGAGTGTTCTCTCTGTGGCAGAGGATGTGCTGCTGATGATGAGTGTGTAAATGGTGGAAAAGGTTCGTGGTGCTCGAGGCTTTGGTTGGAACCAACTTTGGGCATTGACGGCGGTAGTGAGGAGTGAATGAGACAACACGCTAGGGGAGCATGGGGGAGAATTAACAAAATCAAAGAGGCAGGGCGCAAACTGGCAAAGCGGCAAAATCAGAATTAAATATGAGCATTATATCGAGATATCCAAGTCTCACGATACGATATCGTCACCGTATGAACCTCACGGTACCATATTTATTGCAATATCATGGGAAAGCTCACAATGTGGTGGAGAGGCTCACGATCAGGAATGTAACAATATCCAAATCTCTCTGTACGATATTTTCCCAATAGCTACGGTACGATATTTATTGCGATATTTTATTGAGGCTGTAGTGGACCAAACAGAAAGGCAAAGACAAGGTATAAAAATAAGTTTAAATTTAATAAAGCCAAAAAAGATATAATTTAACAAAGGCTCAAATTAGGCAAATTATCAACAAAAAAGCTGGGCCCAACTGGGGTAACTCAAAATCAAACTGAACAGAACAAAACTAACCCCACCAGACAAAGGAACAGGTGTGTTTAAATACCTGAGGACCAACTAAAGCTAAACACAAGAGGGAGGAATTACACTAATTAACTAACTAAACCAATAACTTAATCAAAGTAAACAAAAAAGCTAATAATTATAATACAGAAAATAATAAGTGATAATAATGTGACCTTAACACAAACTAAACAAATTAACTTAGTAAAACAAACTAAATAGTGCTCCCCCCCTTTGCTGAGTTCTGATGGTCTCTCCCAGGGTCCTCCGTCCGGTGCTCAAAAAAACAAAAACAACAAGTGTAAGTAAATCAGACTTATATTAACTAAAATGCGTGCACTCAAATTAGAACATAAGTCTAAATAACGGAATTAAATTATGTGTAGTGTAATTAACTTAATGTAAATAATAATGAAAATGAAATAATACTGACACTATGGAGTGGTGGCAGAGGTATCCACCACAGAGGCTAACAAATAATTTGCTATGCTGTTAATATATTACTTTTTCATCTTAAAATGCCTTGACAAGACTTAATCCAAAGAGCTAAGACTTAAAAATGCTTAGAGCTGTTATTTCTTCATGTAGTCTGCACTGAAATGGAGCAAAGGATCATGGTCTATGTAGTTCCCTCTGTCTTTTTTTTTTTGGCTATTGCTGCACCATAACTCTTAATTTAAACAAAGAGACTTGTAATTCTATATATTATGATGGTCCACGATCTTATTGTGAGACTTTTAATCAAACAATATCACGATATTTATATATAGTTATTGTTACATCCGTGGTCAAAACCCATTTCGTGTTTAAAAAATATCTTGATATATTTAAACTAACAAGATATCATCCACCCCATATGCACTAATAATTAAAATGCAATTATCAATGAATATACCTCAAGTTTGCATTTTGAAGTTTTATAACCTTAAATTTATCTTAAACACATTTGATCCATATTCATATTTCCTACAACTTTCTGAACTTCTATCTTCTCGCAGATGGATTCAACTATGAGTTTTTTTTCACTTACAATCACCAAACCGCACTGGAGCTGAGCCTAAATATATCTCCCTTTGATATTAACCTCCACTTATGTTAATTTGTCTGTTTCCTGGAGATGTTTAGCGTCTTTTGAATCGTGCAGAAGCAACTACATTTAAATGAATCGGAGGCGTGCTGGTTGTCCTTGTGGCCAGTGCGTACTTGAGACCGGATAGCTCTCTTGAGAGGATGCAGATGAGGGAGCAAAAAAACGCTTTAAAACTGTGAGTGATTTTAACGCTTTTCACAAATGACCTTCGCTGACATTGTTTCCAGCTAAGCCCGAGTCTCTGAGGAGTTGATTGCAAAAAAAAATATTATGACTTTATGTAACAGGGGTCCATAGCATGACGGATACAGAGAGGGAAGTGTATGGGAGGAACAGTTATACAAGGTTGGTGGTCGGACTTTTTTAGAACTGCGATTAGCATATTTTTAACCAATTATGCTGAAAAATACTTGAAATGTTTTGATAGCTACAAACATTTATAGACTAAACTTATTAACAGAGCTGTCCATGCATAGTCTACACAATTTTTTGGTACTGATGATTTAAAAATGGACTTTGAACATTCATGTTTAGACGGAAAAATATTAGTTTTCATAATAAATGTTTCTTTTACAATCATGTAGGTGAAGAAAAGCATTCATTTGGGGATTCTTTGCAGCTTGGGGCCCTTGGAAATTGCATGGTTTGTATAGTCCATTGTGGCGGCTTTGCAAAACCTAAATCAAGCGTTAACTAAACAATTTCTAAACCAGGACAAATTGATGGAAATCCTGCACATTTCTAGCCAGGCTGACGCCACCTAGTGCCTCCACTCAATGTCATTTCTCTCCAGCAGCTAGGTTAGGAATCGGAATAAACTACACCAGAGGTCTCCAACCTTTTTCCTCTGGTGAGCTACTTTTACTAAACAAAAATGCCAGAGAGCTCCTCATTTTAGCATTCGCAAAAGAAATTTAAGAGCTTTAGAGTGTTAGATGGGTACAGTTTGTGAGCTATAAAACATTTACACCACTGTTATCCATTTATTAGTGCACAAAGATCGGAAGCACATGTTCAATGATAATAGGCATATAATTCAATCAATTTTGAGTTATTCAGCACAATATGTATGATTCAGGTATCCCATGACGAGCTATTTGGAAGGGGGTGGAGAACTACTGGTAGCTCCTGAGCTACAGGTTGGAGACCAGTGCACTAGACAGTTTGCAAGAACCCTGGAAGTGCGAGCCAATCAGCAAAGAGCCATACATTCTGTGTTGGCAACGATTCCTGAGATGAAGGATTTAAAGCTGGAACAAAGAGAATGTTTGGTGAATTTTAACAAGGGAAAAGACGTTATTGCCCTTCTTCCAAAGGAATTTGGGAAAAGCTTAATATACCAGTTATCCCGTTAGCGTTGCATTACATACTTCACGACTAGGGCTGGGTATCATTAAGCAGTTGCCGATACGATACATACCTCGATACAGTGAACTTTCGATTCGATACAATATATTTCAAATGAATTCGATTCGTTACAGCTCAATAAAAAATAAGGGTTAAATCATGGCTGTGATACTAAAAGTCTTTGTTAAACCACTTCTTGTGCCAAGTGAACATGAAACACAAACATTTAAATCATCAAAACAGTGAAAATGTCAAAATGTGTCGCATAAACCAGTTTACTTCCTCTGAACAAGCATCAAAACTGTAGCACTGTAACAAAATAACTTTGCGAAATTTACCAAAAAATACTCTTGGCGATATATCGGTGCAGCAACCCACGATATTGATACTGTATCATCATTAAACGATGCGATATATTTTTGCACATCCATAATTCACCATTTGTTCATGTAGCCACAAGAGACACAATCTATTGTTTTCTTTGCTGGCCCCAGGTCTGAATAAAATAAGTGGGCTACATAACATATCAGTATTTCAATATTTTTGCACACCCCTAGTCACGACCAAACAGCAGCGATTGGTAAAATTTTTTAAAAAAGTACCCGCCTACCACCGAGCGAGGTCAGATGGTTTCCACGAAGTGAAACCGGCTGATGAATCAGGCTAGCAAATTTCAGGATAAAACCAGGAAAAATTTGTAAATGAGAAAATAACTAAAACCAAAAGAAACATATTTGAACCTAGATTGAATTGTAAATAATGGTCAGGAGCATTTACATTGACTGAAGACTGAAATATGAACTGCTAAACTAATAAGAAAAATAACTTTGAGAACATGTGTCTTAACAGGGCTGGCAGGATTTTGTATAATAATGATTTCTGAAGATTAGTTATTTAAAGGTGCACTGCGTAACTTTTCTGGTGGAGGCTCTGCTGCCTGTTTGTCTCCATGGAGATGTTATTGCTTTCCTTAGAGTGTTAAAACTGCTAAAGGAGCAACATTTAACTAACAAAAACACTCCCATTGAGACTACCGAGCGGCGCAACTTCCTTCAGAAAAGTTACACAGTGTATCTTTAAACAACTATTTTTGCTTACATGCAGCTAACAATAGAGCAGTCACTTCCAAAACGAGCCTGCATACTTGTGGTTTCCCCCTCCCACACCGACACACATCCACTATGTCAGGCAGCTTAACTGAAGGAGATCTGAAGAGGCCCTGAAAGTGAAGATGGAGCAACACGACTATGAATAACCTGTGATTCTATTTAAGACGGAGGCTGCGCAGAAAACCGCTCCATCCAGATCAGATGAACTGTGTTGAAACTATCACATTAGTAAACACGGATAATTAATTTCTCAAAAGGCGATGACTCAGTTAAAATCTTCACACTATCCCCAAACCTCAAAATACGCTGTCCCACCTGGCGATGTCGTTCAGTTTGGAAATCAGCTGGAAAGTCCCCCTGGCTGGAAGATCCCCAGGCTGGAAAGTCCCCCTGATTTATACCCTTTATGAAACCAAGTTAGTTAATCTATATACAAATAAATATATAAAAATCATGATATATATTGTATTAATTACACATGCAAGTCTGAATGATTTTTGAACAAATTCTGTAGCTTTGTAAGTTTCTTGTGTTGCGCAGCTTACAAATTATGTTCATGGCAGCAGGTAAGGAAATAATTAATATTTCTTCCCAAATCAACAGTTACAGATGCTCAAGGACATGGGGAAAAAATTATTTAAAATACGATTTCAGAGTAAACGTCCGCGAGCAAGTGAGGATTATATTGATGTTACATACTGAAAAAAGCTCTGACACTTATGAAAAATTGGTAAAATGACATAAACAAGGTCTGACATTTGGTCTCGCTACATTCACATTTCATTTTATTGAACTAGAATGCTGATTTTCTAACTCAATACATCGCAGTGCGTGACGTGACCCAAGCAGTTTTTGTACTACTAATGTATTTTTTCACATTTTTTTTATTCAGTGAGTAACAAACTCTACACTAGAAATACTTTTTAGGTCACTACTGTATTATAAACTTGGACTAATATTTTCTCTGGAAACAAAGGGTTAATATAATTGAATGGAAATGGACCAATCACAGTTTTTCTTCCAGTGGTATCTGGGTAAATCAGTGACTCCCCCTGCAGCACTGAACTAAAGAAACACCTGCAAGGCCTTCGGTGGCTGGAACAAAAGAACAATTCAGCTCAATGTGGGGGTGAATTTGAGATTGACAGTTGTCTTAGCCAATCATTTTTTACTGAGTTATGGGCGGGATCTTATCACGACATCTTCCGGGCCTTCGCGAATGCCCTGTGATAGAAAATATAAGTGAGAACAGAGCTCAGAACGGCAGATTCATCCATGTGTCCTAGTTGTTAAACAGTAGCTAATGATTATTAACCAAATATTTGAAGTAAGCGCATGTGTGATTCGCTTCATTTTTTTTTTTTAAATAAATGATGTAATAGCCAGCAACTGGTCCTAGTGAAGGCCAAGGGTCCAGGTCCACGGTTCATCCACTGCAATATTTATAATGAACAAAGATTTGTTGTTTTTTGTTGTAACTTACTTAGTTTCATAAAGGGTACAATTAAGAGGGACGGATTTCATTTTTCATTCCAGCTGATTTCCAACTCAGTCTACAGTAAATATGCAGGGTTTGTGCGTTAAAGGTTGTGTAACTTTTCTGGTGTTACATGCTTTTCTCCATGGAAATGTTATTGATTTTTCTGGAATGTTTCACACTAGGGTATTAAACCTTTTCTATTTTCATGCACACTAAACCAGACCAAGTTCAGATCAGATTTTAGGTCAGATCTGTGGAGAGGTGACCCCGCCCACAGTCAGAATGCCTGTTTTTCTAGGTATTTTTGAGCTATGAAACCACCTGTAATATAATAAACGTAAAATAGAGCTATTTAATGTGAAACTGTGGAACATACCAGGCCGAGTAAATCACACAAACCCCCTTTTAAACACGTGTGAATGAAACAAAACACAACTCCATTCATGTTTGCGACGAGGAAACGACATTATAACAAAGATCAGACGTAAACGGCGTAATATGGGCGATGGAGAAAACAGCTCTGTCCCGATCTCTGTCAAACGAACTGTGTTGAAATTATCACATTGGTAAGCACACACATAATTAATTTCTCAAAGCTGGTGACGCACTTGAAATGTTCACACCTCCTGATCGCTTCTCTCTGCATCAGCTCCTCATTCTCACATTAGAACACACAGGGGAGCCCGGCCAAGTTTAATGTAAAGCTCCATTTATACGCACGAAAAGCAAAAGCAAAAGCATGTCTGTGGTATTATGAGTAGGCTGTGTTTATATGACAATAAAGCTGCACTGTGTTACTTTTCTGGACTCTGTAACCTGTTTGTCCCCATGGAGATGTTAATGCTTTGCTTTAAATTGCCTGCAGTATGAAAAAAATCTAACAAACTTGGTATTCTAGTCAATATTTCCACTGATCCGTTGGTAAATTATTGGGTAACTTTTTGGTTGGACGTCCATTACCTGCTTGTTTCTATGGAAATGACATTGCTCTGCCTGGAATGTTTCACAGTATGGCATTAAACTGCTTTACTTAACATTTTTTACATTACATTAAGATGGATTTATAAGTCAAAGATACCCAGAAAAACAGACATTCTGACCGTGAGCGGCGTCGCGTCTCCACAGATCTGGTTTGGTCTCCGTGAAGATAGAAAGGTTTAATGCCATACTGTGAAACATTCCAGACAAAGCAATAACATCTCCACTGAGAAAAGCATTTGACGGATGCACAATGCACACTTTGAGATGAGTATTTGGGGTGAATAAAGCGGCAAAGCAACAAGATCACAAGAAAGAAATGAATTATCTTACAGAAGAAAAAAACAAACCAAAACAGTGAACTAAGTCGGTGAATGATTCTGCATCTCTGAAGTGAAACTGGATGTGTTTTCAGGAATCAATACAACATTTTGGCTTAAGGCTATTTAAGCTGCATGGAGATTCTGATGTTTATGGCAATACTCTGGAACATTCTAGACATATCTCCATGGAGACAGTCGGATGATGGACCCTACACCGCTGCAGTTTTAAAGGTCCTGTTAAACAAAATGTATTCTTGTGAGCTTTTAGTCGTGTTATAATGCTCAAAAACATACCTGGAGTTGTGTTTTGTTTCATTCACACAAGTTTGAGTAATTCTGGATTAGCTCAAAATGCTCTATTCCACCCTGTGATGTCATGTAGTGGTAGTTTAGTTAACATTTTGTTCAGTAGAGACTGGAAACTCAAGAACACACTTTCAGGGGGCTGTGATTAATACAAGGGTTTATTTTTGTGGTGGATACCTCTGCCGTCACTCCACAATGTTAGTATTATTTCAATTCATTTCATTTACAGTTTTTGTAAGTTTTTTTACGGCACACATACTTTAATTAAATTCCTGTTCAGACTTATATTTTCTAATTTTAGATGCACAAAGTTTAGTTAACATAACACTGAATTATCACTTGCACTTGTTTTTTTGGACCCTTAGCAGAGACCGTCCAGGCCAAACAAAGGGGATGCACTATTTTGTTTACTTTACTATCACTTATTATTTTCTGTATTATAATTATTTGCCTTCTTGTTACTTTGACTATGTTAGTAGTTTTATTTCATGTATTTCCCCCTCTTATGTTTACTTTTAGTTGGGCCTCACCCCTGTTCTTTGTCTGGTTGTGTTAGTTTTGTTCTGTTCTTTTTGATTTTAGTTACCTGAGTTGGGCCTGGCATTTTGTTAATAATTTGCTTAATTTGATTTGATACTTTTTTTTTTTTTTACTTTATTCAATTTAAACTTATTTTTACCCTTGTCATTGCCTTTCTGTTTGGTCCACTACAATTTTCAACAAAAAGGTGAACGTGACTGAAAAACTTTTAACTGATGATAACCATCTTATAACTGTAATTTTGCATAAGAGACTTGCTTAAGCGCACAATCATCATCTCATCTGTTGTAGTTTCAACCACATCTTCTCTTTCTGGTCAGGTTGCGTTAAAAGAAAGCTCAGATAAAAGTCTATCTTGAGCAACAGAGCTTTAAACGGAGTATGGCAAAGGAGAAACTCAATTTGTCAACTGGACAAATGTTTATTTAGGTTGAAAACGTTTCGCAGCTCATCCAAGCTGCTTCTTCAGTCCTGCACAAAATGCTGAAGAACTGAAGAACTGAACTGAAGAAGCAGCTTGGATGAGCTGTGAAATGTTCTCGAACCTAAATACACATCTGTCCAGCTGACAAAATTTCTCCTTTTCTGCAGATTCTACACACATCTTTTAGAGAGAGTAGTGCATTCAGATAGCTTCACACCCCCGGAAATGTTGAAGACATCAGTGGTAAAGTATGAATAGAGTTATATATATATATATATATATATCCATGTGAAATTACGATTCTAAAATGTGAACATATCCAACTCTCTTTGACAAGACGTTTAGGTTTTGAGGATAAATGGAGAAAGATGTAACACGAAATATGTTAAAGTAATTTATTGTGGTTTGCAGATGTGTTGGAGACTGCCAGAGCACAACAGCTGCACTCGGAAAAATCCATTATTGCACTGGAATTAGACAGCGGAGTGTATGGCAGAGATAGTGGACAAAATGATCACGCTACTCAACTATTTAAAAATGATCTGGAAAAAATGAGGCAAATTATAAATGTTTAAACCGAGATCTTACAATGTGTTGTGTAAATCATAGTTAACAAGGATCTAGGGGGAAAACTGTATTCACAATTTATTCCCTTGTCACTGCAAAATGTCCATAAGGATTTTTTTTTCCATTTTAACAATGTCTGACACAACCAACTGTTACGACCCAGCTCGTTTGGGTAAGGGAAGTAACAAAAATAAAAACCAAGATGTAAAATGGAAAAAATTAAGTAATGTTTAATTAACAGGAATGTAAAGGTAAATTAACACAAGACTAAAAATATACAGAAAACAACCTAAACTAAGAAACAGAACAACAGAATAAACAGAGTTTTGTGCCAGAAAAGGCAGGCTTACACAAAAACAAGTGGTAAAACTTAGGGACACACACTAAACTAAAACACAAGTTCCCCAAATTAAACCACATAAACCCACAAACAGAATCGAGTGACCAAATCAAAAAAGGCACAAAACAGAATGAGACTAAACTACATACATGAAAACCAAAATGGCAGACTGGCCACCAAGGCCAGCAGCCCCGAACAGGTGCTGGTCATCTCCTTAAATATTGGGAGGTGGCTGCAGGTGAGGTGGGCGTCGACCTGCCCCACCAATCACAAACGAGGGCTCCCACAGCAGGAATCCAGGTGTGTCAGACTTATTTAGAACACACAGAACAAATTGGAACTAAGGCCTGGTGCCGTAACACTAACCACACACAATTATTCGGTTTATGAGACCTAACGAGTGAAATTGAACCAATGACCTACACTAAATAGATAAGGATACGGATAGGGATGCACGGACCTGTTACTGATATCGGATATTGACTCTCTTCTTGCTTACTAGAAGACATTTGGAAACATGCGGATGATGACGGCACGGTGGCTGAGTGGCTAGCACTCATGCCTCACAGCAAGAAGGTTCTGGGTTCGATCCCCAGGTCACCCAGGGCCTTTCTGTGTGGAGTTTGCATGTTTCTCCCTGTGTCTGGATGGGTTTCCATCAACCCAAAACATGCTACAGGTCTCCAGATTGATAGTCAAGGTCAGTTAAATACAATCAATCAATGAACCTGTCCAGGGACGACAGGTGGAAATTAGCACTGATGCTACAACCTGATGTACAATGCATCTCTCCTGTCAAGGTTAATGCGAAAATTGTGTGCTGTCCCTGACAAATAACTTCTGACACTGGGAATGTGATAAAACCACAGATTCAAACACAGCGGTCTTCACAACCTGCCAAAGCTTTCCATGGGGAATGTGACTCTAATCGTATTTTCGATGTCACTTACAGGCAGCTGGTTGGAATTGTTGATCTGCCGAACATAATGGAACGCTGCAGTGACATCGTTTTTTTGTTTTTTTTTTTTTTTATTATTAAGTTAGACAAATTACAATACACAAATGAATAAGTCATTTATAAAAAGGAAAAAAGAAAGAATACGATGTCATCTAGATGAAGAAAACCAGGCAATTTTCTCAGTTTTCCCAGATTTTGTTAGATTTTACCAAAGGAAGTCCTCATCCGCTTGTTTCTGAACATCTTCCTATTTCGTGATGTAAGCGTGAATTGTGTGATTGGCACGGATACTGAAAACAACAAAACAAAACAAACAAACAAAAACTTATGAATTGATGTCATAAGACTGTTTACTGGACATAGTCGGTCCAGAAAGTCACATAATATGTTTTTTTTTATATATAGATAAAGCTGCTTTGAGAGTGTGACATGGTGTTCATTTTCCTTGAGATAGTTTATTATCCTTAATCTGGTTTGTTTTGTCATTTCTATAGCTATGTGTGTTTTGAGTTGTATTGAGTGTTAATAGGTAATTTATAAAAGGAAAAAAGAAAGAATACAATGACATCTAGATGAAGAAAACTGGATAATTTTATTAGTTTTCCCAGATTTTACCATCGCCAGCAGAGTCCAAAGGAAGTCGTCATCAGCATGTTTCCAAACATTTTCCGGTTTTGAGACATAAGCGTGAATAGAAAAAAAACCTCAAAAAACATATGAATTGATGTAATAAGACTGTTTACTGGTCATACTCGGTCTAGAAAGTCTCATATGTTTTTTTATATATAGAAAAAGCTGCTCTGACAGTGTGGCATGGTGTTCATTTTCCTTGAGATAGTTTATTATCCTTAACCTGGTTTGTTTTGTAATTTCTGTAGCCATGTGTATTTTGAGTCTTACTTTCTGTTTTATTGATTGTTAATAGGTCATTTATAAAAGGAAAAAAGAAAGAATACAGTGACATCTAGATGAAGAAAACTGGACAATTTTCTCAGTTTTCCCCAGATTTTACTATCGCCAACAAAGCCCAAAGGAAGTCGCCGTGTGCCTGTTTCCAAACGTCTTCCGGTTTTGTGACGTAAGTATGAATAGAGCCCAGTGGCGCCAATACTGAAGAAAACAAAATAACTGATGTAATGAGACTGTTTACTGGTCATAGTCAGTCCAGAAAGTCTCAAAATACATCTGACAGTGTGGCATGGTGTTAATTTTGCTTGACTTATTTTACAAGCCTTAACCCGGTTTTATTTATAATTTCTGTAGCTGTGTGTGTGTTTTGAGTTTTACCTCCTGCTGTGTTTATTGTTTGCCCTGTTCTAATGTGTCTGACCTGTGTCTCGTTCCTCTGTGTGCATATAAACCCCGTGTTCTCTCTTTTTTTGTTCATTTGTCAGTGTCATGTCCTGTACCTCTTTGAATTTTTGTGTTCGATTTTACTTTTGGCCGTTAACTTTTCAAGTGCAGCTCTGCATTGGGGTCCTCTTTCTGCTCTAAACATGACCCTGTAGGGAAATAACTGAATACATCTACTGAAAATGAATATCCCAAATACTAAATTTGAGTACCTGTATTCTGGTACAGTTACTTTTTAATTTGTTATATTTGACAATTAAATTTAGGCTTCCAACTCTTATGGTGTGTACAGCTGTGATTTTTCCTTCTCTAATCAGTGATAGGAAATGAATAACACACTGTGCAGCAAAAATAAAGCTGTTTTTAATCTTATGTTGTGTCTTCACATAACAATTTAAATGCAGCTCAGTGTAAAAGTATTCACAGTATTCAGAGTTCACAGTACTTTCATCGGACCATGTGTTAAAATACATTTTAGTCTGAGTATTCTGTAAATGCAAATAAATACATTTTCATAGTATTCTTCCCATGAGTGTAGTTGTTTGAAAGATAAATAACAGCTACATAACACATTTGGATCGGTTTTGTCTTATTTTATTTTTGTTTTAAGGAAATAAATGCTGTTTTGAGTCTTTACACTGGGAATTGGTATCGGGAATTGGCGGATTCTTAAAGCTATAGTATCGAAATCGGTATCGGAACTGAAAAAGCTGGATCAGTGCAAGTATATATAATAGTTTTTTTTAAATATATATTTAGTGTAATACAAACTCATACCAACTGATTTATGAAATTCCAGTCAAACAAATCCAAGGCAGTTTTATTTCTGCTCCAAATTTCAACATTTTTTAGTCTAAATGTTTGCCAAAATAGTACCCAAGGAGACAAAAAGGCACAGTCTCATATTTTTTCAAAGTTATTACATTACAAAGCTGTTTTTTTTCCCCCTGAATTGCATTGCTAAACATACCCAAAAATCCATCTGGCGTAATAGCTCTCTCTCTTCCAAACTTAGCTGTGAGTTAAATTACATGAATTATCCTCCGCGTGTGTCATTGTGCTTTCTCCCTCTTTTTGTTTTTTTTTTTTTTGCATGTTTTTCACAGTGTTCCATACTGTTCCTCTGAAGCCGAAAACGCGCCCCATCCCAAACTCATTTGGTATGGACACGCTGTGCTGTCCCGGCCCCCTTCGTCTCCGCTCAGTGTGGTGCTTCTGCTATAGGCACTTTGTATTCATGTTGTAACTCTCTCCCCACTTGATTGTACAATACTATGAGAGGCCATTTAAACAGGAAGGAAAGACGCAGCTATAATGCTAATTCAGAGTTATAGTTTGGGGTTATGTGATGATATAACATTCTTTAAGGCTACATGTTAAATGGAGCTGGTGAACAAGTCAGAACTCTAAAGTAGAATTTGCTGTTTAACTCAAGAGGGATGGGATTAAATCATTTTTTTTCTCATCTTCCTACTCCTTTTTGGGTAATTTTTTTGTTGTTGTTTTGTTTCTCTTTTTATGGTTGTACTATGTCTAATGGATAATACTCTGTTGCATTGTAAAATAATGTAAAATGCTAGCTTGCTCAAAACAAATACATAAATTAAAACGGTCAGATTGCAGATTTGTTGAGCTGGTTTATGGTTCATGAATCTGTAACTGATCGGCCTGTTCACATGAAACAAAAACTGACACGCATTCCAACGTCTTCTCTGTTAGTGTAAATACATCCGTCCATCCATTTTCTTCAGTTTATCCGGGGCCAGCAGTCTAAGCAGGGACTCTCAGACTTCCTTCACCCTGGACACTTCCTCCAGCTCCTCCAGGGGGACCCCAAGGCGTTACCAGGTCAGTTGAGAAATATAGTCCCTCCAGCGTGTCCTGGGTCTTCCCTGGTGGGACATGTCCGGAACATTTCCCAGGGGAAGCGTCCAGGAGGCATCCAGAACAGATGCTCAAGCCACCCCAGCTGCTTCTCTCGACGTGTAGGAGCAGTGGCTCTACTCTGAGCTCCTCACCCTTGTCTCTAAGGGAGTGCCCAGCCACCCTGCGGAGGCAACTCATTTCGGCCGCTTATAGGCGAATTTCATTGTTGACAAAAGCGTGCGTTGCATGCTGGGAATTATTTTGGTCAGCGGCAAGAAACACTAATTCAACATGACGGACGGAGCGAGAAAACACGTAAAGGGTAATGATCCCGGTTATTTATCCACTCTAACGACAGAGGACCCAAGATGATTTGACCAGAAATTGATCATAAGCATCGACGGAGCCAAATCACCCTTTTCAACCCCTACAAAGCCTGGACCAAACCAAATTTCTGTTCAGAATTGAAAACTACCTGGCTAAATATTCACTTCAGCGATATCCACAATGACTTGGTGGAAACTCCTGGGCCATTCACTGCAGAAAAGATGAAAGCCGACAAGAGTCTCGATGCGTTGTTGAACTTGTTGGAGTCCACGGTTTGCTCGGATCTTCTACATTTGCTCTGTCTGAAAGCCGTTTAATTCACCGTTAGCGGTTCTTTTCTCTCAGAATACGAAAAAGACATTTTCCTTCTTCCGTGCTTCTATTTGTGCATCCGATAATGCAGCAGGAATTTACCATTATCAGGGATAAATACACAAGGTTATGCACTGTGTTTGACCAAAATATTTCCCAACATGCAACGCGGGCTTTTAATAACAATGACGTCAGCTGAAACTCGCCTATATCAGCCTTTTGATCATTACCCAAAGCTCATGTCCATAGGTGAGGGCTCTGGGGACATGGAGTGTTAATAAATAAACTGTTTTTATTGTTGTTGCTGTTGTTTTTTCAGTGTAGTCTCAAAAAGTACTGCCAGTACTCAACTCCAAAAGCGTAATTGTCATCAGCTGAAAGGACTAGGGTTGTACCTCATTTCTACTGTCTTAAAAATAGAGCTACTTCATTGTAAACAGTTTACAGTGGTCCAAATTTACTCCTGACTTACCTTATGCATTCAGTAGTTATTCACTGCGATTGTGCAAAATTCATCTGAAACACGCCCATTTTAATCAATCAAAACTGTGAAAATGTCAAATGTTTTGCAAAAAAAAGTCTCCTTCCTCTGAACAAGCAACAAAACTGTAGCACTGTAACAAAATAATTTCGTAAATATACCAAAAAAATACTCTTTGTGATATATATCGATATAGCCGTCCACAATATCAATACTGTATCATCACATTAAACAGTACGATATTTTTGCCCACGCTTAATGATAGCCTTTAAAGACATTATGAATGAATTATTAGCTCATAAATACCTTTAAAAATCATTACTGCCCTGTTATGAAGAAGATGTTGTTTTGCATGATTAAGAATGGAAACAAAAGACTCGCATATAAAGCTGTGGCTCTCTCGGCATGGGGCCTGTTATCCGCAGAGTTTAAAATATGCCAAATTACGCTGACGGTGGTTAAAGCTCTGGTAAATATCAAGTAATCAATGTTAGATAAGGTCAGCGGTAAATGATGACGATGATGAAGACGCAGGACACGGAATGACTGATTACACATGTGGGAATACTATAGGGGGTTACAGGGTTTGTCCCAGTTTGAATGGGAATACTTTGGAATTGTGAGGAAATTATCAGGAACAATAGCGATAAAAAGATGGATTAAATGTCAGTATCTGTGTGTTTCTTTTCTTTTTTGTCTTTTGCAGTGGTCGATTAAATAAAAATAGTAAATAATTTTAAGGTTCATTGTGTTACTTTTCAATCTTTTTTCCTTGGACATGTTATTGCTTTGTCTGGAAGGTTTCACAATATGGTATTAAATCTTTCTATCTTCATGGAGACCAAACCAGACCAAGTTACAGGTCAGATCTGTGGAGAGGCGACACCGCTCACAGTCAAAATGGTTGTATTTTTGAGCCACAAAAGCGTTTGTAATTGAATAAATGTAAAGTAGAGTTGCTTAATGTTCTACCGTGGAACAGTCCAGGCAGAGCAATGACGTATCCATAGAAACAAGCAGGTGACGAACCCCCAAACAAAAAGTTACCATATTTTCCGGGCTATAGGATAAGCCTTCAACGCCATCAAAAAACGACTGCGTGCCCCACAATCCAGAGCGCCCTATACACGAATCCACTCGGGTGTCCCAGCACGACTTCAGTAAACTACAAAGACGCACCACCCGCAGACACACTCATCACTCCACGCCGACGAGGAACGGAACGGAGGAACGAACCGAAAAAGCGAGTGCAACGTGCCACTTCTAGACACGACTGAACAACTGAGTCACTGCGAACACGCCGACAATCCAGCGGTCCCAGACAGCACCCTCCCTACACGCCACAACTGAACAAAGCCCAGAGTCACCGTGAACGCGACAAACAAAGTCCCGCTGACCCATCACACTGTTGTGTTTCTTTTAAAGTCCGGTGCGGTTTATTTGTGAAAAAAGTTCGAAAATAGACCATTCTATGACAGTGCGCCTTATAATCCAGAGCGCCTAATAGCCCGGAAAATACGATACGCAGTGCACTTTTAGGCAAAAATGTCAGGTATCTGTACTTTACTTGAGTATATATTTAAGTGAATACTTTTTGCCTTTACTTCACTACTTTTGAGAGCAGTTATCTGTATTTTCTACTCCATTGTTTCTCAAAGACTGGGTCGCAAGAGGGTTTTTTTTGGGTCGCCTTGTTATGATCTGCAGTCTACAGCTCTGATACATGTTGAAATGTTGAAATGAAAATATAACTGGTTCAAATGAATGTTGAAAAGAAAAAGAAATGGTCTATATTTACATTTCTAC
Source organism: Boleophthalmus pectinirostris (assembly GCF_026225935.1). Classification (NCBI taxonomy): domain Eukaryota; kingdom Metazoa; phylum Chordata; class Actinopteri; order Gobiiformes; family Gobiidae; genus Boleophthalmus; species Boleophthalmus pectinirostris. Next base: position 11,487,289 of record NW_026571070.1, read on the forward strand.
ACATTCCAAATAGGCGACTTATGGATCCTTTTGTTGCTGTTTCAATAATTGTTGAGAGAGCCACGATCACTCAATCAACAATAAAATATCCTCATTAATGTTCAATAAAAGACCTTTATTTTGTGATTTACGGATAATGTCTATTGACTTTGGTTGTGACGGTTTGTGACCTTTAAAATATGGGTCCCCAGAAAAAGTTTGGGAAACACTGTTCTACTCCACTACATTTTTGAACAGGACTGAAAAGTAAAATCATTTTTTATTATAGATTGAGACCTGCTGAAAAACACGAGGGGCTTATTTTAACACATAGTAATTTGAACAAACAAAACACAAATAAAAACAGCTTGAAAACATTTATAAATCAAATTCTGTCCAACAAAATTAAGTACAAATCTCTACATTTGAAGCTTTATTACCTTTAATTCTTACTCTTTAAGTACAATTTAAACAGGAACTTTAATAGTTTTACTCAGTATCAATATTAGTAGATCTTTTCATGTGATACTTTAACTTTTACTTGAGTATTTTTTTGCTTAAGTATCTGTGCTTTTACTTAAGTAACACATTTGAGTACTTCCACCGTTGGGCATTTGGCATGGTGATTTTTTGTTGGTATGTCAGCTGTATGATTCCATGGAAATAGGAAGTGAAAACCGTACTTGGGAGTTTTTATGCAGGATTGTGGAATATTATTAGTGTTTTTCAGATTCCATTGACTAGACCCAAGACCATGCTATATATTACAAACAACAAAACAGTTTACCTGCCCCCATCTGTATTAAATATTATTGGCCTGTAATGTCGTGATGTCATCTGAAACACAGCAATGGCCAAAAGGAACAACATTTCCATTCAAACAAGCAGGAAGCGCTCCCTCAGGCCAAATTAAAGCCAGACTTATGGAGATGCGAGCTGGCTCAGAGGAAGATGCAAAAAAACAAACAAAAAACAACTCTGGTTATTGGCTAAAAAGTCACACAGTGGGGTTTTAAAGGTACATTGTGTATTTTTGTCTGGTGGAGGATCCATCATTTGCTTGTTTTTATGGATATGTCATTGCTCTGCCTGGAATGTCCCACAGTATGACATTAAACAGCTCAGTTACAATTATAGGTAGTTTTATAGCTCAAAAACAGGTATTCTGACGGTGAGCGGGGTTGGCTTTCCATAGATCTGACCTGTAACGTGGTCTGGTCTGGTCTCCACGACGATAGAAAGTTTTAATACATAAACATACCAGACAAAGCAATAAAATTCCCATTAGGCGTGTGCAAAAATATTGAAATATCGATATACTGTATTGTTTGATTTGATGATACAGTATCGATATCGTACGCTGCTGTATCGAAATATCGCCAAGAATAATTTTAGGTATGTTTTACTAAATTATTTTGTGTAAGAGCTCCAATTGTGTTGACATTTTCATTGGTTTGAGTAAAATGGGTGTTTTTCAGTAGCCTGATTCATTAACCGATTTCACTTTGTGGAAACTGTCTGACCTCGCAGCATTAAGATTCGTTCGCTAGACAGTAGGTGGGTACTTTTTTTATTAGGGTTAGGGTTAGCCCTTTAACCAGTCGCTGCTATTTGGTCGTGACGTATGTAATGCGTCAAATCCCGTAGGAAGAAGGGCAATAATGTCTTTCCTCTTGATAAAATTCACCAAACATTCTCTTTGCAAACCATCTAAGGCAGGGGTGTCCAAACTTTTTTCATCAAGGGCCACATATCCAAACACAGACGAAGCAGAGGGCCATAGACTAATGCTCAGTACTGTGAAGAACTGAAATCTGTGCATATTTAACACGTTAGAATGAGCCATCAGTCTTTATTCATGCTAAGATCCATAAAAACCACACACTAAATATTAAATATCAGCTTTATCCAGGTAGATTCTCAAAAAACTTGGAGTAAAAAATTATTTTTAAATTGACGCAAGGTCATTTGGGCCAATTCACCTGGAAGTCTGAGGGCCAAGAAAAATGTGTCTGAGGGCCGCATTTGGCCCCAGGGCCATAGTTTGGACATGCCTGATCTAAGGTATTCTGATTCCTGGCCTAGGCCCTGGTGAGAAATGAAATTAAGCAGAGGCACTAGGCTAGTTTTTCAAATTCACTTTGCACAAACTTAGTGGACTTGATAGACTTTTAGTATCACGATTTGATGATTTACCCTTTTTTGCACTGAACCGTATCGAATCGATTTGAAATATGTCGTATCGAAAAAGCACTGTATTGAAAAATGTATCATATCGAGGCCTATATATCAAGGTATGTATCGTATCGGCAACTTCTTAATGATGCGTAGCCCTAATTCCCATGGAGAAAAGCATTTGATGGACCTTTAAATCTCTCACATTATATTGTAGAAGTAGTTTAAAGTGCACTGTGGAGCTTTCTAGTATGGGTTGCTGCATGTTATTGCTTTACCGGTAATGTTCCAAAATATGACCTTAAACATATTTGTCTTTCATTAATTCGATTTAGTGTGTTTTTATTGCTAAACCATGTCACCATCTTCTCGTCATTGAGATGGATAAGTTCATAATGTCAGAAACCCCATTGCCCCGTAACAGACAAAGCATTAAGGTCTCTATGGAAACCGGGGCCGGTGTGTGGCACTCCAGGAGAAAAAGTGACATACTGCACCTTTAATGAGGCTGTATTAAGCTAAATTAACTCTTGTGAGCTTTTAGTTACCGTATTTTTCGAACTATAAGGCACAATTTCAATAATGTTGAATTCTCTCGTTTATTTTCATACATGAGCGCACCAGATTGTAAAGCGCATTAAGTGAAACAAACAGACGACACTTGAGACTGATCCCTTAGCCCAGGCCTCCACGAATAATAATTTGTTTATTTCAGCTTTGCGCACATTTGTTTATGGTTTACAGAAACAAAACTTAAAACCACATGGCTCATTTGCCAACTATAGGCGAGTTTCAGCTGACGTCATTGTTATTAAAAGCCCGCGTTGCATACTGGGAAATATTTTGGTCGGAGGCAAGAAACACGATAACGGTCAAACACAGTGCGTAATCTCGCGTATTTATCCCCGATAATGGTAAATTCCTGCTGCATTATCGGATGCACAAATAGAAGCACGGAAGAAGGAAAATGTCTTTTTCGTATTCTGAGTGAAAACATCCGCTAACGGAGAATTAAACGGCTTTCAAACATCTGCAGAGCAAACGTAGAAGATCCTAACAAACCGTGGACTCCAACAAGTTCAACAACACATCGAGACTCTTGGAGGTTTTCATCTTTTCTGCTGTGAATGGCCCAGGAGTTTCCACCAAGTCATTGTGGATATCGGCGAGGTGAATATTTAGTCCAGGTAGTTGGCGATTCTGACCAGAAATTTGGTTTGGTCCAGACTCTGTAGGGGTTGAAAAGGGTGATTTGGCTCCATCGATGCTTATGACCAATTTCTGGTCAAATCGTCTTGGGTCCTCTGCCGTTAGAGTGGATAAATAACCGGGATCAATACCCTTTACATGCTTTCTCGCTCCGTCCGTCATGTTGAATTAGTGTTTCTTGCCGCCGACCAAAATAATTCCCAGCATGCAACGCGCGCTTTTGTCAACAGTGAAACTCGCCTATAAACTCTGAAAAAACAGCTCGCTCCTTGTGCACTGATGCAGGCTCCTGCCTACGGTGGCTGTAATGCTCCGATAATCCATCAAGCAGTGCGTCTTTGTATCTTACCAAAGTCGTACTAAAACATTTTGACTGATTTTTAACCGCTGTGCACCACATAAAATCAGTTTGAGGTCAATAAGCACAACCAGAATTAATACATAAGGCGCTCTGTTGATTTTTGAGAAAATTTAAGCATTTTAATTGTGCCTTATATTGCCTATTTTTGTTGAACAAAGAAACAAAAGCAGTTGTTAACTTGAAAACTACCACTTCATGACATTACACAGTGGAACGGAGCATTTTGAGCTTTGGGGATGTAGACAGAAACTATAAGGCGCACTTGAAATGCTTAAATTTTCTCAAAAATCGACAGTGCACTTTATAGTCCGAAAAATACAGTATGTTAGAAATTGTTATCTCATCAAAAACAGACCTGGAGTTGTGTTTTGTTTCATTCACACATGTTTTGAGTAATCCTTTTTTATTATTTTGTCTACATCTCCAAAGCTCAAAATGCTCAGTTCCACCGTGTGATGTCATGAAGTGGTAGTTTTCAAGTTCACAGCTGCATTTTGTTTCTTTGTTCAACAGAAATGGGCAATTCCAGCTCTGAAAGTTTATAAGGCATGACATTACAAGGTGGAAAAGAGTGTTTTCTGTTTGAGATATGCAGGGTTTGTGTGTTAAACATGTCAGAATGAAACCAGAAAACAGCGTAATATGAGCCCTTTGAATCTGGGGAATCCCTTTATTTACCCCGGAATATTGTGGGATTGTGAAACTATTCTTAAGAAGGGTGGTGACCAATTACATGTGTTTTTACAGGGAAACCAATACAGACATGTGAGGCAAGAGATCTGACCGATGTACTCCCACAAACCACACTTAGTAATGTTTTCTATGGAAGCAATGGTCATGACGAATGGAAGATTGTCTGGAGATTATGTTTTCAGTATCCATGGCAAATTAAGGACACTTTTGGGACATTGCGTTCAAAATACAGAACCAATTTTGTGTTTGAAATCAAAAATCGTGTGTCAGGTTTTAGTATTTTTACTCCAAAACAAAACAGTATAGCATTAACACTGCATCCGTAAAAGTTTTAGTCACTTTCACGTCACAATATTTGAATTGATTACGTTTTCGGAGCAAAATTAAGATTATATTTTTAAACGTGTGCTATTTAACTTTTCCATTATCCTTCTCTGTATCCATGGAGACATACAGGTGAACCAACAAGTACAGTATCTGTGGAGAGGCGAGCCCCGCTCATTATAACAATCCATGTTTCTCTTTAGTTGTTTTTTTAAAGTGAACATACTTGTAGCTCGCTCGATCACTGTGTCTCAAAGCGAAGAGTCGCTTTTATTTAAATTCTAAAATATAAAATAAATAACATAATAAAATTCTAATTAATTAAAGTAAAGACCACCAAATTATTTTATACTGTATGTAGATGACTTCAGTTTGTGGGACTGTTTTAATACAGTATATATTATTTATTTATTTATTTATTATTTTATTTATTAGTACTTCAAACCCCAGATAAAAACTTTAAGGCACCACACAAAGATCACACCTAAACAAAGCAAAAAAAAAAAAAAAAAAAAAACACATTCATGAACAAACTATGGAGGCAATTCTAAAGATTGAGACACGAAGTAGTGACGCTTTTCTTTGGCAAAATATCTGTGGAAATGTCTCACGTATTTTCCTTCAGCTTCATAAATCTGCCCCATCACCAAATCTTCAAGCAACAAGGTCGACAAAGGATAAACATTCTGTCCATGAAGAATTTATCCCCAACTATCAAGGTAAGAAAGACGAAAACTTAAAGGCGAACAACGACTACGCATTAGTGAACTACTGAGCAAAATTTACATTATGGTCATGAATAAAACATAAGTAACTTGTTCACTCAGACTGACTCTCTACAATTAAATTAAAAACTGATTTCATGATGTAGATATTAACATAGATAGATTTGTGCAGTTCGAATGCTACAGATATCCTGCATTCAAATCTATCCGTCTATTCTAATATCTACTAGCCTGATTCATCAGCCGGTTTCACTTCGTAGAAATCCGTCTGATCTCACCGCATTAGAATTCGTTCACTCGACGATAGGCGGGTGCTTTTTTTAAATTTAACCAAATCGCTGCTGTTTTGGTCGTGATGTACTGTATATTAATCTTTTCCCAAATCTTGTAGGAAGAAGGGCGATAACATCTTTGACCTTGATAAAATTCACCAAACATTCTCTTTGTTCCGGCTTTAAATCCTCGATCTCGGGAATTGTTGCCAACACAGAATATCTGGCTCTTCGCTGATTGGCTGGTGCCCGAACTCGCACTTCCGGGATTTTTGCGTACGGTCTAGTGCAGGGGTGTCCAAACTTTTTTCATCAAGGGCCACATATCCAAACACAGACGAAGCAGAGGGACGATCAAGGGCCATAGACTAATGCTCAGTACTGTGAAGAACTGAAATCTGTGCATATTTAACACGTTAGAATGAGCCATCAGTCTTTATTCATGCTAAGATCCATAAAAACCACACACTAAATATTAAATATCAGCTTTATCCAGGTAGATTCTCAAAAAACTTGGAGTAAAAAAATATTTTTAAATTGACGCAAGGTCATTTGGGCCAATTCACCTGGAAGTCTGAGGGCCAAGAAAAATGTGTCTGAGGGCCGCATTTGGCCCCGGGCCATAGTTTGGACATGCCTGGTCTAGTGTATTCCGATTCCTGACCTAGTCGCTGGAGAAAAATGAAATTGATCGGAGGCACTAGAATCAATCTGAGTTAACAAGTTACTTAATGAATTACTTATGATTGATTATAGTTTTGCTCAGTAGTTTGCTCATGCTCGTCGTTGTTCGCCTTTAAGTTTTCGTCTTTCTTACCTTGATAGTTGTGGACAAAGTCTTCATGGACAGAATGTTTATCCTTTGTCGACCTTGTTGGTTGAAAATGCGGTGACGGGGCAGATTTATGAAGCTGGTGGAGAATACGTGAGACATTTCCACAGATATTTTGCCGTAGAAAAGCGTTAACCGGAAGCTCCTCAACTTTACCGGGTGGGACTTCCGGTCGTTGTGAAAAAGATCTTCAGTGTGGGCGCAGCACTGAACGCTGCGGGTGACGTCACACTCGCTTAGTCCACTTCTTTTACACAGTCTAAGTTATGCACAGAGCCTATTTAATAAATGCAAAGTGTAACAGTTTAATGCGTCACAAAATACCACAGCGCACCTTTAACCGTTTTGTTCACGATGTATTTATTTCGCGTTATGTTTTCAAAGCTCTCCACCTCACATTTCCATCACGGTCCGGGTCAGATTGGTCTGTCGGACACGTCTGACCTTTCGTTCTTGTCAGAGCCCGGAGCTGTCATGTCCCGCCCCGGTCCGTGTCCTCCTGTTGACCGCTCAGGACTGCACTACATCTGGCAAAGGGGTCCACTCCCTCAGGCCCCCCCCTCCCATTCAACGGAATCACATCACACATCATCACAAACAACCAGGGAATAAGCATGGAGTTTCCCCTTTGTCCATTGTTTTATCATTTTAAACATTTTTAGCTTTATGTGTAACGCATTTATGTATTTTTTACTCTCTTTTGTTGTCTTGACTTGCCGGTGCAGCACTTTGGAAACTGTCATGTTTATAATATGTGCTATATAAATAAGATTTGGGATTGGATTAAATAAATAAATAAATAAATAAATCTGATAGCATTTTATAATAACTGCCTTAAAATACCATTAAGAAAGACATAATCCATAATGAACAGATATTAGATTTATAAACAGTTCTTGAATATTCTCTCTCTAACTCTCTTCTCAGTCTCTCTTTTCCATCTCTTCTCCCTCCACCCCTCTTCTCTCTCTCTTCCTCCCTCTATCCACTTCGCTTCTCTCTCTCTCTCTCTCTCTTTCCCCTCTCTAACCCCTTTCCTTTCTCTCACACTCTCCCTCTCGTTCCCCCTCCCTCCCTTCCCCCTTCCCTCTCTTTTTCTCTCCCCCTCGTTCTCACCCACGATGCCCTCCCTCCCTCCCTCCTTCCCTCTCCCTCTTCTGCCCCCCGTCCTGTGTTCCTGGGACGATGCCATGTCCTGGACAGTACATGCATTCTTCCACAGCTTATCCCAGGCTCAACTCTCTCTCTCTCTCTCGCTCTTCTCTCTCGCTCTTCTCTCTTTCTCTCTCTCTTGCTCTTCTCTCTCTCTTCTCTCTCGCTCTTCTCTCTTTCTCTCTCTCTTGCTCTTCTCTCTCTTCTCTCTCGCTCTTCTCTCTCTCTCTCTCTCTCTCTCTTCTCTCTCTCTCTCCTCTCTCGCTCTTCTCTCTCTTTCTCTCTCTCTCTCTCTCTTCTCTCTCTCTCTCTCTCTTCTCTCTCTTCTCTCTCTCTCTCTCTCTCTCTCTCTCTCTCTCTCTTCTCTCTCTCTCTCTCTCTCTCTCTCTCTCTTCTCTCTCTTGCTCTCTCTCTCTCTCTCTCTCTCTCTTCTCTCTCTCTCTCTCTCTCTCTCTCTCTCTCTCTCTCTCTCTCTCTCTCTCTCTCTCTCTCTCTCTCTCTCTCGCTCTTCTCTCTCTCTCTCTTCTCTCTCTCTCGCTCTTCTCTCTTCTCTCTCTCTCTCTCTCTGCTCTTCTCTCTCGGCTCTTCTCTCTCTCTCTCTCTTCTCTCTCTCTCTCTCTCTCTCGCTCTTTCTCTCTCTCTTCTCTCTTGCTCTTCTCTCTCTCTCTCTCGCTCTTCTCTCTCTCTCTCTCTCTCTCGCTCTTTTCTCTCTCTCTTCTCTCTCGCTCTTCTCTCTCTCTCTCTCTCTCTTGCTCTTCTCTCTCTCTCCTCTCTTGCTTCTCTCTCTCTCTCTCGCTCTTCTCTCTCTCTCTCTCTCTCTCTCTTCTCTCTGGCTCTTCTCTCTCTCTCTCTCTCTCTCTCTCTCTCTCTCTCTCTTCTCTCTCGCTCTCTCTCTCTCTCTCTCTTCTCTCTTCTCTCTCTCTTCTCTCTCGCTCTTCTCTCTCTCTCTCTCTCTCGCTCTTTTCTCTCTCTTCTCTCTTGCTCTCTCCATCTCTCTCGCTCTTCTCTCTCTCTCGCTCTTCTCTCTCTCTCTTTTCTCTCTCTTCTCTCTTGCTCTTCTCTCTCTCTCTCTCTCGCTCTTCTCTCTCTCACTCTCTCTCTCTCTCTCTTGCTCTTCTCTCTCTCTCTCTCTCTCTCTCTCTCTCTCTCTCTCTCTCTCTCTATACTTAAAGGTGCACTGTGTAACTTTTCTGGTGGAGGCTCCGTCATCTGCTTCTCTCCATGGAGATAGAGAAGAGGGAGAGAGAGAAGAGAGATGGGAAAGAGAAAAGGGGGAGAGACAGATGGCAACAGAGAAGGGAGAGAGAGAGAGAGAAAAGAGGGAGAGAGAATGAGAAAGATATGGGAAAGAGAGAAGGGAGAGAGAGAAAGAGAGAAGGGAGAGACAGAGAGAGAGAAGGAAGAGACAGAGAGAGAGAAGGGAGAGACAGAGAGAGAGACGGGAGAGAGAGAGAAGGGAGAGAGAGAGAGAAAAGGGAGAGAGAGAAAGAGAAGGGAGCGACAGAGAGAGAATAGAGAGAGAGAAGAGGGAGAGAGAATGAGAAATAAGAAAGATATGGGAAAGAGAGAAGGGAGAGAGAGAAGGGAAGGGAGAGACAGAGAGAGAGAGAGAGAGAGAGATATGGGAAAGAGCCAGAGAAAGAGAGAGGAGAAACAAGCAGAGAAGGGATAGAGAAGAAGAGGAAGAGAGAGAGGATGAGAGAGAGAAGAAAGATGGGAAAGACAGAAGGGAGAGAGAGAGAAAAGGAATAGAGAGAGAGGACGAGAAAGAAGAAAAATATGAGAAAAAGAGAGAGAGAAAGAGAGGAGAAATAAGCAGAGAAGAAAGAAATGGGAGGAGAGAGAATAGAGAAAGGGATAGAGAGAAAGGGGGGAGAGTTAAAAAGAGAGAGAGAGAGAGGAGGGCATTGGGGTGAGAAGGGGAGGAAGAGGAGGAGGAAGAGGAGGAGGGGGGTGGTTGTATTTTGGCAGAGCTGAGCACATATTCACCCCACATTACCATCCGTGTCCCCGCTATTCCCTCATCGCGCATTTTTTCCTTTCTTCTCTTCCAAAAGCCGAGCCTCTATTGCCATAAAACTCCAGCAAACTGCATATTTAATTAGTTTTAGTAAATTTGCATGCTGTGAATTGAAAATATGTGAAACCAAAGAGTATTCTAAACCAGGGAGATTGTATATTTCCCCTTTTGCCACCTGTTAGCTGCTGTCCGCCAATCAAAGCCTTCCAACTTTTGTTTCTAAACTCCTCTGCCCCAAATACATTAATATAAATGAGCTCTCTCTCCCCTCTGGTTTTTCAGGGATATGTCGGGTTTTTGTTCAGCCTATTACAATTCCAACACAGCAACGAAAACATCAGCCATCTCAGCATCTCAAGATCCTCTTTTATTTTAAATTCATACTTTTAATACAATATTTTTACCATTTTTTTTTTTAAAGAACTGAACCCTACACTTTATATTTTGAAGTGAGCATGGGGGCATTTCCAGCTCCATCGACTCTGGCTCCATTTGACTTAACATTGACTTTACTTTTCTCTGTACCTGCCACTGTGAGTCTCGTCGTTTTTGGTCTTAAAATTATGATTTAATACTAACCCGCTCTACATGATTTATGTATTTATTTATTTGTAAAGGGACAGCATATATTAACTAGAAAAGCACTCAGAGAGCGCAGACCTCCGCCAAGGACTATCCCCATTTTTTATATAAATTGCTTCTGTCTTCTGGATCAGATCTGGATCAGCCTTTGGAATATGAAAGAGGATCCCATTGTCCATCCCTGAGTCAAATTTCATGGGGTTTGGTCAATAATTAACCGAGATATTGAGAAACAACATTTTTGGCCCCATTTACCACAATGTTAACTAAAATTTCAAAGTGATCCAGAATCCAGGATTTCTTCCGGATCACCCCCAAAATGAAATCAGTTCTTCCTTTTCACATTTCCAACAAATCCTGAAAATTTCATCAAAATCGGTCCATAACTTTTTGAGTTATGTTGCTAACAGACAAACAAACAAACAAACAAACAGACAAACGCCGGCAAAAACATAACCTCCTTGGCGGAAGTAATGAACTTTTAAAATGTAAATATGTAAAGATTATAGCCAACTTTGCTATTGTGAGGTTGATGTGAAATCCTCTACAGGACAGGCGAAAGTATTAGCCTGATTCATCAAACTGGTGTTCGTGTTTACAAAATGAAGCAAGAAAGCGGATGTAGATGTACAGAGGACAAATCACAGCTCTTATTGTCTGCGTCGTTTCAAGGTGCAGTTAGAAAATTTCGGAGAACATAGGTCAAATGGAGGAGGAGTCTTACGAAAGGACCCAAAGACAGTATGGCTATGTTCACACTGCAGGGCTTAATGCTCAATTCAGATTTTTTTGTGAAATCCGATGTTTTTGCGAGGTCGTTCACATTTCCAATTAAATACGACTTGTATGTGACTCCAGTGTGAACATTAAACGGCCCAAAAGTGTCCCGCATGTGCACTGGACGACACGACGATGTCAACCACAGCGAGCGTGCTCTGTGTTTACGGAAGTTGCCCAAACATGGACGGGAGCATTGAGCATCTGGAGATTTTAAAGTTCCTCTCGTACCGGAGCCAGAACATGAACAACTTACTTGTTTTAAGGAGGAGATTGAGAAGGAGAAAGATAACGTTTTTGGCCGTGGCGTCTTGTGGGACAGCGGCAGCGACGTTGAAAGGAACATGTGGATGTGCAGACGGAGCCAAGAGTGGTGAGTGGTGATGTGCTTCGCTTCAGTGACACGGAGTTCATTAACAATTTCCGCCTACTTCAGCGCAGAATAGTGACGTTTGTGGCTTGTTGATAACGTGTAGGTCAGACTGAAGCCGCATGTCAAAAGATTGGATATATATCGGTTTCAGGACCACATATCGAAGTGGCCTGGGTCGCATTTGAAAAAATTGGATCCGTGTCATTAAAAGATCAGATACAGGTCACATAGGGGCCAAAAAAATCAGATTTGGGTCACTTCAGGCTGCAGTCTGAACGTAGCCTTCGTGCTGATTAGAGCTGGATTAGAACCATCAACCTTTGTGTGTGTGGACAATACTGTAGCTATCGTCGGGCTGTACAGTTAATTACATTTTAATTAAAATTCAGCCATGTCTAAATATCAATAATAAGCTTGGGTCTTTGTAACTGAGATGTCCACAGCCAATCCTGCGTCTGTAAAAGCATCTGGTTTGAAGCAGTGTTGAGAATTTGGACATGTTTGGAGGCAGAAATTTGACTTTTTTATTTGTTTTTATAAGACAGAATTGAATCAAATAGAAAACTGTGATCGAGAAATATGAGAAAAAAATGTGATTATATTTCTGTCATATCGCCGAACCCTTTTCCAGCTCTGTCATTTATCATTGTAATAATGGTACTGTAACACCATTGCTTCACTGACATCTCTACCAAACTGTATCCATCCATTATTATTGATCAAACTCATTTATTTTGCCTCGGATTCAGAGTACACACTGCTTCAATACTTTACGGAGATGTGAGTCTGGTCACTGGTGAGTTTCCCTGTTTTGAGACGGGCGTGATTGACAGGCCAATCAGGGTCTGTTTGTGTCAAAACATTTACTGTATGGCTGCTTATGAAAAAATATGGGAAAACATATCACAAAGGACTGAAAAATATAAAGGATTTCAATGAACGAAGGAGTGAACGCTGTAAATCTGGGATAAAATAAATGTGTTTTTGTTTGCAAATCATATGACCAATGAGCTCCTTCATTTCACATGCGTCACTAAAATAAACAAGCCTGATTGGACGATCATGTTTGGTCGTAACAATGGGCTGACCAAACATGATTATGGATTTACCAGTGAATAATTTATTTGCATACCCGAATATCACTTGGTTGAATTCTCGATTCTCTTCTTTAGTCTGTTTTTGCACCTTGTTTTTACACGCAAGCTTTATTTCTCAAAGCTTAATATTACCTGAGCGATCAGAACCACACGCTTCTGCAAATAATGACCCCAGTCCACAAAACATCGCTATTAATTCAGTTTGAAACGTTCTTTAAAAGTAAAAAGGCCGGAGTAGTTCCCCAAGTGTGTTTGTTTACATGAACACAGCGCATGGATCGGGATGAAGCTGCAGATCAGCACAGAGTCCTGCACCGGGTCGGGTACCCGCGGTTAAAAAAGGGCAAATAGTTGCTGAAATGGGCGGGTTTTAACGTTATGGAATTTTACGAGCGGGTATGCGGGCGGGTAGTAATTACACATGGGCGAGTCAGGACTAAACCAGGACTAAACCAGGACTACACCAGGTTTAAACCAGGTCTAAACCAGGTCTGAACCGGGACTAATCTTGGACTTAAGGGAGAGAACCCCGAGCCCATGGAGCAGGGTGTCCGCAAAGCACGATTGGGTGACGGCTCTGCACTGGTCCTTTCTCCTGCGGTCACCCCACAGTCTACACGGGTGCATTTCCAAGCCCGTCCCAACAGTGACTCATGGTTCAGTTCTGGTTTAGTCCTGGTTTTGCTCTCCTGGTTCAGTCCTTGAATCAATCCTGGGTTAGTCCTGGTTTAGTCTATGGTATGTGCCGCACAAAAGTCCGGCATCTCAATTGATGTTTCTTTTGCTCAGTAAATAAAATAAAGCCTGTATTTTTGACAGGTAAAGTCGTGTCTGTGAATCTGTATTCGAACTGAAGAAAGCAAAACCGTTTCATTTCATTTCGTGATGATAATTCTTGAAGTCGTAACTTTTCAATTAATATTCTGATGGATGCTTCAGTTAGAATGCTTTTAATTTGTGTGTGATTTATCATGGGCACGGGTGAGTAACAGGTGGAATGTTAACGGGTCCGGGCGGGTGAGGGTTTATCTTTGATAAAATCACGGGTTAACGGGCTGTACTGTGAGGGTGCGGGCGAGTGCGAGTGTAAAAACTGACCTGTGCAGGACTCTGAATCAGCGATAGTGACTCTACTTCCTGTGGACTTTATCGCCAATCTTTTCTGCTTTAAAAATCACGTATCTGAAGTTTTGCACCACATTTCACAAATAACAATAACACAGTTTTGACTTGTATCTAAATGTGCAGTGCTCTGATCTTTTGAACACTTAAGAGGCTCAAAGCGAGTCGTTTTACTGTAGACAGGAAACAACTAAATGTAAAACAGACATATCCCGCTGCAGTCTTTGCGATCGGAGATTTTAAGTCTCATAAGATTCTCCTGCGCACTTTTTATCGCACATTTAAAAAACATTTAGGACCGAAAAATCCTGTAGCGTGTGGGGGCCTTTACTTGAACTCGTTGAACCCCTGTTGCTCGTCCTATACGACAATCTCTTCCTCTCCTCTCCGTGTCTCTCCTCCTTTTTTCTTGTCTTCCCTCGACGCCTTGTTCCCCCGCTTCCCCCGCTCGCCGTTCATTTGTAACAGCTTCAAAAAACACGCTGGCACAGAATACACAGACAGATGTTGGTCATGAAATATTTATCTCTCTGATTGTAACCTGGATTCAACACTATATCATATATTATTAATGACGAATGGGCCTTTTCTTTTTAAAGTCAGCGCTGTGTTGATTTGTGAAATAGCTGTATGAGTGCTTTTCTGATATCTCTTTCCCTTCTTGTTTTTATTTATCTCTGCGTAAGCATTGTAGCCGGTGATATGTGATGAGTTATGAGGGGCCCCGGAAAACAGCAAAGTCAGGACTGTCCCGGAAGGATGAATCTCGGAAATCCATCTTTATCTGTTGGCATGACGATGATGACTGGCCGTTTAAAGACACCCTCGCCGTCCGCGGAGATGGGGCCGGCAGCGGTTCAGCCCGCAAGCGGCGTTCCGGGGCTCCTCCCACCGCTCCGGCACATAAATAAAAGGGAATAACAATGTCGAAGCTGCATGTTAAGATTTATATAATGCCACGGGGGTTGCTTTTGCCGAGAAGGTGCGCCGTGTAACTTTTCTAGTGGTCTGACGCTCGCTTGTTTCCGGTGAGGTGTTATCGCTTTGCCGGGAATGTTTCACAGTGTGGCATTAAACTTATCTACCTCCCGTGTACTCGATTAAAGATGTTTTTATTGCTCAAAACTTCCACGAAAAACATGACTCTGATCACTGGCCTGGTAGTGTCACCTGCTTGTCTCCATGGAGATAAGCTTAATGCCATACTGTGGAACATTCTACGCAAAGGAATAAAATCTCCATGAAGACAAGCAGATGATACTCCACCATAAAAGTTACATAGGCACACAGTATTGTCCTTGAATTGAAAATTTGTCCTCTGCATTTGACCCATTCTTCAACGCCAATGGAGAAATCTGAGTAGTGCCACCTAGAGCAACATCTGCAGATCTTGAGCTAGATCCAGACCAGACCTGGGGCCACATACGACCTCTGACCGGCCTGTTTAAGATCATTTGGAATTGGAAAATAAACATATTTTAAATTTTCCTCATGCGTGGACTAAAGCTGCATTGCTTTTATTTTAGAGGTGTTTTTTTAATGACATTGTTTGTAAGGGAATCTCACTTAACCAGAACTAAACCAGGACTAAACCAGAACTAAACTAGAACTAAACCCAGGACTAAATTGGGTCGAAACCAGAACTAAACCGAGTCTAAACCAGAACTAAACCGAGTCTAAACCAGAACTAAACTGGGTCTAAACCAGAATAAAACTGAGTCTAAAACAAAACTAAACCGGGCCTAAACCAGAACTAAACCGAGTCTAAACCAGAACTAAACCGAGTCTAAACCAGAACTAAACCGAGTCTAAACCAGAACTAAACCGAGTCTAAACCAGAACTAAACTGGGTCTAAACCAGAATAAACTGAGTCTAAACCAGAACTAAACACTAAACCAGTCTAACCAGGTAAACTAAACCAGAACTAAACCAGTCTAAACTAACTAAACCAGAACTAAAACCAGGTAAACTAAACCAGAACTAAACTAAACCAGGGTTAAACCAGACTAAACCAGGTCTAAACCAGAACTAAACCCGTACTAATCCGGGTCTAAACCAGAACTAAACTGGGTCTAAACCAGGTTGAAATCCAGAACTAAATCGGGTCTAATCCAGAACTAAATTGGGTCTAAACCAGAACTAAACTGGGTCTAAACCAGGTTAAATTAAGGTTAAGGCCTTTTTATTTTATTTTATTTTTTTAATTAAGAAATACAATTTATATTATGCAGAACTGCATTTTGGCTCAGCCCTCCACAAGATTTTCTGTTTCTCATGTGGCCCCATCAAAAAAAAAAAAAAAAAAAAAGACAAAAAAAAAAGCCCACTCCTGGTCTACAGTAAGGAGTACCTAGCTGGAGGATTAGCCAATGTGCATGTTTTATGTTGATGGGGGAAAATTGGAGTAAACTGTGAGCAAAATAACTCAGATATGAATAGAGAATACACAAACTCCAGACAAAAAGGCTCAATCCAATCTGGGAATCAAACCTGAAACCTCCTGGCTCTGTGTCAGGGAAGGCAACCCCCCCACTGTTTCATATTTCCCCATTTTTATTGCCTTTAGTAAGTTCCCATCAATCAGTCAGACGCTGCCACCTTTGCGTCTCGACTCTTCACCTCTCCATCGCCTCTTCCTCTCATCCCCGTCAGAGCAGCAGAACCATCACTCCGCCGTCACTTCATCTCCTCCTCTTCACTTTAAACCCCCCGTTCTCGTGACGATTGACCATTTAAAGCCACTCTCGCTGTCTGCGGTGATGTTGCCAGCAGCGTTTTGGCCGCAAGCCGCGTTCCAGGGCCCCTCCCACTGCTTTGACACGTAAATAAAAGAGAATAATAATGTTGAGCGAAGGCCCGCGCCGCATGCTAATACCGCTCCCAATGCCCTTTAAGCAGAGCAGCATATCAAAAGGTGGAAAATATGATCCTAAGAGGCGTCTAACGGTGCGTGACAAGCTGTAAGCCTGTGCTGCTGGAGCTGTGCCGTTTATTCACAGCTAAATAAAACTATTAGGGCGCATTTAAAGCCACACAACGGGATTTATGCTCCAGCACCACCCACCACCAACACTATACTAGACCTCTCCAGCGAAGTACTTACATTACTATAACTACTATTTATGAATATTGTAGATTAGATGTTTCTTTTTGCTTATCTCTTTGGCAACGTGCAGTAAATACGTAGCAGAAACATTTGGCCGTGTTTAATTAAGTATTTATTTAACCTTCATTTATCTCGGAGAATGCCGTTGAGATAAAAAAAAAAATGTTTTTCAAAAGCGTCCTGGCCAAGTAGCAGTAAAGTTTAAGCTGACTCATGCCAGATTCATATGTGCAACGCTGAACTGAGTTGTACACATTCATCAATCTCGAGCGGCTCTTACAGAAAGCGATTGATAAATATTTGTCACAGCGTTCCGTGTTTTGAATCGGGTTGGTCGAAGAGTCACAACAGCGAAACGAGACGAGAAATCAGAAGTTTTCTTGAGAGCAAAGCACAGACATCTTCCCTGTCCACCGCAAAACTCTTACCTCTGCTGAGTTTTAGTCCATATTTTCACTAAAATAGGCTGAAGTATGTCTGTTGGCGTCACCGTGTTTGTTTTGGTTCGCTCTGGCCTCCGCGCAAACCTCAGTGCTGCTCTATGGGTTTGGTCATGCGGAGATGGATCCTTGTGAGCTGCATTAAGAAGCACATTATACATATTATTATTATTTCAGGTTGGATTTAAAGGTCACTGTCCAGTTTCTGTGTGTGTTTTTGTTTTTCTTCTCATATTTTTCCAAGCCTGGTGATATGCTTCAGTATGTAAAAATGTTTTCCTCTAAAACTGGCGGTTCAATTCATTCAGTCTGATTCATCAGCCGGTTTCACTTCGTGGAAACCGTCTGACGTCGCAGCGTTAGGATTCGTTGGCATAAAGATTTACAATGTCTGTGCTGCTGCCCATTGACCCCTGCTGTAAAGGTGCACTCCGTCTTTCCTGGTTGTTTCTATGGATAGGTCACCTCTCTGCTTGGAATGTTCCACAGTATAACATTAAACAGCTCTACCTTACATTCATTCAATTATAGATGGTTTTATAGCTCAAAAATACCTTGAAAAACAGGTATTCTGACTGTGAGCCGGGTCGCCTCTCCGCAGATCTGACCTGTAACTTGGTCTGATTTGGTCTCCATGACGATAGAAACGTTTAATACTGTGCCATACTGTGACACATTCTAGACAAAGCAATAACATCAAGCTTCTGAAGGATCCTCCACCAAAACCGTTACACATTGCACCTTGCACAAATTTTCATGTTTTCTAATTATTACTTAGTCTGAGATAACACCTGTGCTAAATATTTATCATAGTTTTATACGAGCTAAGTGGCAGTTTGTGGAGAAAAGGTTAAGAAAACAAAGACACAGGAAGTTAGAATGATTCATCAGTCAGTTTCACTTGACGGTAGGAAGGTACTTTTTTTAAATCAGTCGCTGCTGTTTGGTCATGACGTATATAATCAGTGTTGGGGAGTAACAGATTACATGTACCAGAGTTACGTAATCAGAGTACAAATTATGAGTAACTGTATTCAGTTACAGTTACTGTTTCAATGAGTGTTGGATTGGATTACAGTTACTTTGTTGGAATAAATGGATTACACAGCGGTATTTTGCTGTTTTCACATTTTGGGCTAAACCGGGACCAAAACCAGGACTAAACCAGGACTAAACCAGGTCTAAACCAGGACTAAACCAGGACTAAACCAGGTCTAAACCAGGACTAAAACAGGACTAAACCAGGACTAAACCAGGTCTAAACCAGGACTAAAACAGGACTAAAACCAGGTCTAAACCAGGACTAAACCAGGACTAAACCAGGTCTAAAACAGGACTAAACCAGGACTAAAACCAGGATAAAACCAGGACTAAAACCAGGTCTAAAACCAGGGACTAAACCAGGATAAAACCAGTAAACCAGGTCTAAAACAGGACTAAAACCAGGTCTAAAACAGGACTAAACCAGGTCTAAAACAGGATTTAACAGGACTAAAACCATGCAGTGTGGACCGTGTTTCCTCCTCTTCTATCAATAATATTTTTAATTTGGTTGAGTAAAGTCTGGACTTTTTTATTTTCTTTTAACAGACAAAACATCTTATGTTACGATATCCTCGTCTTTGCTTCTCTACAGCAAATCAAGTAATCCAAAGTATTCAGATTACGTTACTCACTTTAAGTAATTTAATGGATTACGTTACAAACTACATTTTGGGGTATGAAATCTGTAATCTGTAGGGGAATACATTTTAAAAGTAGCTTTCCCAACAGTTGTATGTAATGCGCCAAATTCCGTAGGAAGGAGGGCAATAACATCTTTCCCCTTGATAAAATTCACCAAACATTCTCTTTGTTCCGGCTTTAAATCCTCGATCTCGGGAATCGTCGCCAACACAGAATGTCTGTCTTCGTCTACATCCATCTCGACCGCTTTGTTTACTGTTGTGCTGTTCCACAAAAGGGACCCAGACAGATGCTTGAAATGACGTCATGGCTTCACAGCTCTTCTCTGATTGGCCTACAACTACCGGGGCTCTTGCAAATCGTCTAGTGTATTCTGACTCCTGATCTAGTCGCTGAAGAGAAATTAAATTGATCAGAGGCACTAGATGGCGCCAGTCTGACTACATGTTACCAACACTGTAATATTTCTCTTGTGTCCCATGTCAAAATAATGTCATAATGTATCTTGCTATTTTCAATTTCAAAACAAAGCTCTGATTAAAATCGAACAAAAAAACCAGAAAAAATTCAGACAGAGCAGCTTTAAGTCAGCATCGTCCCCCCCAGAGAACGTTAATCACATCAGTTTCCAATTATCAGTATAGTCACATAAATGCACGGCTATATGTAGAGGTCCACTGGTGCCATTAGTTTCCAAGCGGCCCTGGGAGTGAATAAAACCGCTTTGGTGGGAATTTCCTTGGTTCAGATTAATTGGCATGCACGAGGAGTAAGTGTCCACAGTCTGCCCATCACAGCACTACCAGAGCATGACAAGCACAGCCTATCTCCCACTTTTCATTAGGCTCCGGACAGACACACCACAAGCTTTATGCTAAACACTTTTGATAGTAGCCTGTCTCCATCTCTCTCACACCAAAGACCCTTTATTTATTTATCTATTTCCTTTCGGCGCCATCAAAACAAAGCAACAGAATGCAACAAAAGCTAACAAGTTAAAGCGGCTGTACCCAGTTTTGTCTATGTATCTGAGAAAAGTTTGTTTGACCACAGAATGCATGTATTGTAAGAGCAGATCTCGAGATAGAAATGAGGCCGCTGTGTGCTGCCTGCGTCAAATTACGAAGCATTTTATTCTCTGGGAATTAGGAAGAGCACTGTTAGCCTTGCCATGACAGCAAAATTTCTGATTCTGATTCTCTGAGAGTTGTGAATAGCGCCTATAAATTAATCACCATGAATAATTAGGATGCTCAGAATGCACAATGTGGATTTGAATTCAGTAAAAATCAGGTATACCCTATTTGGCCAACTTAAGGTTGTATGGAGGATTTTTTTTTGTTTCAAGTTGTCGTGGATTATAGAGGTGCAGTAGCCTTGTAATTATGATGACCAAAAAAAAGAGAATAAAAATTCATCAACTCTGGACGTGGTGGGGCTAAACATTTGCCAATTGGCCCGTTTTTGAGCTGACAGGCTGTCAATCAATTCCCTACGTTTCTAGCGTAACTGACCTGCCTGCGCGCCGCCGGTACGTGGTTTACGTACGCCTGTCACGCAGTCCACAGACGCACAGACGCTGTTCACTCCACAACGCAACAGTTCTTAGCGGCTTTTTTTGACCTATATCTTCTCGCGTCGCACAAAGTTTGTTGCAATGGCGACAAGAATCCAGGAGCAGTTCGCTGCAAAAGAAAGTCCATTTTTGAGTCGCTGAAAGAAGAAGACAAGGGGAAAAGCAGCGAAGCCAAACTAAGGTGATTCTTATAGATTCATTCCAGCGATGGCGCGACTGAAGCAGACGCAGGGTCTAAAGACTGACGCACTGGTCCACAAATTACTCCTGGACAGGAAACTTCTGCTTATATGAAAACGTACTTTATTTCCAAGAGCTACACAAACGTTTTCAGGACACGAAAGCGATATCCTATGTCTGAAACGTAATTTTCAGTGCAAAGAAAGAGTCTGCTTGCTGCTGCGTGTTGTAGCTAGTTCATTCGCACTGAATCTCCGCGCACTCTTCTCTGCACCCCTTTCCTGCTCTGTCCCCGCTGCCGATCCGCTCTCCCCCTGCTCCTCACTTCTCCGGGCACGGAATCTCCGTGCACCCCCTCCCCTCTCCTCTCTCCTCTCCTGCTCCGCTCTTCTCCCTGCTCCCTGCTCCGCTCTTCTCCCTGCTCCTCACTTCTTGTCTGCGCACGAAATGTCCGCACACCGCTCCCCCCGTCCTCACTTCTCCGTCTTGCCTAACCAACACTGTTAGTTAGTTGTTTACAAGTCATGTGCAGCGCATCGGCTGTAAACAAACCTGTTTCTGGCGTAAAGAGGAGGCGGGAGAGGCGTCTACGTAGGAGCTGTAGGGGAGGGGGGTGTTTCGCCGCAACATTTGAAAAAGGACAAACAGTCGCTGGATTTCTCGTCCTTGGAAATCCTCTATACAACCTTTAAGCGGGCGTACACTGTGCAATTTTTGGCCCTTTTTGAATCGATTTTTTACTCTAACAACTGTTTTTTGGGACCGGGTCGAGTATTCACTTCATTGTGTGTCGTGCTTCGTGTAGTATACAGCACATGGGGTAATAAGAACCGATTATTACCTCACAAGCAGCTCCCCATCAGCAACTGTAGGTCGCAAGAATATCAAACCTGTTTGAAATCCAGTCGCCTCTCATGAGGGTTTCGTACTGTTGAAGTCATTCGTATAGTGTGAGAACATGAATCGTGAGCTGTGAACTTTTTTAAACCCTGTGATTTGGTCGTACAGTTTGAGCTGGGGCTGAGTGAAATGATCGAAAATATCGCACAGTGTACATCCGGCATTACACATTTTTCTCATTCTCATTCAAACGCTTTCAGATAAAAACGTCAGAATATTTTGTGGGAAATGCCTTTCGTTTAGACAGTGATGGCGTTTTTGGGGCTTACAAACACAAAAATCTGAAACCATCCTCCAGAGTGGAAAAGTTGAATTCGCTCCACTGTAGCGTTTCTGTCTACACTGCCCAAGATGCAAAACTCTGGTCAGATCTGCTCACGTCACGTATGTGTTTACGTCACATACATACAGTACACAGAAACAAACATGTCGGATGGCATGCATACCCAATCAAATTCCACACTCTTTTGCGTCACTGTATGCACTCAGATTTACTTATGAAAACGCTCATCTAAATGCGGAATAAAAAGTGAAGACGCGACGCCACTTTTGCGTCTTCTGTTCAGACTGACATCATGTAAATGCAGCCTCAGTATGTGGACAGGCCATGTCTCATATGAAATCTCAGAACCTCCAGAATTCAGTCACTGAGCTGCAGAGGCTGCACTAGCCCTGATTCATGATTGACTGCAGGAGCATTTTATAACATTAACAACTTGGTCATTATATCCAGTGTTTATATTAGCGCCCTGCACCCTCGGACCTGACGCAAAACAGTGCGGCGCAGGACACATTTTGAAAGCTGCAGTCCCGAAAACTAAACATGTGTCTAAAGTAAAATATACAAATCATTAATGTTTGTCTATCATGCATCATTTGCACTGGATATTTTATTTGTCATTAACAAAAACATTTTAAGTAGCCTCAACTTGTGGACGTGGTCTAATCTTACGCACATTTTAGAGAATTTCTTTCCAAAACTCCATGTTGGATATAAGCTGAAGAAAGTGAACTTGATCTTGTGGGACTTGCGGGCGGGAGAGAGACACAATATCACAGTTGAGAGCGGTAGCGGGAATGAAAATTACAATTCTTTGCGGGCACGGACGGGAGCGGGACTGAAAATTCTGTCCAAACCTCTAGTTTATATAATTAAAAATAAATCAGCCATTAAGCCATGTTGTAATGTTGTTACCTCACCAAAATGTGTGTACATCGAAAGCAGGTGTTTGCATAAATGTGGTTTATTAGTCTGTCTACTTCTCCAACGCTCAAAATGCTCTGTTCCGTCTTGTGATGTCATGCAGTGGTCATTTTCAAGCTGACAGCTTTCCTTTTCACGTTCGTTCCAGGGCTGAAATCATCCAATTGATTCTAGCGAAGGTAAGTTTAAAAACACAGTGGAGCATCACAAAGTACAACAGTGCATTTTCAGTTTGAGAGACGAACTCGGCCTAAACATGCAGGATTTGTGTGTTAAACATGTGTGAATGAAACAAAACACAACTCCGGGTTTGTTTGTGAAGAGGAAGCAACATTATAACACGGATCAAAACACAGAGTAATACAGGCCCTTTAAAGACACTCCTTGAACAAAGTCTATCAAACAAGCACAAAGCAGTGAATAGCCAGCGGGGATTTACAGAGAGGAAATACGGTATCAGGACTGTGCTTTGACAGAAGGAGGAAATCAATGGCTAACTGTCTAGGTATGATTAACAGAGCTTTTATGCTGGCTGCGTGCTCGCTCAATTTACAAAATGTACATTTCATTTATCCAGACGCATTCACAGGCAGCGGCTCACTTGGCAGAATTATGATTTGTATATATGCAACAAGGGTAAACTAATTAAAGTAGAAAGTGAACAGCTAGCTCGTTTTTGTTTTTTTTTCTTATTTATTTATTTGAATGTTGCGGCCGCCTGACTTGAAAAGAAAAGGGGGAGTAAATAACGGCGATTGTCAGTCACGGTTTTGGAGACGTCGAAAGAAATACAAAGGTTTTTTTTTTCTTTTTTCTTTTGTGAATTCATATCCAAAGTGCATCTGGAAAGAGTGGTGTTATTTTTTAATGCCAAGAAAAAACAGCTCAAGGAGACAGTTTGTCAGATTGTGGGGAATAAGTGATAGATCTAAAAGGTCAACAACTGAACTTCAAGCGAAAACGGTTCAAATGCGGAGTTGAAGCTTTGAGACTACAGCACTTAACTTAGAGAAAACAGTGCTACAGCAGAGTAAACTTAAACCCCTTTGAATTAAAGAAGCGCTGTGTAACTTTTTTGTCCATCTGCTGTTGTTCCACAGTATGGCATTAAATATTCTATAGGCAAAACTGACTCTTGTGAGCTTTGACTCATGTTATAATATTGTCACCTCTTCAAAAACAGACCTGGAGTTGTGTTTTGTTTCATTTCATTCACACATGTTTGACTAATTCTTTATGATTAGACTATTGCGAAACATGTAGAAACAATCAAATGAACCATGTCAAAATCAGTATCATTGTTTTTTATCTATATTAACTAGGGATGTAACAATAATCAAAATATCGTGATATCGTATCGACAAAGTTCTCACAATAATATCGCAATATATTAAACCACAAGTCTCTTTGCTTAAATTAAGAGTTATGGTGGAGCAATAGCTAAAAAAAAAAAAAAAAAACAGAGGGAACTACATAGACCATGATCCTTTGCTCCATTTCAGTGTGGATTACATGAAGAAATAACAGTTCTAAGCACTTTTAAGTCTTAATTCTTTGGATAAAGTCTTGTCAAGGCATTTTAAGTGGAAAAAGTATATTCACAGTTTTGTTCGCTTCCAAAAAATATCTCAATAAATATCGGATCGTGAGGCTTGGATATCGTTACATTCCTAATATTAACACAATATCTACAACATGTGAGTAGGCCTGTAACGATAGTCAATAAATCAATTAATCCTACGGTGACTTTTAATGAGCTCGATAACTTTTCCAGCCGCGACAATTTCTGTTCGCATGCTTGTTTGTTTTCCTTGTCTCTTTCTCCCAAAGAGACCGAATGTCAAAAGGCTTCTATCGCTCTCTGACTCTTCTCGTCTCCTTAAAGGTTGTATAGAAGATTTTCCAAGGAAAGAGAAATGCAGCGACTGTTTGTCCTTTTTTAAATGTTGCGCTTCGCACCTTTTCCCCTTCTCTTCTTCTTTCAGCAACGTCAAAAACTGACTTTCTTTTGCAGCGAACCGGTCATGAATTCTTGTCTGCCATTAAAACTAAATTTGTGCAAACTGAGAGCTACAGTTCAAAAAAGACGCCAAGAACCGCTAAACTTGAACTACGAACATAAACCACACAATCCCAGCGCGTCGGCAAGTCAGCGACGCTAGAAATGAAGGGAGTTTGATTGACAACCTAAGAGCCAATAGATAAAGAGGTAGCCTTGTTATCTATTGGCTGATGTTTATCTGGCCTCACTACACTACACACTCCAGTTGATGGATTTTCATTATTTATTTATTTATTTTTTTGGTCATCATAATAACAAGGCTGCTTCTTCTTTATAATTCTATTTTGATCTTTCATTGACAATTTGAAACAAACAAACAAAAAAAAATCCTCCATACAACCTTTAATGTGATGACGCTTGAACCAACATGTCAGCATAGACCAGCGGTGTCAAACTCACTTTCACCAAAAGCCACATCTGGATCATGTTTGTCGTCAAAGGGCCAGTTGTAAAGTTAAGCCTGCAACTGAATCTCGGACTTCCGGTCATTGCGCAATGCATGCTGGGAAGTGAGCGGCAAACCACCATGTTTGTTTTCCCAGTGGGACGCGTCTGTTGACAAAGCCGATCTTTTCAAGGCTTTTGAACCATGTCGCTTTTGTTTCTGGTTCTGATATTGTCATGTTTTAGTTTTGGGATTTGGACATCATTAATTGTGTGGTTGTTGGACGTCCCAGCAGCGGAAAACGGCTCGCGAAATGTGTTTGCGAACTCCATAGATGCAAAAGGGAATCAGATCAGTGTGACTGCAAACCTCCGTTCAAACTGTTTCCCTTCCCAACGGAATTGAAAAATAGTGAAAGGCGAAGGCGATGGGAAGGATTGATCCAGGATGAAAAAGGAAACCTCTGACTGCCTAAATCATCCCAACTTTGCATCGAACCTTTGTATGTATTTCACGCTGATTAATCCACTGAAATGAAGGTTGGCGGTTTAAATCTCACTCCCAAAGCTAAAGTTTGTAGTTGTGTTCTTCTTGTGCAAGAGACTTAAACCTCCTCGCATCCAACTGTCTGCGTACACTGGTGTATGAATGTGTGTGTGAATGGGTGAGTGGTTCTTTGACGTAAAACGCTTTGAGTGTCCTGAAGTTGGAAAAGCGCTGTATTCAAATGTGACTAAGCGAAGTCAAAATGAAAGATATTACACAAAGGCTACAGAGCTCTAAGTTCACATGTCCAAAAAGGAGTGGGAAGAATTATAATCGATTTAATACCACGTTCTTTCCTAACTGGAACTTAAAATTTCCAGTTTCCTGTTATGAGTTAATTTATAACATATACTGTAAAGGAAAGTGGCTGTCTTTAATCTGTTAAAAGGCCCAAATTACACTATTTTCTGGTCTATGTTATAATGTTTCTTCATCGCAAACAGACCTGAAGTTGTGTTTTGTTTCATTCACACATGTTTAACCTGCATATTTAGGCTGAGTTCTTCTCTCAAACAGACCTTGGCTTGATTCATTTGGATGATTTCTGACAATCTCTACTCAATAAAAGATAAAAACTACCTCGTCATGACATCACAAGGTGGAGCAAAACATTTTGAGCTTTGGGGATGTAGACAGACTAATAATAAAAGATTACGCAAACATGTGTGACTGAAACAAAACACATCTCCAGGTATAACGATGCGTTGGCGTCCCTTCAACTAGTAAAAAACGTTTAATATATTCAGTTGGAGTGCCTCGGGTTTGTACCTTGCCCACTTTTGCATTTTTCAGTAAGGGTAATTTTCTGTTAAGATTACAAGTTTGACCCTTGTACTGCTATTTTTAACTTTTTTATGACCCAGTGAAGTGCTCTACCTCTTAAACATCTGACAACTCCAGGTATGTTTTGATGAGACAACAACAATATAACTAGTGCTGTCATGCGATTAAAAAAATTTAGAGATTAATTAATTATGATCTGTAATTAATTAATCTAATTAATCTCATTTTAATCTCACCTAAAAATTGCTGAGAAAAGCTTCAATTTGAGGTATTTTCATTTAAATTCATTATTACATTATTGTGGCAGATCAAAAGACTCATATAGAACAAAAAAAGTGACTTTATAAAGTCATTTATTGTTTAACAAATCTCTCCAAATTGGTTGTTGAGCCCAAGTCTCCATGAATAAGAAACTGTTTACTGTAAAGTAGCAAAGATGAGGAAATCTGAACATAATAACTTTTGTCTACTTAAAGACAATAAAATGTCCAGTCTTTCCTTAACCATATTAAAAATATTATTGATAGAGAAATGCTTTATATATGAAATCACTGGTTTTAGTTCTGGTTTTAGTCCTGGTTTAGTCCTGGTTTTAGTCCTGGTTTTAGTTCTGGTTTTAGTTCTGGTTTAGTCCTGGTTTAGTCCTGGTTTTAGTCTTGGTGTTAGTTCTGGTTTAGAGGCACAGGAGGAAGCGCGGTTTACGCCGCGTACGCGAGAAAACACGATCCACACGCGGCTCACGTGAGCACGTCGGTGTCCACGCAGTAACTACGGAAGGAAACGTGGTCCGCGCGTTCTCAGGTTAATGACGATGATGAAGGTGTGTGTTTGTGTTTGTGTGTGTGTTTGTGTGTGTTTGTTTGTGTGTGTTTGTGTTTGCGTGTGTTTGTGTTTGTGTGTGTTTGTGTGCGTGTCCCCTCATGTGGCAGGTCACTATAGGACAGTAGTGCAGACATCATGAGCCTATGCAGGTTATTTTCACCAGTGACATTTAAGTTGTAGGCGATTTTATATTTGTTATTTTCTTTTATGTTTCACGTCGGGAGAATAATTTCCAAGACATGAATGTGTTTTTACCTGTGCACTGCTGCCTCTGTTCTACTGGCTCTTCCACCTCGTCCATTGTGTGAGTGACGCCGTAAACGTCGCTCTTACTGTTTTGTGCGGGTTTCCGACAATGAGTGGAATTGCCGAAATAAAAAAATGTATAAATGTGTTTTTTTGTGTGTGTGTGTGTTGTTGTTGTCCCAACAACACATAAAAACAGGTTTTATAATAAAGCAACTCACATACAGAAACACTAAAGTTAGAGATTAAAAATGAGATTAACGCGATTAAAAAACATAACGCGCTAAATATGACTGTAATTAATTAATCGCAATTAACGCGATAATTTGACACCCCTAAATATAACACAACTTAAAGCTTAAAGCTTAAAGAGTCAGTTTTGCATAATTTAGGACCTTTAAACATAGAGAAGAGTTAAAATACAGTACATGTTATTGCCAAAAATACTGAAATTTGACCTAATTCTCAACCAGTGAAAATGGGATAACCTATCAGGCGCATAGAACAACAGCAGACTCTTCTTACACCGCAAAACTGTGCTAATATTATCTATGTACGTTAAAATGTCTTGAATTAAAAACATATTATCTTGATTTGAGGAGATTTCACTTCGCAAGTTAAATTATCTGCCAAAGGAAAGAGACCTTTTGTGCTTAAAATAGAACAAAACACAGTGTTCCATTTGAAATAAGAAACAGCACTTGAAATAATAATAAGACTCTTACGTTATTTGATTTAAGAAAATATAGTGTTCCATTGGTAGATCATTTTACTTGTCAGTCAAACCTACTGAAATATGCTCTTAAAGGTCACTGTGTAAATTCTTAAATGCATTTCTCCTTGAAGATGTTACTCTTTTGTCTGGAGTGTTTCACAGTATGGCATTAAACCTTTCTAGCTTCATGGAGACCAAACCAGACCAAGTTACAGGTCAGATCTGTGGAGAGGCGATGCCGCTCACAGTCAGAATGCCTGATTTTCTAGTTATTTTTGAGCTATAAAACCTCCTGTAATTGAATAAATGTAAGGTCGAGCTGTTTAATGTCACACTGTGGAATATTCGAAGCAGAGCAATGACATCTCCATAGAAACAAGCATCCAAAAAGTTATATAGTGCACCTTTAATTGAAGTAATTTTAAAATACCTGATATAATTTTTTCCAGTGAAAGTGTAGCTTGTGAAAAAACTTCTAATTTGACTAGAATGATTCATCAGTCGGTTTCACTTCATAGAAACCGTCTGACCTCACAGTGTTAGAATTTGTTCGCTCGACAGTAGGCGGGTACTTTTATTATTTAACGAATCGCTGTTATTTGGTCGTGATATATGTAATGCGCCGCTAAAGAGGCTACTTGTATATTAAGCTTTTCCCAAATCCCGTAGGAGGAAGAGCAATAACGTCTTTCCCATTGATAAAATTCACCAAACATTCTCTTTGTTCTGGCTTTAAATCCTCGAGCTCAACACATAATATATGGCTCTTCGCTGATTGGCTGGTGCCTGAACTCACACTTCCGGGGTTTTTGCGAACCGTCTTGTGTATTCTGATTTCCTGACCTAGTCGCTGGAGAGAAAAGAAATTGAGCGGAAGCATTAAGTTGCGCCAGCCTCGCTATAATTTGATATAATATGACCATGATTTAGTAGGAACAACATGTAACAATAACCGAAACATCGTGATATCGTATCGACAAAGTTCTCACAATAATATCGTGGACCATCACAAAACATCGAATTACAAGTCTCTTTGCTTAAATTAAGAGTTAAGGTGCAGCGATAGCTAAAAAAAGAGAGAGGGAACTACATAGACCATGATCCTTTGCTCCATTTCAGTGCAAACTACAAGAAGAAAAAACAGTTCTTAGCACTTTTAAGTCTTTGGTCTTTGGATTTAAGGGCCCATCTCTTGCAAAATAAGCTTTTCAGAGCTTTCTACCTTCTAAGAGTGATGTGTGGGCCTTGTATATGTCACCAAAGTGGTTTTTTAGATTGATTTGGCTTTTTTTTAAAAACAAATTGCAGCGTATTTCTGCCACCCTCCCACGTGACAACGAACTAAATCCTGCAGCTACACCTATGACACATTTGACGTAGCAGAAGGTGCTTTGCTGCCTCCAAGAAATCAGTAAGATTTCATAACTATTGTGTAATGGATGTTCCAAAACCCAAATTGCGCATAAGATATAATGTGAAAAGAGTTATTTTGCATGAGATGGGCTCTTTAAATCTTGTCAACGCACTTTAAGATGAAAAAGAGACATATTCATAATTTTGTCAGTCTCCACAAAATATCAAACTGAGAGATTTAGATATTGTTGCATCCCTAATCGTGAGCTTTCCCATGATATCGCAATAAATATCGTACCGTGAGGTTCATACCGTGATGATATCGTACCGTGAGACTTGGATATCTTTGCACCCCTGTGATTTAGTGTTTGCGTCGGCTGCTGTAGGTCTTGTTTTTACAGGGGCAGACTTGTTACTCTGCAGATGCTTTCACACCTCAGACCTTCAGGCTGTTTGAGGTTTCCACCAAAGTGCCATTTGTTTGGGCAGGTGTCAGCGCAGCATTAGCATCTGAAAGTGCACTAACGGACCGGCATTTGTAACCGTGACACCGTGAGGGATATGTGGATTCGGGTCCACAGGGAAACGTCATTTGAGTGGAACATAACTTAGTAGCTCTTTTTATAATTGGATGAGTGTTAGTAAACTCATGATTTTACTTCTAATCAATGATGTTGCTTCATTAGGTGTGGACAGTTTTAAAAGTGCGCTGTGTAACTTTTTTGGGGGTCCGTTACCTACTTCTTTCTATGGAGATGTCATTGCTGTGCCTGGTATGTTCCACAGTATGGCATTAAACAGCTCTACCTTACATTTATTCAATTACAGCTGGTTTTATATGGAGTACGAAAGCTTTCAGAAATATTTATGTGCACAGAATAGAAATCCGTGCATATTTGGCTGCAGCTGAGCATAAAATAAATAGTCCAGTCGTTTCAAAAATGTATTGTGTGTATTTTAACAAACTGAAAAGTCAAGAATTGCAATCACGAAATGAAAGTTTACGATTATGCTTTCGTCAGTGCGAATATAAATTCACAGACGCGGCTCGACTGTCAAAAATACGACATCACGTCACATTCGCTATTTATTGAGCAGAAGAAACATCGATTGAGATGCCAGACTTTTGTGCCACATACGGACTTAACCAGGACTAAAACAGGACTGATCCCGGGACTGAACCAGGACTAAGCCAGGACTGATCCCAGGACTGAACTAGGAATAAAACAGAACTACTCCATAGTTTTATAGCTCAATTATTCTTAAGAAAAAACAGACATTCTGACTGTGAGTGGGGTTGGTCGCCTCTCCACAGATCTGACCTGTAACTTGGACTGGTTTAGTCTCTGCAAAGATTGAAAGGTTTAATGCAATACTGTGAAACAAGCAATAACATCTCCACGAAGAAAAGCATTTGAAGGTGACTTGTGACTTGCTCTTTGAGGGTCCACTACCTATTGTCTCCAAACAAACTATTTCCAAGCAAAATATAAACTCAAAATTACTCAAAACTTTGAGAATTTGAAAACATAGCCACCCTTTGCCTTTATAGCTGCTTTTGGCAATTGACATTTCTTGACCCTGACATGGCACAACTGTGAACGGAAAACAGTTTCAGGTTTCTTTAGTGTAAAGCTCACTGAGAGAAGGACAAGGGTTTGCAGAGCTGTCAACAAAGCAAAGTTTGGACACTTTGGAGTTATTTTGCTTTTTTTCTCACCATATAATTCCATATACCTTGCTTCATATATTTGATGTCTTCTATATGCATATCAAATGTATAAAGTAGAAAAACAAACAAAAAAATTAGAAGGCTGGTCCAAACTTTTGACTGGTGATGTAGCTCTCTCTTCATCTGTCTATCACTGAGACAAGTATCCACATTGTTCAGCCTCGCTTACTTTTGTCTCTAAATGCTCCTTATTCACGCTCTGGGAAAGAATTTGGGAAAAGTTTTGCATCTTAAATATGACATAAACTTGGTTCATTTCTGTAAAATGTTCAATTTTCATGTACACCAACAAGAAAACACTGCACAGATTCTCTGGGGGGCTTTAAAACAGCTTTATTGTCCTTATAGAACTTATTTACTGTCAAGATCGGCAGCCTCATGCAAAAAATACAACCTGAATCATGATGGCGGTGCCCGTTCTAACTTCTGGAATAAGGTGAATAAGAGACACAGTTTAATGGCATCTCACGCTCCATCTCACGGACCGTTGTGGTGAAGAGGGAGCTGAGCTGAAAGGCAAAGCTCTCAATTTACCGCTCAATCTATGTTCCTCCCCTCACCTATGATCATGAGCTTTGGGTAATGGCCGAAAGGACAAGACTGTGGGTACAAGTGTTCGAAATAAGTTTCCTCTGCAGGGTGGCTGGGCGCTTCCTTAGAGATAGGTTGAGGAGCTCGGAGTAGAGCAGCTGTTCCTTCATGTTGACAACAGCTGAGGTGGCTCGGGCGTCTGTTCCGAATGCCTCCTGGGTTCCCCGGGAAAGTCCCAGGACTAGGTTGGCCTGGGAACGCCTCAGGATCCCCCCGGAGGAGCTGGAGGAAGTGTCTGGGGTGAACGAAGTCTTGGAAGTCGCTGCTTAAACTGCTGCCCCTGCGACCCGGCTCCAGATAAGCGGAAGAAAATGGATGGATGGGTTTAATGCCATATTGTGGGACATTATAGACAATGCAATAACATTTACATGGATATGAGCTGATGGTAAAGCTCTCTCAACAGAAAAGTTACACAGTGCACCTTCAAGTTTTTCTTTTCATTTCAACATACTGTATTTATTTATTTTGTGATTAGAAAAATTAGTGCTTCGTTGCATTGATGAAATATCAGATCAGGTGTTGAAATGCGAAGACCAGTCCTGTTTTCAAAATCAAAAACTTTTTAATGCAGTTGGAGTTCCTCTGTTGTGTATTTTGTTTTGTATTGAATAAAATCCCAGCGCGACAGACGTTTGAGTTTTGTGTTTAAATAATAATCCTGAATAAAAAGTACCGACTCCATGGGAAAATTTTGAAAACCAAGATATTTAACCAATGAAAAACGCCTAGAGAAGTATGACGCATCGCCAGCACAAGTCATATTTTGGAAAGCATCTATCTAAGTCTATTACATTTCTGATATTGTTGGCTGGTCGTGCTAGTTGACCCTGTTTTATTGCTATGGCTAAAGTCAGTGAAGCAAAAGAATGACTAACCCAAGACAAGCGAACTCCGACCAGCTCAAACAGAGCATTACCTCATGTTATGTCTGACTCCCATTACAGCCACAATAGCCACAGACAGCCTAACAAGCCCAGACCCTCTCAGCTTCCCCTTTTCCAGGTTTTCGCAACGATAATTCCTATTTACTGATCATAAATGGACCCAGCAAAGCGGAGAGACGAGACAAAGCACTCGACGGTGAAGTGGGGTGGTAACAAGTCTAGTTTCCGCCGCGACCTGGTTTATGGAAATAAGGGTTCGGAATGGGGGAATTTTCCAAAGAGGTTTTTAAAGGCCAAGAGTAATATCTGTCACTGCTGATTGACTATGAGGGAATGCAGGCTAAAGGATGCTTGTGTTTTGAATTGGATAAATGTGGAGGGCCATTCACAAAAATACTATTATCAAACTGGTGTTACGGGTAGTGCAGGGTTTGATGAATAACAAGGTTCGCTTTAATGGGTTTGACTTGACGGCTACAGATGGCGCTTGCTCATTTTTGAAAATAAGCTATTTCTAGTAAACAAAGTGGAATTTCAATTATTTTCTTAATCTAATTATAGCAAGGGTTTGCGGGTATCTTTTAGTTAATGAAGGCAAGGCAAGTTTATTTGTATAGCACAATTCGTACACAAAGTAATTCAAAGTGTTTTACAGAATAAGAAATACATTAAAATCATAATAAAAACAAATCAAAACATAAATAATCATGAAGATTAAAATAAAAAAAGAGAGACATAAATTGGAGAGAAGAGTGCGGAATGAAAACCTTTCAGTTATATGCACAGACAAACAGAAATGTTTTGAGCCTGGATTTAAACAGCGTCACAGAAGAGTCTGTCTCACATGTTCAGACTGTTCCAGGTTTTAGCTGCATGAACCTGAAACTCTGACTCCCCTTGTTTAGTCGTGACTCTGGGCACCAGCAGGAGGCCGGTCCCTGAGCTCCTCAGAGTGTGAGATGTTCATATGACACTAACATGTCACAGATGGACTTTGGTGCTCGGCCATGGAGAGACTTGTACAAGCAGAGCTGCTTTAAAGTCTCTGAGGCACAGGAGCCAGTGCAGAGACCTGAGCACAGGACTTATGTGCTCGTACTTCCTAGTTCGAGTAAGGACCCGAGCTGCAGTGTTCTGGATGTTCTGGAGGTTCTGGATGTTCTGGATGTTCTGGATGTTCTGCAGCGTCTCACAGCTCGTTTGGAGAGACCAGTGAGCAGAACATTATAGCATCTAACCTACTGGAGACAAACGCATGAATAAGTTTCTCCAAGTCTGCTTTAGACAGTAAACCTTTGATTTTTGCTATGTTTAATGAAGCAGTGTTTTGTCAAATTTGTAAAGCTATCAGCAAGATGTGTTTTTCAATGTTTGGAGAGACATTTGGGAACAAAAAAAATTAAAAATAAACTGCTGATAATTTTAGTAGTCAAGTCAAGTTTATTGGAGATTGGAATTTTAAAATACATTTTTAAGGGTCTGTTTACATGAGAACGCTTGCGGGTAAAAATGACAAAATATTTTATCGGAAGTGCCTTTCGTTGAGACGGTGACGGCGTTTTGGGGCTTAAAAACGCAAAAATCTGAAACCACCCTCCAGAGTGGAAAAGCTGAAAACGCTCTTCTGTAGCGTTTGCGTCTAAACTGCCCAAGATGCAAAACTCTGGTCAGATCTGCTCAGGTCGTGTACGTGTTTACATCACGTACATAAAGTACACAGAAACAAACATGTCGGATAGCATGCATACTCATTTGAATTCCACACACTTTTGCATCACCGTGTGCACGTAGATTTCCTCAAAAACGCTTAAATAAAAAGTGAAGACGCGACACCACTTTTGCATCTTCATATCGTCATCATATAAACGCAGCCTTAAAGTTGAAATGACCTGAAGGGAAACAAAGTGAATTATTTATGAAAATCAGAAATTGTTTATACTTTTTTCACATTTGAATTTGGTTTGTCCATCCAACAGTCTAGCAGAAACTCCACATTTCCTTCGCCCCAGACACTTCCTCCAGCTCCTCCAGAGAGATAGTCCCTCCCCTAATTCAATATTTAATTTTTTCAATAGTCAATCGGTCACAATTATGTTAAAAGCAAAGCGTGCAAAGTGGCAGACTCTCTAACAGAAATATTATCTCGTGAACCTTTAAAGGTCTGTAATGCAGCTACCATAGACCGTATATGAGTGGACATAGTTAACACGCTAGATGTCTTGTGCCAAATAGGAAGTTCGCCAGGAGGCTCTTCTGGCTCCTTCTGACTCTGGCTCCAATTGACTTACATTTGGATCTTGTCTCTCCTCTCTCTCTGTAACTGCTGCATTGAACCTCCTCATTTTGGTCTTAAAATGTTCGTATGATGCATGATGTTTTTGTTTTTTGTTTTCACTATTTTGTCCACCAAAAAAATCCTATTCATAACATACGGCCTGACTCCAAATTTGCTCTTGTAACCATTAGCACCGTGAGCATCATACGACATTTACTTGTGCTGTAAAGTCTACTGGCCACAAGGAAATAATCGTTGGCTTCTTATCAAGAATAATCTGATCCTGAAAATGGCAGATCCTGCTCTCCACAGGGACTGTTCCCCTGACTGGAAGGTTTATGTTGGAAACTTGTTAAACAATGGAAACAAGACTAAACTTGAAAGAGCCTTTGGGCGCTGTGGTCCTCTGAGAAGTGTGTAGGTCGCCAGGAATCCACCTGGCTTTGCTTTTGTAGAGTCTGAAGATCCCAGAGAGGCTTCTGATGCTGTGAGGGAACTGGATGGGAGGTGCTGTGTGTGCATGCAGGTTAAGATCATGCTTGTTTTTAACTTTTGTACCTTTTGTAAGTATTTTTTTTCGATTTTTTTTTCTTGTGAAGGTGTAATAAATGCACTTTGGGTCTGCACTGAAAATCGACTCAGCTCGACTCTGTTTCTCTTAGGTTGCTAAACTTGCTATCCGGGCTATTATAAGGTCTTGAATTACGCAAAATAAATTCTTGTGAGCCATGTTAGAATGTTGCTGCCTCCTCAAAAACTGACCTGGAGTTGTGTTTTGTTTCTTTCACCCACATTTGAGTAATTCAGGATTATTACTCTGTTTCTTCAAAGTTCAAAATGCCCTGGTTTTCAAATCAACAGCGACTTTTAACCATTTGTTCAGTAGAAATTGGCAATTCCACGGCTAAAATCATCCATGAGTGCGTATACATGCACATCAATAACCCGGTTATATTAGCCATATCCCGGTTATGTCAGTATTCGGGTTACTGCGTTTACATGCGCACTGAGAAACCGGGATACTCATATCCGCGTATACATGATCAAATGGAGTATCCCGGTTTCTTGACATAATCTTACAAATGCGCAGGCGCAAAAATTAACTTAAATCAATTTCATAAACCAGGAAAAATACAAACCGTGAGCTCCTTTAGCATAAGAAGCTAAGGAGCTACGAGATCTCCCACAATCCACTGTGCAGATTCTTCATTAAAATCTTCTGCATAAATAAACTCAACTTTACAACATATAAACCATAAACACTATAGACACATCAGCCCGTTTGATCAGATAATTCAGCTGTGATCACATTTGTTTACGTTTTACAGAAACGAAACTTAAGACCGTTTGGCTAATTAGCATAAACTGTTAGCGGCGATAAAAACAACTCGCTCCTTGCGCCGCTGATGCGATCAGTTTCTTTTGGAGTAAATGACACGACTCTGTGGATTATGTGTGTTATTTCTGTGACAGAAGAGGCACTAA
Source organism: Boleophthalmus pectinirostris (assembly GCF_026225935.1). NCBI lineage: Eukaryota > Metazoa > Chordata > Actinopteri > Gobiiformes > Gobiidae > Boleophthalmus > Boleophthalmus pectinirostris. The sequence continues at coordinate 11,523,957 of NW_026571070.1, forward strand.
TGATGGTAAGTGTGTTCCGTGCATATAGAGTATAGGAGATAGTTCATGTTTTAGCTTTTCAGCGTCACACGAGTGCAGGTCGTACGAGTGCAGATTGTACGTGTGCAGGTTTAGCGCAGCTCTTTATTTTACAGTCATTTCACTCGTTTGTTCACTTTATTTATGTTGGTCAATTTATTTATGTCACTACTGTTGTGGTGAAAGGCTGGAAAGTGTCTTTTGGACGCATGCGACTCAACTTTATGTTGCAGTAACCGGGGTACTGCGTTTACATGCCACAAGTAACCCGGTTACTATCGGAATAAACCAGCTACAGTAACCCGGTTTCTAATAACCGGGATACTGCCATAACCGGGTTACTGAAACCGGGTTACTGCGTATACATGCACCATCAAGAAACCGGGATACTCAAAAAACCCGATCATAACCGGGTTATTGATGTGCATGTATACGCACTCCATGTCTTTCTAGTGAAGGTGTATGGAGTTTAAAAACAAACAGTGTGTTAAACATGTGGATAATAAAACACAACTCCAGGTATGTTTTTGATAAGAAAACATTATAACAGAGATCAGAAATAGAGAAATATGTGCCAATCATCCTTATAAACACATGGACCTGTCCTCGCACACAGCCACACCTCCTTGCTGTTTATTCCTCTCTTGTAATCCGCCGTGTTGACATCCTGACAGACATGGGTGGGCCAGTCCTTCCTGTAGCGGGGGGCACGGGGGGAAAAACGGGGGGAGGGGCCTTATTTTGATAGCCCCTTTTCACTCAAATTTCCACCTCAGCGTATTCGTCAGTCAAGCATGGACCCCCTCATTCACGCCCAGCCACTGTTAATAATGCACCAAACAATTATGTCACAGAGCATGACCTCCCTGTGAGAAACCACGGTCCCTTTTACACTACAATGTGGTACAGTACAATATGCAAATGAGCGAGGGGGGGAGGAACGAGAGAGGGGGGTTATGGAGCATGTCCGAGCTACTGTTGTCGTAGAACTCGACTGTGTTATAGTTATGAGGGAGGAGGGAGAGGAGGGCGGAGTGTGTGAATTAGAGCAATGGTCCATGGGAAATACGCTGAAGGTTTAGTTGTTTTGGCTAAAAGTGCACTTTGGAACATTTCTTGATGGACGGTCCACCCATGTTTGTCCCCGTGGAGATGTTATTGCTTCTATTGTGCATGTTGGACCAAATAAAGGTTGAGTTATTGATTAAAATCAGATTTTTTCCCACAGTTTGTGTCAATACAAATTTCATTAAACTCATCTTTCTTGCATTTATTCAGTATATATGTGTTTATTAGGGCTGTGTATCATTAAGAAGTTGCCGATATGATACAGAGGCCACAATCTCGATATAGTGCACTTTCGATTTGATACGATATATTTCAAATCGGTTCGATACAGTTCATTAAAAAATAAAGGCTAAATCATGGCTGTGATACTAAAAGTCTTTGTTAAACCACTTCATGTGCAAAGTTCACATGAAACACAAACATTTTAATCATGAAAACAGTGAAAATGTCAAATGTGTTGCATAAACAACTTTCCTTCTTCTAAACAAACAACAAAACTGTAACTCTATACCAAAATAATTGAGTAAAATGCACCAAAAAAATACTCTTGGCGATATATCGATATAGCAGCCCATGATATCGATACTGTATCACATTAAACAATACGATATATCAATATCTGGATTTTTTTTCACTCCCTTAGTGTTTATATTGCAAAAGTAACAAAGAAAAAACTAGATTTGTACTGTGAATGGGCTCGCCTTTCCACAGATTTGACCTTTAACTTGCCTTGATGTCGCACACATGCTTGTCTCCATGGAGATAGACAAGTTTAATGCCATGTGGAACATTTCTGTGAAATCGTAGATGCATAGAAACAAGTAGGTGGCAGATTCTGCACCAGAAAAGTTGCATAGTGCATCTTTAAGTGGAACTATTTTTTGGACTATAAGGCACACTTAAAATCCTTTAATTTTCTCAAAAATGGACAGTGTGCTTTATAATCTGGTGCGCCTTATATATGAAAATAGATGAGAGAATTCAACATTACTGATATTGCTCCTTATAATCCTTAGAGCCTTAAAGTTCGAAAAATATGGTAATTGGTTATTTGATGTATGTATCTGATGTGTCTCCATGGAGATGTCACCAGGCTAAGTTACAGGTCACATCTGTGAAGAGGTGACCCCAGTAACAGTCAGAATGTATGTTTTTGAGCTTTTTTTCTGATTAAAATATGTAATGAAATAAATTCTAGCTATGTGTTTAATGCTGTACTGTGTAACATTTGAGGCAAACCAATAACATCTCAAAGTTTTGCAACTCAAAGTCAAAGTTTTGCTTAATTTATATGATGAAAATTGGTCAGACTCTTAAAAGTTGCATGTTGTAAAAGATGGGAAAGCAATAACTTCACAGAATTTTACATTTCAAAATTTTCGAAAAGCAACTTCTTCTTTATCTAATTTCTTATTCTTTCTTTGTCACATAGAAGGTAAATTGCAGGTTGGAATTTCTCATTATATTTTGTCAAAGAAAATGAATTCGATATATTTTTTTTTATTCTATGAACTATGAACTATTCTAAGAACCAATTACATTTTGTGTGATCATAAAGCCAAGGTGTGATTTTGCTGCTTACAGGAAATGGAAGTTTCCTGGAGTTTTTGAATAGTGACTGGAAGAATAACTTTTTGGTCTATTTTTTGTTTTTAAATGTAAAAAAAAATTCAGTTTTTCTAATGATTAATAATTTAATTTTTTATTAGGACAAAAACATGTATAATAATATGTAAACAACTTGTATAATGCTAAACCAGAGAACCAAAAATCTCTTGAATACAACAAAGTACAAATAAATAAATACATTAAAAAAAAAAACATTAAAAATAATAATAATAAAAAATAAAATAAAAAAGTCCCTGTTTCTAATCATATAATTTTATTTATTTATTTTTTATTAGTACTACACACTTTTTTCCTCCATGTGACCAACTTATGACCCTAACCAGTGAACCAATTAATGTCTAAAGTTAATGAAAGCACAAGTGAGATATTGTAACATACATATGACTCATTGATTGGTGACTTGGTTTCGTTTTTGAGGTGGGGAACAATTATTAAAGAAATATTAAATTTTTTTGATCGGTGAAAGGAGCAGGGTTTGTAAAATTTATTTTCTTTCCATTCCTTTTGTTCCTGCAGCAAAGACGAAGGCAAACAATGGTAGAAATATGTATTTATGTTAATTGTCACATTTGTTGTTGTTGTTTTTTTTGTCTTTAAGTTGATGCCAACAAAATAACAGCATGAGCAATAAATAAATAAATAAAAATGTCTAATACAATTTTAGTTTCTTTCCATTATATTCCAAAATTGTTGCCCCCATTATATTACGATTACATAGTACAATTATACATTTATTTATATTAAAAGGCTCATATTATATTTTCTCATCTTTGATATAATGTTGTTTCCTCGTCAAAAACAGACCTGGAGTTGTGTTTTTGTTCATTCACACACGTTTATCAGACAAACTCTGCATATTTAGGCTGAATCGTTCTTATTTCAAATGGAAAAAAAAAACTCTGGTCCACCTTGTGATGTCATGTTTTTCCTCCGGTGAGTTACTTTAACAAAATGAAAATGCCAAAGAGCTCGTTACTTTGGCAGTCACAAGAAACTGAGTAAAGTCACGGCCTTAAATGGAGCACAGTTAGAGGTTTCTACGTTTATTTAGTGCACACTGTTAGTCATCTAAGTGATACATTTACAATGGTAATAGCCTTTTTAAATTTGTGTTATTCAGGACAATATGTGTAGTTCAGAAATCCCTCGGTGAGCTGCTTGGAAGGGGGTGGAGCTACAAGTTAGAGCTCTAAAATGTATGAATGAAACAAAATACAACTCCGGGTCTGTTTTTGAGGAGGTAACAGCATTATAACACGACTTAAAGCTCACAAGAGTCGATTTTGTCTAACGTAGGACCTTTAACTTGTATTTTTCATTACATTTATTTTAATATGTGACCAATTTCCATTTGAGAACCAGTGTCTCTAGAATTACTTTCAGTTCTTATATTCCAATTGCTATAACTTCTTCCTCTGGCCGGGGGGTTCTGGTCTCATCGTTTAACATTGAGGTTTAGTTCAAGTTCACGCTCCCAGTTCAAACTCCCATGGTAATAATCTGCTCATTGCAAATAAATAATAAAAGACTGAACTGCAGTAAAATGGGTGAGAAAAGCCATAAAAGATCTGACAGGGCCTGAACTGGACACCGCCATTTTACTGTGGGAACCTTCGCTCCAATTGGACTTTAACATTTCCTGTTTGCACTGGAGGTCCCAGCTTAAGTCCATGTACAAACCAGTAAGGAAAAAAAAAAAAACTGTACCCAAGAGAATACCATTGTTTTAATATAATTTATTGGCGAAGTAAAAGTGTAAAGAAAATAATTATTTAAAGGGCCCATTGTTTCATTCACATGTTTGAGTAACCCTGTTTTAATAGTTTATCTGCATCTCCAAAGCTCAAAATGCTCTGTCCCACCTTGTGATGTCATACAGTGGTAATTTTCAAGTTAACAGCTTCCTTTTACTTTTTAGTGAAGTAGAGATCAGCAATTCCAGGGCTGAAATCATCTAAATTAGGGGTCTCCAACCTCCGGGCTGCGAACCGATACCGGGCCGTGGGTCTAAACCAGGTCTACACCAGGTCGTCTAAACCAGGTCTCTACACCAGGTCTTCTAAACCAGGTCTACACCAGGTCGTATAAACCAGGTCTACACCAGGTCGTCTAAACCAGGTCTACACCACACCAGGTCATCTAAACCAGGTCTACGCCACACCAGGTCGTCTAAACCAGGTCTACATCACACCAGGTCGTCTAAACCAGGTCTACGCCACACCAGGTCGTCTAAACCAGGTCTACATCACACCAGGTCATCTAAACCAGGTCTACGCCACACCAGGTCATCTAAACCAGGTCTATACCAGGTCATCTAAACCAGGTCTACACCAAGTCTTCTAAACCAGGCCTACGCCAGGTCGTCTAAACCAGGTCTACACCAGGTCATCTAAACCAGGTCTACACCAGGTCGTCTAAACCAGGTCTACGCCAGGTCGTCTAAACCATGTCTACGCCAGGTCGTCTAAACCAGGTCTACGCCAGGTCGTCTAAACCAGGTCTACACCAGGTCGTCTAAACCAGGTCTACACCAGGTCGTCTAAAACCAGGTTTACACCACACCACGTCGTTTAAACCAGGTCTACAACAGGTCACCTAACCAGGTCTACGCCAGGTCGTCTAAACCAGGTCTTGTAAAGTAAGTAAACAAAAAAAAATTACAACTTGTTCAAAATGAATAACAAAGTAAAAAAAAAAAGCATTTCCATAAAATAAGATCATGAAATACAGTATAGTTTCAAGTATAGCATTGTGAGCTATGTCTGTTTTTATTCGTTTGTTGTTAAAATTCTTCAGATTCACCAATTTTTGCTTATTTTCCACAATAAAAAACACAATTGCACATAAGTACGCTGGTTGTTTTGCTATTTCATTGTGTGATTCCTTTGAAAAGCTCCGCTCTCTCTCTCTCTCTGTCTGGTCCACTCCGCTCTGTGCTGTTTTTTTTTTTCCCTGTGTAGCCCAGAGTAGCACTAAAAGCTACCGACTTGCTTCTCAGAGCTACCATTAGTGTCTGTGTCGGCGTATGAAACCTTTTAACATTCCTAAGACCTCAGAATGCCGGAGTGGCTTTCACAGTGGTCCGGGCATTTGTAGTTCTCACTGTAGCCCATGACCCAAAGCTCGGAACGCCAAAACGAAACAGTCACACTCGTAATTGCGTGGACTCATATTTTGTTTTCCCAGCAATTAAGCTCTGAAAATTCCTAGATAGCATGTTGGATATTTTTAGAAAGGCCGTGCTCCTTCAGTAAATACTTGGTTGGGAAGTTGGGAAATGGACACAGATACCGCGGAAGTAAGGAAAACCATACTTTGTAACATTTTCCATGGAGATAGATCGTACACCAAATGCTTTGCCGGTCCAATCAAAGTATCGAAAAATGGAATCTTGAGATATGGAGTTTAGAGTGGTTTGCCTTGTGTAGCTCTGCCAGGTTGTGGGTTCATTTCGGAGAATAAGATCAGGAAATTCATTGTTTCCACGGAAAAGGGAACTTGAACCCTTACTTCAGAACATTCTCCATGGAGCCGCACGTTTTTTTTTCCACTCGAACCATCAATTAAGCTGAAAATTCCGAGATCACAAGTTGGATATTTTTAGAAAGGGCACGCTCCTTCGATAAATACTTGGTTGGGAAGTTTGGACATGGCCACAGATACAGTAGAAGTAAGGAAAACCATAGATTCGTTTGAAGATTATTTCCAAATGCTTCGCTTCCTCCAGGACAAATACAAGTCAGGTTTGTGGAGATGCAAACCTGCTCAGAGTTTCCTTTTCTTTCTTTTATTTCACTGCAATCCAAGTATCCAAAAATCCAATCTATAAATTTGGAGTTTAGAGTTGTTAGTCTTGTGAATCTTTGCCAGGTTGTGGGTTCCATCCAATTTCCTAATAGTAATAAACTAAAATACTTACCAATGAAAATAAATAAAACTAACGAAATGACAACTTGGAAAACTGGACTACTGAAGCATTTGAAAGGATAAGATCACAAACTTCCCTGAAAAAGGGAACTTAAAACCTCAAACCATTAATTAAACTTTGAAAATTCCAAGGTAGGATGTTGAATAATTTTAGAAATAATACATTTTTAATAAATACTTGGCTGGGAAGTTTGGAAATGGCCACAAATGCAGTAGAAGTAAGGAAAACTATACTTCATAACATTGGAGATAGATAGTACGCCATACTGTTGAAATTCATTGTTTCCATGGAAAAGGAAACTTAAAACCTTGCTTCAGAACATTCTTCATGGAGCCACACTTTTTTTTCCCACTCGAACCATTAATTAAACTTTGAAAATTCCAAGGTAGGATGTTGGATAATTTTAGAAAGGGCATGCTTCTTTAATAAATACTTGGTTGGGAAGTTTGGAAATGCCTACCGATACAGTAGAAGTAAGGAAAACTATACTTCATAACATTCTCCATGAAGATAGTACACCATACTCTTATTGACAAATGCTTTGCCTTCTTCCATGACAAATACCAGTCAGGTTTGTGGAGCTGCAAGCCTGCTCAGAGTTTCCTTTTCTTTCTTTTTTTTCCCCACTGCAATGCAAGTATCCAAAAATCCAATCTACACAGCCTTATGGAGCTTTGCCAGGTTGTGGGCTTCATCCAGTTTCCAAATAGTAATAAACTAAAATACTTACCAATGAAAACAAGTAAAACATACAAAATGACAACTTGAGTGACAAATGTAAAACTGGACTAGCATTTGAAAGAATAAGATCACGAAATTCATTGTTTCCATGGAAAGGGGAACTTGTTTTTTCACACTAAAACAAGCTTTGAAAATTCTGTTGGATAATTTTAGAAAGGGCATGCTCTTTTAATAAATACTTGGTTGGATTTTTGGATACTCTGAGCAGGTTTGCATCTCCATAAACCCGACTCATATTTGTCCTGGAGGTAGGCAAAGCGTTTGGCAATAACGTTCAACAGTAGTATGGCGTACTATCGATATCCATGGATAATGTTACAAAGTATGGTTTTCCTGACGTCTGCTGTATCTGTGGCCATTTCCGAACTTCCCAACCAAGTATTTATTGAAGGAGCATGCTCTTTCTAAAAATATCCAACATGTCATCTTGGAATTTTCAGCTTAATTGATGGTTCGATTGGGGGAAAAAAAACGTGTGGGTCCATGGAGAATGTTCTGAAGCAAGGTTTTAAGTTTCCTTTTCCGTGGAAACAATTAAATTCGCGATTGACAATTTGACAACTCGAAGTGACGAATGTAAAACTGGACTAGCATTTGAAAGAATAAGATCAGGAAATTCATTGTTTCCACAGAAAAGGGAACTTGAAACCTTACTTCAGAACATTCTCCATGGACCCACGTGTTTTTTTTCCCACTTGAACCATCAATTAAGCTTTGAAAATTCCGAGATGTCCCGTTGGATATTTTTAGAAAGGGCATGCTCCTTCGATAAATACTTGGTTGGGAAGTTTGGAAATAGCCACAGATAGAAGTAAGGAAAACCAAACTTTGTAACTTTGTCCATGGAGATAGATAGTACGCCATATTTCTGAAGACAAATACAAATACCAGTAAAGTTTGTGGACATGCAAGCCTGCTGAGTTTTCTTTTCTTTTAGCCTCGTGTACCTTTGCCAGGTTGTGGGTTTATTTCAGAGAATAAGCTCACGAAATTCATTGTTTCCATGGAAAAGGGAACTTAAAACCTTACTTCAAAACATTCTCCGTGCAGCCACAAGTTTTTTTTTTCCACTCGAACCATCAATTAAGCATTGAAATTTCCGAGATATCATGTCGGATAATTTTAGAAAGGGCATGCTCCTTCGATAAATAAATACTTGGTTGAGAAGTTTGGAAATGGCCACAGACAGAAGTCCAGCTTTAGCCTGGGAGAGTTGTTGTTTCTTGTTAATAATAATTCGATGCAGTAGTTGTCTGTAGAGTATATAGGTCACACTGACTTAAAGTTACAAATATTACATAAGCTCTTGCACATGCGGGTCTAAACAGAAGTAGTTGAAAGGAGAAAAAGAAGAGTGTGTGTGTAGTTTTTTTTTTTCTTACACTTGTGTGGGGTGTTAAAGAAGCACTGTGTAACTTTCTAGTGGGGGTTCGCAACCATGAGATGTTATTGCTTTGCCTGGAATGTTCCTCACTGTGGCATTAAATGTAACCGTCTTGCACTTAATCAATTACATGAGTGTTTATTGCTGAGAATGACGCCTTGAAACACTGGCATTTTTACTGCCAGTGAGGTCGCCGCTTTATAGATCTGATTTACAACTTGGCCTAATGGCGTCACCTGCTTGTTTCCAGGGTGACAGATATGTTTAATGTCACACTGTGGGACATCTACGTGGAAACAAGCAGGCGATGAACCCTTCACTAGAATGAATCGCTGACACGTATCATATTTTGATCACTGTGTTACGTTTTGTTGGTTTGAAAATGATATATTCGCCTAAAACGACATATTAAAAAGGTGAATTAGTTTCAGTTTAGTTTTGACGCTCTGCCTGACGCTGCAAGAATGACAGAGCAGGAAGTGGGCCATGTGGTGGGAGAATGGGAAACACAACAGAAAGTAGTAGTAGTAGTAGTAGTTAGTAGTACAAATAGAAGTCAGGTCAGTAGTGTTAGCAGTACAGCTTGTGATGGAAATACATGTAGTTCAGGAGTTTTGCATTTAGGTGCCATTTACATGTACACAGGTATTTTTAAAAACTGAAACATTTCCCTTCGTTTTTTTTTTTACACAAATGGCAAATTCGCCTCTGAAAACAAAACAAACAACTCCGACTAGACTGGAGATTCTGGAAAACTACGGTTTGGCGTTTGCGTGTCAAGTGAGATACATGGAGTTTTAGGAGCTGACGCGACAAAAGTGCGACCAGTGTTTCCCTTTTACTCTGATGATGGAGCATTCAAAAGCGACAGTCACATTTCTTCTGGTGCAAACCCTTTTCGTGTATTTGCATTTGCACTCACAGCTGATGTTTCATATCCATGATCAGAGACTAAAGAGACTCGGAGGTCTGTGATTTTGCCATTTCAAGGTATTTTTGAGTAATACTTACAGCTGTAATAAAATAATCTAATCCAGGTGCTATTCATAGGGTTGGTGTAGTTATGATGCGCTCGATGGTGTATTTATGCAGGTTGATGTAAACAAAACCTTTTTTTTGAAAATGCTGCTATGTGCACGGTGTTATTTTAGAAAACAGAGGGAGGGAAATATTAAGTTCTGAACATACCCGGCTATGTGTAAATGTAGCCTTAGTATTTAATATATATTAGGATAAGAAAAGCTGGGCAAATACAAGCTGCTGTATCTCTGTATTTGTGTTTTATTATACAGAGGAATATCAGTCCGATCCCCGTGCCCTCCATCGTGTCTGGACCCAGAACCAAACATGTTCAGTTTCAGGTTTTTGTTTATTTCGTCTTCTCATGAATTATACATTAACATACAGACATGCCACAACATAACAAAAGAAAACATGTAGAAATGGACAATATACAATCACTCAAGCTTCGCACATCAGCACAGCCAGTTCACGTTGTTAATAACTTTTATAGGCTGAGGCATGAATAAGTTTTTATATTCGTTATTTTTGCATAAAGGAACCCTGTATCTCCTCCCTGCAGCAGCTCATACTGAGTGTTGAGCTCATGAGAGGGACCACTGGTGATCTTCAGAGCTTCACAACTGACTGTTCAAAGATGGTCTGTGAGGCAGTCAGAGTGGACACCCTCATTTGTGCAGTCAAACTTGTTCATTTCAGTGACGCATGTTAAATGAAGGAGCTCATTTTGAAATAAAGTAACATTTCTTTCACATGAGATTAAGTTTAATGCTTTGTTAATATTCTCCAGAAATCCAGAATGATTCTCAGTCTCTTGTAATATTTCTTTTCTTTTTCCCTCATAAGCAAGAAGTTTTAATACAGACCACGTCCCTGATTGGCTCATCCACCTGTCGACCACGCCCATCTCAAAACTGGAAGATTCACCAGTGACCAGACTCACATCTTCAAAAAGTATTGAAGAAGTATGTACTCTGGATTGCAGGCAAGTATATAGCAGTATTTGACTAAAATTTAAAGATGCATTATGTAACTTTTCTGGTTGAGGGTCCATCAAATGCTTTTGTTGGTTTGAAAATGCTATATTCCCAACAAACAATGTATTAAAATAGTAAATTAGTTTCAGTTTAGTTTTGACGCTCTGCCTGACCCTGTTGTGCAAGAATGACCGAGCAGGAAGACGGCCATGTGGTGGGAGCATGGGAAACCACTGCAGAAAGGAGTACTAGTAGTAGAAGTAGTAGTAATACTACTAGTAGAGGTAGTAAGAGAAGTAGTAGTAGTAGTAGAAGTAAAAGAAGTAGTAGTAGTAGTAGTAATGGAAGCAGTGGTAGAAAGAGAAGTTGTAGTAGTAGTTGTAGTAGTAGTAGTAAGAGAAGTAGAAGTAGTAGTAGTAGTGGTAGTAGTAGTAGTAGTAGTAGTAAGAGAAGTAGAAGTAGTAGTAGTAGTAGTAAAAGTAGTAGAAAGAGAATAGTAGTAGTAGTGGTAGTAGTAGTAGTAGTAGTAGTAAGAGAAGTAGAAGTAGTAGTAGTAGTAGTAGTAGTAGAAGTAGTAGAAGTAGTAGAAGTAGTAGTAGTAGTAGGTAGTAGTAGTAGTAGAAGTAGAAGTAGAAGTAGTAGTACAAATAGAAGTCAGGTCAGTAGTATTAGCAGTACTTTAAATAATTAAATATTTATAATTCAAAGGTGAATTGTGTAACTTTTCTGGTGGAGGGTTGGTCAAATGCTTTTCTTCATTGCTTTGTCTGGAATGTTTCACAGTATGACATTAAACCTTTCTGTCTTCATGGAGACCAAACCAGACCAAGTTACAGGTCAGATCTGTGGAGAGGCGACCCCGCTCACAGTCAGAATACATGTTTTTCTAGGTATTTTTGAGCTATAACACCAATGTAATTGAATAAATGTAAGGTAGAACTGTTTAATGTCAGACTGCAGAACAGACAAACAAGGTTCCCATGGTCATGAAAATCCTGGAAAAGTCATGGAAATTGAAATGGTCATTTTCCAGGCCTGGAAAAGTCATGGAATTTTAGTATCTCTTTCACGCAACTACAGCGTTCTGTTAAGTTCTCATTAGACTATTATGATTATTTCCGAACGTCTGCGCATTTTGTTTAAACGAGATGAGAATAAATGCACTGACAGTATTTTGAAAGTTAAAAACTATAACATCAAACCATAAGGTGAGTGGAAAGGGTTAACATTTCATATTTAGCCCTAAGAGTTTGATCAGTTCTAAAAAAATTCACTTTAGGTCATGAAAAGATCATGGAAAAGTTTTGAAATTTTGTCAGTGAAAAAGAGTTGAAAGGGAAAAAATTTGACGGACCCTCCACCCTTAAAGTTACACAGTGCACCTTTAATTTTCAGCACGCACTTGTTTAATAATCATAAAACACGTACACTACCTCCACCCGTGTTACAGTTCATTTCACCAGTCGATTTCTTCACTAATTTAACCTGTACCAGATCACCTCCTTACGACACCTGCAGCCATGTTTTTATCTCCCCTTTTCCCCATCACATGTAACTGTGTTCCTCTCCTCTCTGCTCTTGACTTTTCTGACTTGACAATTAATTACTGTGACCAAAAATTAATTAGGGTCTGTAGCCCAATGAGTGCGGGTGTGCATTTCGAAATTAAATCTTTGGAAAGCTCAAAATTAGTATGCAAGAGGAGCGTTGGTATTCGCTGGTAGCCCAAAGTCTAAATGACAGAAGATCAAGGCAAATGTACACATCAAAAGTGTTAAGAAAAAGTGAAATATTGATAAAAATTTGACATGGTTTTTGCAAAGTGGCTAATTGATTCCAACACTTAACACGTACCTGGGTATGTTTGATAGCAGAGATCTGAAGGGACGCTGGTAACAAGGACTACAGTGAAGGTTGTCAAAACTGTTAAAGACACTGGTAAACCTTGGGGAAAATGAAATGGCTGCTAGCTCCGTTGCAAAAGCTTTTGTTGAGTTTAAGGCTGAGCACACACATCAAATCAGAACTGGGATTCAAACTGAACAAAAACCCAGAACTAATCCTGAACTAGATAATGACAAAAGCGGTACAAGAACAGGACCAAACCAAGGCTATGTTCACATTTGCAAACAGACCACGGGAACTTTGGGACTAGACCAGGACTGTACGTTCAGACTGCAGCCTGAAGTGACCCAAATCCAAGTTTTTCACCCCTGTGCGATCTTTATCTGATCATTTAATGACACAGATCTGATTTTTTTCAAATGCGACCCAGGCCACTTGGATATGTGCTCCTAAAACCGATACATATCAGATCTTTTGACATGCGACTTCATGCGTCTGAACGGCCAGGTCGCATTCATCCCACCTACACGTCACAAATGTACACAAACGTTCTTCTTGTCATATGAAAATTGTGTCTGAACTCAGTGTCAGCGAAGCAGTGAAGCACATCGTAATCCCAAAACTCTTGGCTGCAACTCCACACCCGCACGTTCCTTTCTACGGACGTCGCTGCCGCTGCCCCACAAAACGCCACGGCCAGAAACCCCGTCCTTCTCCTTCTCGGTCTCTTCCTTAAAACAAATAAGCTGTACACGTTCTGGCTGCAGTACAACAGCAGCTTTAAAACCTCCAGGTGCTCAAAGCTCTCGTCCATGTTTAGGTGTGTGACGTCGTCGTGTCCTCCAATGGGCATGTGGGACACTTTTGGGGCATTTAAAGTTCACACCGGAGATCACAAACAAGTCGCATTTAATTGGAAATGTGAACAACCTCGCAAAAAAATCTGATTTCACAAAAAAATCTTAAAATATAAAAAAAATATTAATCTTTGCATAATACAGGACAAAAGCAGGTCTACATCAGGACTAAACTAGACTCAAACCACGATCAAATCTTCATGCACCCCAGATCTACATGTCATTTAGCATTTTTGGAAATCTTGGATGGTACTAACTTAAAGGTGCATTGAGGAGGGTCCATCAAATGATTTTCTCCATGGAGACGTTATTGCTTTGTCCATAGTGTTTCACAGTATGGCATTAAACCTTTCTATCTTCATGGAGACCAAATCAGACCAAGTTACAGATCAGTGGAGAGGCAGCCACGCTTGTTTTTCTGGGTTCAGGTCTATGTTCCCTCTGCCCTAAGTTCCCTCATTTCTAAGATTTTTCTTGTTTCTAAGATATTTTCTTATAATTTGAAATGTTGATAATAATAATAATAATCTCTATTTATATTGCACCTTTAAAAAGTAGAGTTCATAAAGTGCTTCACTGGAAAAAAACAATATCTAGGTAAGTTAAAATGACTTAAATTAAGAACATTTTACTTGATTTGAGTCGATTCAACTTGACAAGCAAAACTATCTACCAATGGAATAAATGTGTGTGTGTTTTGTTTAGTTTTTTATTCGAGCAACATTCGATTTTGTGTCTTATTCTAAGTGTAAAAAGTTGTTGTTTCTCTTATTTTACATGTAGCAAGATGTATTTTCATATTTTAAGTACAAAAAGTCTTGTCCATTGGCAGATAAGTGAAATTTACTTAAATCACGATAAGACTTTCTTAATTCAAGTCATCTTAACTTGACTAGACTTAGTTTTTTTGCAGTGCAATAAAGTAAAAACATAATACACACTCAGAAGATGAAAATACAAAACACAGAAAATACAAAGAAAATATACACACGGAAAAATAGACGTTTCATAAAAAGGCCGAATGATAAAAATGGGTTTTGAGACGTGATTTTTGATGTTTTCGCATTGAACTAAAGTCCCTCCCCAACCACTGCAAATAATAACGAAATAAAAACTGCACGCTGTTGGACATGCATATGCAACGGTCAAATTGAGACTCAAATCCCGCTGCAGTCCCCGACAGCACTAACCTCATCTCCCCTGCTTTCTGTAATTGCAATTTCTCCGCGAGTTTGAAGCGAAAATATCCACAAAGTGTGAAATTAAAATACATGTTCGTCAGGAGCCTATCGCATCTCCTCTGCCTCCTTTCTTCTTCTCTTGTCTGCCAAAGCGTAGCGCGCAGCCAGCTAGCAGTTGTCATGGTGATTAATGCAAATGCACACAGTTAACCTGCGCTAGCGAGAGGGGTAGCTTTCAAAGTGTAGCGCAGACCTTGACTACAGCTAAGTGTCTGGAATACAAAGGCTGCTGTAATTGAAAATCACACAAAGCAACGGCCGTCTATCTGTGCGTGTTGTGAACGAGATTCCTCCACTCCAGATATTGGATCGGCTTATTGGATGAAAACATTTGTAGTGCGCTAGTAATGTCATGGCTGTAAATAGAACTGGGGAAATTATGATCTCAGTATTGACTATTACGCATGTGTTTCCCAACCAGGGGCACAGGGACCTCTGCAGCTACGAGTTAGAAACATGTATTTGAGAAGAAAATTAGGTGAATAGTATTTGAATATAAAGTACGTTTCTAGCTGGAGTACATTTATGTCTTTAAGAATGTTTTTTTGCATCACGATTTTGGACATACCGTATTTTTCGGATTATAAGGCGCAATATCAATAATGTCGAATTCTCTCGTCTGTTTTCAGAAATGCGTGTGCATAGGAGAGAAAAAACGTGCATGTTTGGCTGTAGTTCACCATAAAATAAATAAACCAGGACTAATCTTGGGCTTGAGAGAGACCGAGTCCCGACACTCAGTCCTGGTTCAGTTTTGGTTTAGTCCTGGTTTACACATGGTTTAGATCTGTTTTAGTCCTGGTTTAGTCCTTTTTCAGTCCTGGTTTAGACCTGGTTCAGTTCTGGTTCAGTCCTGCTTGCAACAAAACAATCTGAAGAGCCGCTTGGGAGCCAAAAGAGCCGGCAGCTTTTAGTGAGCCGAGCCAAAAGAGCCGGTTCTCTAAAAAGAACTGGAATACCCATCACTAGCTGCTAGAATGTGATGCAAAAATGCCATTAGGCCGACTTACTCTCTGTAAATATGACACAAAGAGGCAGAATACCAATAAATGTTGCCTAAATAAACCCAATTTAAAATCCACCAGAGCCAAACCTAAGTTTTTTAAACAATTCAGGATTTACAGTGAATTTTTACATCACTAAATATATCGGAGATTTTATCGGCAGCTCCAACTCCCATTTTATTGTTTTCATATTGGCCACAACAAAATCCATATCGGTCATTTCCTACTTGAGACTGATACTTTAGCCAAGGCATCCACGATCCATTGGCAGATCGTGGAGTAATTCGCCCGGCATTGCCTCCCCGTCTTGGTGAATGTGTATTATGAATGTGAACGTGGAAGGATGATTTCAGTTTGATTTTTATTTCCTATGAGGAGGACTCAAATATACATTGAGTAATAATGTGTTTAAAGCAGCTTTGAGCACATTTGTTTTCATTTTACAGAAACGAAGCTTAAAATTACACGACTAATTTGAATAAACTATAAGCGGTGAAGAAAAAAAAACAACAATAACTCGTTCCTTGTGCACTGATGCGATCACTTTCTGTTGGACTAAAGGACACGACTCTGTGAGGCTCCTGACTGCAATAACCGTAATGCTCCATAGTCCATCAAGCGGCACGGCTTTGTAGTTTAACAAAGTCGTACCAAGATATTTTGACAGATTTCTGAGCGCTGTGTACCACATAAAATCAGTTTGAGGCCAGAATTAATACATAAGGCACACCTGTTTATTATGTGCATTGTCAAATTTTGAGGAAATTAAAGGATTTCAAGTGCGCCTTATAGTCCGAAAAATATGGTAAGTATTATTAAAGGCACAATATGTAACTTTCTGGGGGTGACACCTGGCAAGGCAAGACAAGGCACGTTTACTGGTATAGAACAAGTCATATACAAAGTAATTCAAAGTGCTTTACAGAATAAGAAATACATTAAAATCACAATAAAAACAAATCAAAACATAAATATTCATCACAAAATTAAAGATTAAAAAAGAGAGAGATTAATTACATAAACTGCTCCATGGAAGTAGAGAGTTAAAACCGTACTTTGGAACATTCTCCATGGAGCTACTAGTATATAAGTTTTTCGTCAGACAGTTTTTCATGGAAACTTGCAAGAGAAGGTCCTCGCACAGGCCAAATAAGAGTCAGGTTTGTGGAGATGCAAGCCTCCTCAGATAATAATAACTAACAATATGAATACATTATTTGAATGCTTGAAATGCTTGGAATCACTAGTACAAAACAGAAAACTTCTGGAGACTCGAGACAAAAAGGTCTTGAACCCTATAATACTAGAAATCACAGAATAACACTGGGAACATTCTGGACACTTTAACTCTGGTGAAGCCTATAGTTGAGTGTTCAGTCCTGTTATAGTCCTTGAATAGTCGTGGGTGAATCCTGTTTCAGTCTGAGTGTTGTCTACTGTCATAACAAAAAGGCAAATTAAAATATTTTTCTTCATTTTGTTGTCTAATATTGAACTCATTAGCACAGCGCTACGTCGTATTTATTTCTTTATATTACGCCACTGCTCAGTCTGGTCTCGTGTCTCGTCAAAGCGGCTATTTTTGACATGGCAACAAGTCCGGGAAGTGACGAGCTCGCGCTAGAGCAGTGCCATAACAACTGGCATCATTAGTGTATATAATCCACAAAGGCTGGCTCTATAGCAGTGAATGCAGTGCGACCTGGTAAGAATGTATTAATGAGAGCGCGAAAAGGGCAGAGACAAAAACATCATTACACATGGGACTATTATATGGGAATGTAGGCAAGAGTTCTGCTGCCAAATCCGTGACCGATTGACCCCGGCTCGGACTATGTGCTGTGGAAATATTGAACGCATACTGACATGGCTAAAGTGAGATAGATAAGTTAAATGCCATAGTCTGGAACATTGCAGACACAACAATAATATCTCTATGGAGACAAGACACGGCCCAAACTGCAACATTAACTAAAGTACTACACATGGACAAGAGGTTGGACTGAAAATTACCATTCAATTGTATTTGGGTTTGGACTAATAATGGAAAGATTGTTGTTACTTTTCACATATGGACCTTTTTTTTTAAATTAATTTATTAAGATACACAGATTTTTTACCACTGACTTAAAATTTTAAATTATAAATTGCTCACTCACTAAATAGTGATATTCTGCATTATATACAAATAAACAGTGCTTTAAACTCTTTATCTGACCAATGGAAAGAGTGCCATGGATAGAAAATAATGTTCAGTAATATTAAAACAGTTTGTAAAAAATAAAAAGGTAGAATACACAACAAATATAGATTGAAAAAAAATAAATTAAAAAAATACCACACCGTACACAGCTAATTCTAATTCATGGCTTCACTAGAATCATTTGGATGATTTCAACCCTGCAATTTCCAATTTCTACTGAACAAAAACCTACCGCTTCATGACAGGACAAGGTGCAACAGAGCATTTAAGGGGCTGTTGATATTATAAAATTATAATTTGTTATAAAAATGACAAAATATTTTATTGGAAGTGCCTTTCGTTTAGACAGTGACAGGCGTTTTTGGGGCTTTAAAACGAAAAAATCTGAAACCACCCTCCAGAGTGGAAAAGTCATATACGCTCTCCCGTAGCGTTTCCTTCTACACTGCCCAAGACGCAAAACTCTGGTCAGATCTGCTCACGTCACGTACGTTCTGTCGGATCGTTTCCACGTGTCGGACCTTCAAGTTGCTCAGGCAGCTCTAATAAACTTACAGGAGGCTCCCAACAAATGTACAGAATATGCAGAGTTACTATTAGTGAACAGAGAAGGATCTGCAATCACTTCTGTCAAATTCTGGAAGCACCAGTTCGTCGCAGGCGAGCCAGACGGATATGGACAAGAGTTTGGAGAACCAGTCGATGGTGGGACAAATTTGTCGAAGGTGTAGCTGATGAAAATGCGTCAAAGATGTCCTCGTTGCTTTAAGTACATGCATACCCAATCGAATTCCATACACTTTTGCGTCACCGTATGCACGCAGATTTCCTCCCGAAGACGCTCATCTAAACGCGAAATAAAAAAGTGAAGACGCGACGGCACTTTTGCGTCTTTTGTTCAGACCGTCATCAGATAAACGTAGCCTCAAGCTCATGGAAATGTAAACAGACTAATGATAAAGTAACTCAAACACGTGTGAATGAAACAAAACACAACTCCAGGTCTGTTTCTAAGATGGTTTAAAGTCAATTTTGCGTAATATAGGACCTTTAATACAAAAAAAAAAAGAATTGCTATATATATTCCGCTCAACTCCAAGTTTAATAAGAACACCATGACCAAAATCTCCGCTACCATTATTGTAGTTTTGCCTGAGCTGTCCCCTCCTCACCTCCCCGTGACCCCGGTGTTCAGAGGGTAACTGTTTGTCTGGAGCTGTCCCTCTAGTGCACTGAGGCTGTCTGCTGCAGTGACACAAGCCAGGCTCAAGTCAATCTAATTACACACACAATGATGAGTCTGACCCGCTCCGACCCGGATTCTTATTCAAATCCTCTCATTTACCTCGGGCTGATCTCCTGTGATGGACCCTCCACCTCAACACGAGCACTAAACCCGGGGTACAAGTGAAATACGCCTGTTGGTTTGGTAATCGGGACGGCAAAGCGTTCGGAGCTGTAACAAAGCTTTACGACGTTTGCGCTGCTGCCGAGTGACCCCTGCTGTAAAGGTGCACGCCGTCCGTCCGTCACCTGCTTGTTTCTATGGATAGGTCACTGATTTGCTTGGGAATGTTCCACAGTATGACATTAAACAACTCTACTTTACATTTATTCAATTATAGTTGGTTTTATAGCTCAAAAATACCTAGAAAAACTGGCATTCTGACTGTGAGCGGGGTCGTTTCTCCACAGATCTGACCTGTAACTTGGTCTGGTTTGGTCTCCATGAAGATAGAAAGGTTTAATGCCATACTGTGAAACATTCCTGACAAAGCAAATACAGCTGGAGAAAAGAATTTGAAGGATCCTCCACCAAAACCGTTACACACTGCACCTTTAAAACGCGCATGGCAGGTTTTCATGTTTTTCTAATTATTACTTAGTCTGGAATAGTACCTGTGCTAAATATTTATCATAGTTTTACATCAGCTAAGGGGCAATTTGTGGAGAAAATGTGAAGAAGACAAAGACACAGGAAGTAGCAGTGAGTCCCAAAACAAAACACCTGCCATCAACACTAAAAATGTTTCCAAAACGCAGAGATAATTTAAGAGCGAGGCCTTTTTCTGGCAGTTTAAACATGTATTTGTGAAAAATAAAGGTGTTGTGATCATTTTTCTTTGTTAAATCATATCTATTGTGCAGTTTAGACAAGTTTTGGCCATTGTTTACATTATGGTTAGCCAAGCTGGAGCCACCTAGTGCCTCCACTCAATTTCATTTCTCTCCAGTGATTACGTCAGGAATCAGAACACACGAGATCAGGGGTGGGCAAACTGCGGCCCGGGGGCCATATGCGGTCCTTCAATCATTTTAATCCGGCCCGCAGAACTTAAAAAATGATAATAATAATGATAATTTTCAGTGTTTTCGATAAATAGTAAATATTGTGGGACTTGTAAGACAGATATTTTATTGTAATGCTTTGTAATGATATTCAATTATGGGATATGATATCTTATGAGGTGGACTACCCAAAAACTCCATCCATCTGCTTCTGGTCAGGCCCTTCCGTCAAATGGTAGAACCCTTTGCGGCCCACGAGTAAGAAAGTTTGCCCACCCCTGCACTAGACGGTTTGCAAGAACTTAGGAAGTTGTAAACTGCACACCGGCCAATCAGCGAAGAGCTGTGAAGCCATGACGTCAAACTCAAGCGCCTGTCTGGGTCCCTTTTGTGGAACAGCACAACAGTAAACAAAGCGGTCGGGATGGATGTAGACGAAGACATATATTCTGTGTTGGCAACGATTCCCGAGATCGAGGATTTAAAGCCGGAACAAAGAGAACGTTTGGTGAATTTTATCAAGAGGAAAGACGTTATTGCCCTTCTTCCTACAGGATTTGGCGCATTACATACGTCACGACCAAATAGCAGTGATTGGTTAAATAAAAACAAGTACCTGCCTACCGTCGAGCGAATGAATCCTAATGCTGCAACGGTTTCCACAAGTTGCCAAGTTGTGGAATTACCTTTGCACATCACATTTGCTGCCCTCGTCCAACCAGGAAGTAAGAGTCTAAACTTCACCGAAAAAAAGAAGAAGAAGAAGAAAAAAAAAGTAGGCAAGATTTTTCTGCTAGTTAAAATCGTGTGAGAATGAGTAGTGTAATTTGTCATGGCCACTTGCCATTTTAGGCTTTAAGAAATAGTGAAATAAAACTGCCATGACTGAAGGTAAGACACGAAAGTTTAATGCCATACGGAACATTTCATGTAAAGCAACAACATTTTCACGGAGACGAGCAGGTGGCAGAATCTTCTCAACAGGTACATACTGTTCCTTTAAGAAATAGAAGCATTTTTTTTATTTATATTGATTTTCAAAGACCAAAAACATTGAAAATATCCAGAAAAAGTACCTGATCTCCACTCTTTGCATGACGAATAATGCTCTGAATGAAGTTATAATAGTAGTAGCAGTACTTTTACATTCTAGGTATAATATGAAAAGTGATTCTGAGTAGTGCAAATGAAATACATCTGTAGGTTTAGTAATCGTAAAAGCAAGTGTTGTAAGCCATAACAAAGCTCTACAAATGTTTGCGCTACGATGATGCTGTTTATAAAATATTATTAACTCAGTGTTCTGTGCAGTGTCACTTTGATAAAACAGCTCGTAAAGTCCCCAGAGGAATGTGTGTGGGTTTCTTTAATACATCAATTATAACAATGCATTAGTCTCGTGCAGAGCTTTTCACGCAAACAGTCAAAGTCGTGTCATAATTGTGAAAAAATAAGACCATTTTCATATAATTCTTGAAAATCTTGACATTTTCAATCTTACTTTCCAGTTCTATATGTAAAGCAAGATAATTTTTTTCCAGTTAGCTGAGGGTCAATGAGTTTCATCTGCCGTCAAATGCAAAAGGATCCAACGAGAGGTGTCTGGTGCGATTTTGAGGCTAAAAATTTCAATGACCAAATTCCTGTACTTGGGCGAACTGTTAAATCACTTATTGTCTTTCATAGTTTTCTTATCTTTTTTAACAAACCTAACCGACATGCATAAGAACGCAGCATAATCTTAGTTTAAGTGTGTTGCCCATGGACACAACAACTGTAGATAATGCTAAGAAACTGAACCATCAACTAGAGCCCTGCATTCCCACGGGACTCAACACAAAACAGAGCAGCACGGGACGCATTTTGAAAGCTCATTACGGGCGAGAGCAAACTAAATGTGAGCGTAAAGTAAAATATACAAATGTTAATGTTTGCCTATCATACATCATTTGTGCTGGATATTTTATTTGCCATTGAAAGAAATATTTTAAGCAGCATAAATGTGTTTACGTGGTCTAATCTCGTGCACATTTTAGACAATTTCTTTCCGCTTCTCCGTGTTTGATAGAGTTTAAGAAAGCAAACGAGTGATTCATCAGCCGGTTTCACTTCGTGGAACTCGTCTGACTTCGCCACATTAGGATTCGTTCGCTCGACGGTAGGCGGGTTCTTTTTTTATTTAACCAGTCACTGCTATTTGGTCGTAATGTATGTAACGCACCGGAACGCTCAATGGTGTCCAAGTAACTGTTGGCACAACACATGGATCTATCAAAATAACAGCAAACAAAGCAGAGAGTGAACATGTCTGTCAACGATCATTGTTGTTTCTTTGAGATGACCTTACGAATTAAAGGTGCAATAAAAAATGTTTGTATTTGACAAAGGAAGTCCAAATGAGGATAGTGTATGCAGTCTAGTATCGCAGCTCGGGTTGGTTCAGCTCTTCGTTGATTGGCCAGTGCAGTTGTACAGTCTACAATTTTCAGGGTTCTTGCAAACCGTCTAGTGTTTTCCGATTCCTGACCTAGTTGCTAATGAAATTGAGCGGAGGCACGAGGTGGTGCCAGCCTGGATAAGCAACATCTTGCGGGATTTGCGGGTGGGGAAAAAATATCACAGATGCAGGCGGGAGTGGGAATGAAAAATAAAATTCTTTGCAGTCGCGGGTGAGAGCGGGACTAAAAATTCTGTCCTCTATCACCAACTTCCTGTACTTGGGCAAATTGCTAAATCATGCATTGTCTTACATACTTGAATGAGTTTCAAGCATCTGCCCTGGGTTTTCTGACAACCACCAAACACCCATTTATATAGTAAAGACTGGTTAAGTGTCTTGCCCAAGAACACAACAGGAGTAGACAATGTTAAGCAACCAAACCACTAGTCTCCTATAATTGGGCAAATCGCTATTTTTTATTTATTTATTTTTTTTAATGGTCACATTTTTATAAAGCCCTTTTCCCCTTTCAAGGCACTCAAAGCTCTTTACATCAAGAAACTACTCACCCATTCACACACACATTCACACACCAATGTACGCAGGCACTCGGGGCGAGGTGGGTTAAGTGTCTTGCCCAAGGACACAACGGCAGTATTCGTCTGTGAGAGCTGGAATCACACGACCAACCTGTGAGTCACTTGATCTCACCCTTTCATAGTTTCTATACTGAACAATCCCAGCCAACATACATTACAATCCAACATAATCTTACTTTACGTGTCTTGCCCGATGACACAACAGCAGAAAGGCGAAGAAAATGAATCACCGGCCTTACGTAATTATTCAAAGTGCTAAATCACGTATGGCCTTTCGCACTTTTCTTACAACGTCGAACAAACCCAACCAACGCACACGATAATCCGACATAATCACAGTTTAAGTGCCTTGCCCGATGACACAGCAACAGAAAGGCAAAGAAACTGAGTCACCGACCTGATGTAAATAGGCAAACTGCTGAATTATATATCGTCTTGTATACATTTTCTAATCCTGTTTAACAAATCCATCCAACACACATGATAATCCAGAGCCTTGCCCAGTGACACACGGCAAAAAAGACTGAATCACCGACCTGATATAAACAGACAAACTGCTAAATCATACGTTGTTTTGCATACTTTTCTAATCCTGTTTAACAAACCTGACCAGCGCGCATGAGAACACAACTTCACTGGAATATGATATAGAAATCCGTGAGCGTTATTCCCGGCAGAGTTCACATTGTGCAGCGGAATAACCTAGAAAAGCAGCCCGTAATAAGCTCATATGTGGGTCGCTCATTGTAAACAAACACATGACCTTAATGACCACGGAACAAATTGGCTCCGTAGACACAGTCCCTGTTATATTCACTGTAATAGAAACATGATCCACATAAACGCTTTCTGTCTCTGTATTTAACTCAACACGATGAAAAGGTGCACATAGAGTTCACCTGTGTACGCTACATTTAAATCACGCTATAATGAGATATAGTATATAGTTATCTCATTCTCTCTGCATTAGTTATATTTTGCTATTATATGTTGTTTTCCTCAGTGTTTTTCTTGTTTAAAGGGTCTATATTACTCTATTTTTCGATCTACCGTAAAATACCAATAAACGCCGAAATCCACGTATCAGTCGTTCATTCGTTTTTCAATATAAAACCAAAAATAAGACAATGAAAAAAAAAAAAAAAAGGAAAATGATTTTTGTTTTTTCAGTTTCATTTTGTGTTTAAATGAATAATGGGAAAAACGGATAACGTACGTTTCCTTTTTCTGTGACGTAAACTGCGATGCCGGACTTTTGCACCACATACGGACTGAACCAGGACTAAAACAGGACTAAATCTGGACTAAACTGTAAAACTAAACCCTGGTCTGGTCCCAGTCTCAGTCCCGGTCTGGTCCCGGTCTAGTCCATGTCTCAGTCCCAGTCTGGTCCCGGTCTCAGTCCTGATCTGGTCCTGGTCTGGTCCTGATCTCAGTCCCGGTCTGGTCCTGGTCTGGTCCCAGTCTCAGTTCTGGTCCTGTTCCCAGTCTCAGTCCTGGTCTCAGTTCTGGTCTGGTCCCTGTCTCAGTCCTGGTCTGGTTTCAGTCTGGTCCCGGTCTCAATCACGGCCTGGTCCTGGTCTGGTCCCGGCCTCAGTCCTGGTCTCAGTCCTGGTCCTGTTCCCGGTCTCTGTTCTGATCTGGTCCCGGTCTCAGGCCCAGTCTTAGTCCTGATCCTGGTCCTGGACTCAGTCCTGGTCTGGTCCCGGTCTAAGTCCTGGTCTCAGTCCCGGTCTGGTTCCGGTTTGGTCGGACCTGGTTCAGTCGTGGTTCAGTCCATATGTGGCTCAAAAGTCCAGCATTGCAGTTTAAGTCACGAAAACAGGAAAGGGATGTTATTTGTTCTTTCCATTATTCATTTAAACACAAAATCAAAAACAGAAAAAACAAATCATTATAATTTTTTTTTTTTTTTTCATTTTGGTTTTGGAGACAAATAATGAAGAAAACTTTTTTTTTTTTTTTTTTGGTTTTATATTGAAAAACAAATGAACAAACGACACATGGATTCGCCCAGTCTATTTAGAAAGTCGATGTGGCTGCTGCTGAGGAGCTGCTCAAACTCACATTTCCTGTTTTTTGTACTTTATTTAACCAAGATCTCATGATTAGTGCAGCGACACCACAGACAGCGTGATGTTTACAGACGACACGGGAGCAGTTTGACTTCAGGTCAGCTCTGCCTTTACCAGACTGGTTGTGTGACTCTGGAATGGATAGGCTTTATTCTCTGAGCTGCGTCCGATCAGCCTCATCACCTTCACTGAAAAAGTGTCAGAGCAGATGACGTTGCTGTGAAATCCCTATTTTGAAGTGACGTAAAAAAGAAAGATGGTGCAACATAGCGGGCGGGAAATGGAAGCAGTTTTTAGGAATTCTGGTAATATTACTTCAGTTTAACAATTGGCAGCAATGTGATCGTAGCTGCTGTGGCGAAAGAGGAAAGTTGGGACGAGGCGGCGGGAATCGTACCCACAAGGAAGGCAAAGTAGTCGCCAAGCCATCGTATAACGGCGACACCTCCTCCGAGATGTGTCGTAAAAACTGTAAATTATAGTCATACTGGTTAAAAGAATTTGAGTATCATATTTCCAGTTTTCTTCAGCAAGATTTTTGTGAGGAAGGAATGAATCACCTGCCCCAAATTGCAGCCTGGCCTCAAATAAAAGCCTGGTCTGTTAAGTTATTGAAACAAATAAATGCCTCAGCTTTTATTTGGTATTTTACGGTATATTATAATGTTGTTTCTTCATATACAAACATACTTGGAGTTGCGTTTTGAGTAACACTTTATAATAACTACACCTTATTTAGCCTTAATAAAGCATGAAGAAAGAATTAATTAATAATGATTCACACTTAGTAACTACTTAATTACTACCTGAATTAGCACTTAACTTGCACTTAATTCGCCTGTGCTGTAAATAGTTACTCATAAGTATTTCTTACTTAATTACTCATGAACTAACCATTTGCGTGTGCATTTGTAAATGTATATTTAAGTACAAATTTGAGTATTTATTAATGATTAGTAAGCCATGAGAGAATGATTTACTAGTAATGCATTATTGTTTCTCTGGAATTTGACCAACTTTAACAAATGCTTAATAAACATAATTAGTCTTCACATTAGAAAAGCTCTCAGAAAGACTGAACTAACAGATAACAGCTGCCTGAATGATCATTCTATTGTATTATTAGTAAATCATTCTCTCATAGTTTACTAATCATTAATTAATGCTGAAATGTGTACTTAAATATGCATTTGTAAACATGCAAATGGTTAGTTCATGAGTAATTAAGAAGTACTGAGTTACTATTTACAGCACAGGTGAATTAAGTGCAAGTTAACTGCTAATTCAGGTAGTAATTAAGTAGTTACTAAGCGTGAATCATTATTAATTAAGTCTTTGTTCATGCTTTATTAAGGCTAAATAAGGTGTAGTTATTATAAAGTGTTACCGTGTTTTGTTTCATTCACAAACCTGCATATTTAGGCTGAGTTCTTCTCCCAAATGGAAACACTCCACCTTGTTTTTAAACTCCACACACCTTCACTAGAATCATTTGGATAATTTCAGCCCTGGTATTTCCAAAATCTACTGAACAAAAGGTAAAAGGCAGCTGCTAACTTGAAAACTACCTCTTCATGACATCACAAGGTGGACCAGAGCATCTTGAGCTTTGGAGATGTAGACAGACCAGTAACAAAGAATTACTCAAACATGTGTAAATGAGACAAAACACAACTCCATGTATGTTTTTGATGAGGTTACAACATTATAACACTGCTTAAAGCTTAAACAAGAGTCAGTTTTGTGTTATGTAGGACCTTTAAATGTGCCGTACAAATAAAATGACACGACTTGACTAAATAAGATGACACGTATTCTTCAGTTTCTATAGCAATGAATGAAAGACAAATCCATTTTTCATTTCAATTTCCGTCCCTTTGTTACGAAGGGTCTTACTTTTGTTCCTTTGGCTTTCTTGAAGGTTTACTGCAAGTGAAAGCTCTAATTTGGAAATAAATAGTTGGTGTTTGACCTGAAATGACTGCTGCTGAAAGAAATATTACTTAGACGTTGTGTTGTTGGGAAAGCAGGTGACCACAGTAACAAGGTTCACATCTCCAGATCTTGCCTGGGGGCTGTTAGGCTTGGAGGCATAATTGAACTCTCTTACCTCTCTGAACAACGAAGAAGGTTTTTTTTTTTTTTTTTTTTCCAGGTACAATGGAAAAACACACCAAACGTGATAGTTTTTGCATGACTGCTTTGCCGCGCTTTGGAATGTTACAGACTATGGCGTTACGTTTCCCTTGTTTGTGTTTTTCCAAGTGAAGTAGTCAGTGTTGGGAAGGTGACTTTTAAAATGTAATCCCCTACAGATTACCTGGTAGCACCTGGTTTAGACCTGGTTTGGACCTGGTTTAGACCTGGTTTGGACCTGGTTTGGACCTGGTTTAGACCTGGTTTGGACCTGGTTTAGACCTGGTTTGACCTGGTTTAGACCTGGTTTAGACCCTGGTTTTGGGACCTGGTTTAGACCTGGTTTAGACCTGGTTTAGACCTGGTTTAGACCTGGTTTGGACCTGGTAGACCTGGTTTGACCTGGTTTAGACCTGGTTTAGACCTGGTTTAGACCTGGTTTGGACCTGTTTTAGACCTGGTTTAGACCTGGTTTAGACCTGGTTTAGACCTGGTTTAGACCTGGTTTGGACCTGGTTTAGACCTGGTTTGGACCTAGTTTAGACCTGGTTTAATCCTGGTTTAGTCCTGATTTAAACCTGGTTTAGATCTGATTTGGACCTGGTTTAGACCTGGTTTAGACCTGGTTTAGACCTGGTTTGGACCTGGTTTAGACCTGGTTTAGACCTGGTTTAGTCCTGGTTTAGACCTGGTTTAGACCTGGTTTGGACCTAGTTTAGACCTGGTTTAGTCCTGATTTAAACCTGGTTTAGATCTGGTTTGGACCTGGTTTAGACCTGGTTTAGACCTGGTTTAGACCTGGTTTGAACCTGGTTTGAACCTGGTTTAGTGTCCGGCAATGAGTGCAATTACCGGGAAAAAATAAAAAAAAGGGATATAGCCCGAAATGTGCAGGAAAATACCTCTGTGTAATCCATTTATTCCAACAAACTGTAATCCAATTACCACTCACTCGAACAGTAACTGTAACTGAATACAGTAATTTGTACTCTGATTACGTAACTTCGGTACATGTAATCTGTTACTCCCCAACACTGAAAGTAGTCACATAAAAACTGTATATTTAGACCTATATTTTGACCTTGTGATGTCAATCAATCAATCAATCAATCAACAACTTTATTAACCCCAAAGACCAATGCAGTTTGCACATCTCTGGTCGTGCACTATCTATCAATAATAAAAGAAAAAGAAAAACAGACGCCATACAGTCAAACCTCAGTGCATCAGGGACACAACAGCAAATTTACTTTCCATGTCATGTGGTAATACAGGAAGTGCTCCACTGTGTTTTTAAACTCCACACACCTTCACTAGTATCATTTGGATTGGATCTGGAATTGCTCATCTCTACACTGAACAAAATGTAAATGGTAGCTGTTAACTTGAAAACTACCACTTTGTGACATCATAAGTTGGAACAGAGCATTTTTAGTTTTGGGGGAAGTAGACAGACTCATAATAAATGGTCACTCAAACATGTGTGAATGAAACAAAACACAACTCCAGGTTTGTTTTTGAGGAATATAAAAGGTGTTTTGACTGTTGCCTCTTCACAGATCTGACCTGCTACTTGACCTGGTTTAGTCTCATAGATCGTTTATATGAGTGGACATAACTAACGTGCCAGACAGGAAGTTCGCCACGAGGCTCTGACTCCGGCTCCAATGGACTTACATCAGGATCTTGTGGCTCCTCCCTCTCTGTAGCTGCTGCTGTGAGACTTGTCATTTTGGTCTTAAAATGTTCGTATTAATCTGCTCGACATGATCCAGATTTATTTATTTTTTTCTCGCTATTTTGTCCGTCAAAAAAATCCTATTCATAACATAAAGCCTGGCTCCAGATTCGCTGTTGTAACCGTGAGCACACTTGCTTAGTCCTCTTCTTTTATACAGTCTGTGTTTGGTCTCCATGGTGATAGAAACGTTTAAAGCCACACTGTGAAACATTTTTGACAAAGCAATCCAATCCAACTTTATTTTTGTCGCACATTTTATAAACAAGACCGTTTCCAAAGTGCTTTACGGATCAATGTAAAGCATTTTACTTAAAACAAAATCAGCAGAATTATGTTCCAACACTGAAAAAAAAAAGTTGCTGGATTTGCGTAAAAAAGTTATGGAAAGCGGTTGCACGCAATAAAATTATGTTTAGGCTTTGAAACTTTTTTCGATCCCCTCTACACATATTTTTCGGAACATGAACATCACTTTTTCATGTTGATGAAATTTGAACAAATCATGCTGAATATGTATATTTATCTTATGGTACCTTATCATGAAATGTATAAGTATGTATAATTTAATTTAATTGATCTAATTCTGTAAAAGAATACAAAAGCAGTCTTTAGTTTTCTACAGTTCTGTATTGTCTTAAACAGAATCAAACACAAAGAGAGCACAAGGACAGAGACACACAGTTTGGAGCTGGACAATGTGAAGATTTATTGCAGTGAAGAAGCTCTGGTCTCTGCCTGTGGACACAGAATAACACATGATGATCACATTCTGATGATCTACTCTGCTGTACATGTTTAAATACATTTAAAGTACTTATTACTACAATAATGGACCAGAACAGAAGAACAAGAACATTAGAAGTGTATCTGCAGAAACAAAACTCACCATGTGCTGCTTTTCTTCCTCTAAACGCATTAACAGGGAGGGCATCTGGTATAAAGTCCTCCTAGTGCCACATCACCTTGTACAAGTACGATAACAGTTTCAATAGGAAGTTCATTTTGAAAAAATTTAAAATAATTTTAGTTGGTTCACTTACTTTGTTCATCTGTGGTCTGTGTTTTGTTGGTTCTCAAACATCTTCCTTTTTTCTGAAACATCAACTATAACATTCATGAACTTCCCCACAGCTCCAGCAGAGCTCTGGACGTCACTCTTTGTAGACGACTCTGGAACAAACACATTCAAATCTTAGTACAACTGTCACACTCTTGTAGATGGACAGTCAAAAACAATTTGTTTCAAGCTGTCCTTACATTAACTCTAATTTCGAATAAAACACCACAAACATGTTTTAACAATGACGACATTCTAGGCCGGAGAAACATATAACATCTTTGAAAAGTCTCACCTCCAGATCAGCTTCATAATCCTCCTGCTCCACACTGTGTGTCTCTGCTCATCTAACTGTCCTGTGTCCTGTTACATTTGAATTTTCCCTCCAAAAGTTTTGGGGAGGAGAATTCCAGAGGGAGGAGCCTCACCAGAGATTATAATAAAGTCATGTTTCCTCAACCTGATTAAAACATGCAGGTCTCACATCGGCCACAATCAAGCGATGTTTGTAAGATTTAAACATGCTTGACAGAGAAACGTAAAAAAAAGTGATGTTATTGTTGTCAAATTTGTTTTTGCAATTTGAGCCACCCCTCTCGGACCGTTTTTTCAGTGAACCATGAGGAAACTAATAGAATCAATAAATAAAATAATAAAAATAATAAAAGCAATACATAAACGCAATACTAAAAAAATAAAAGCAATAACATCTACATGGAGAAAAGCATTTGACAGACCTTCCACGAGAAAAGTTACACGATGTCTTTGCCTTTACCTTTAATTTTAAGTATTCTACCTACCTTTTTGTTGTTGTGTTTTTTTTTTTTTTATGCAGTAAAGACAATACTTGACAATAGAATTCTCTTGGTTCACATTTGGAGCTGTCAGACGCGTCACAATTGTCAGAAATGTCGACAAAAGAGGTTTAAACTTGGACCTGTTTCGCTCGAGGACATCGCTGACTGAGATTTGACCTTGTGAAGAATCGGGGGGTGAATCCGCGAACACGTCTCAACCCAATGCTAATGAGATAAAAAAAAAAAGGTGACTGAAATGATCTCTGAGGATTTTAAAGATGATAAAACCGCCTATAAACACATGGCACGTACAGTGTGGCGGTCTGGGGGGACTGCAGTCAGATGATGCTTCTTCTTAGTCGGGAACAGGTTGACAGACACGCTGCAAAACACTTGTCAATCACGCTGCTTTGAAGGAGCGGAGGAGAGTCGGGTTCATTCAGAGCAGACCTACAGCAGAAGAGACAGCGAAGTGCGCGCGGATAGCTTTGATCGGAGGAAACTAGGTCAACGCGAGGATATGTGCAGACGAAAACGATGATGGAGATGACCAGGGTTTGTTTTGTTTTATCTGTGTGTTCGTAGTAGGGCTGGGAATCTTTAAGAAATTGCCGATACGATACATACCACGATACGCAGGCCACGATACGATATATTTCAAAACGATTCGATACGGTTCAATAAAAAAATAAAGGCTAAATCATGGCTGTGATACTCAAAGTCTTTGTTAAACCACTTCTTGTGCAAAGTTAATATGAAACACAAACATTATAATCATAAAAACTGTAAAAAGGTCAAATGTGTCACGTAAATGAGTTTCCTTCCACTAAACAAACAACAAAACTGTAGCGATGTAACAAAATAATTTAGTAAAATATACCAAAAAATACTCTTGGTGATATATCGATAAAGCAGCCTAGAATATTGATACTGAATCATCACATTAAATGATATGATATATTGTAGTTGTGGACTTTGTGTTTTTTTGTATGTGTGTGCCGCATTGTGTGTTTGTGTGTTTTAAGTTTTTTTTTTTTTTTTTTTTATAATTTTTTTTTTTTTTTAAATCAATTTTTTTTTTTTTTTTTTTTTTTTTACTTTTTTAATTGTGTATTTATTTAATTTTTATTTTTATTTATTTTATTTTATTTTTATTATATTTATATCTGTATTTGTTGTTATTATTTGGCTGTTCTGTAAATCATATAGAATGTGAATTTAAACTTATTGATTTAATTTTGTTTATTTAATTTATATATTTTAAAAAAAAAATTTTATTGTGTTTTATGCTTACAGTATATTTTAATGATTATCTGGCACCAACAGTGAGCTTGTCCTTGTCGGGTTTTTTTGTTTGTTTGTTCTTTTGTTTATTGAGCCACAAGGGAAATTATTTGAACACAGTATATAACACAGTAATAAAAAGGAGCAGTAAATAGAAATGGCAATAATAAATTCTAAATAGGTAGCAAAAATAGCAAGAGATTGGTGTCAAATAAGACATACTTTCTATCTTCACGGAGACCAAACCAGATGAAGTTACAGGTCAGGTCTACGGAGAGGAGACTCCGCTCACAGTCAGAATGTCTGTTTTTCTAGGTATTTTTGAGCAATAAAACCACCTGTAATTGAATAAATGTAAAGTAGATCTGTTTAATGTCACACTGTGGAACATTCTAAGCAGAGCAATGAAGAAGGTGACGCACTCCCAAATGAAAAGTTACACAGTGTATGTTTAAGTTAAAAAAAAAAAAGTATGTGTTAACAAATCTCAAACAAAAAGGTAGTTCATGTTGATAATATGAAGTTAGTCCCTTCTGTATCTGACCCAGGTTTAAAGAGCTTATTTTGTACTATTTTTTGATCTGTGTTATAATGTTGTTTTCTCACCACAAACACACCTGGACTTTTGTTTCATCCGCACATGTTAAACTCACAAACCCTGCATATTTAGACTAGAGCTTTTCTGTTTAACTGCCACATGTTGAACCTCTTAGTCCAGTGCCTCGGGGACCTTCTTCAGATCTTGAACCAAGATCATCAGCTGCACCAGAAAGGAGTTGACCTTGAATAAATGTTTACTCAAAATATTCACTTAATATGTTGGTTGAAATGTATTTTAATATTTTCAGATTCATGTTATTCTGTGTAGATTACATATTGTCATTAAAATTGTCATTTATTATTCTGGACTTGATGTACCTTAACTTTAAAGGTGTAACTCTTCTGGTAAAGAGTCCACAACCTACTTGTTATTTATGTAATGCAATGTTTCATAGTATGACATCTAATTTAACTATCTCCATGGAGACAAGCAGGCCACATAACCAAACCAAGTTACAGGTCAGATCCGTGGAGAAGTGGACCTGCTCAGAAATAAGAAATAATTCATGTTTTTGCAGCAGTTCTGAGAGATAAAAACACTTGTAATTGAATAAATACAAGACATATTTGTTTAAAGCCACGCTGTATTAGTCAGGCTGGTGCCACCTCGTGCCTCCGCTCAATTTAATTTCTCTCCAGCGACTAGGTCAGGAATCAGAATACACAAGAGGGTTTGCAAGAACCCCGGAAGTTGTGTACAGCACAACAGTAAACAAAGCGGTCGAGATGGATGTAGACGAAGACGTACATTCTGCGTTGGCAACGATTCCCGAGATCGAGGATTTAAAGCCGGAACAAAGAGAATGTTCGGTGAATTTTATCACGGGGGAAAGACGTTATTGCCCTTTTTCCTACGGGATTTGGCACATTACATACGTCATGACCAAACAGCAGCGATTGGTGAAATAATCCTATAAAATCCTAATGAAAAAACTAAAATGTGGCTGTTTGCTGCAAGTGTTGCAATCAGTAGGAGCAGGTAAAGGGTGCTCTTGGAAAAAGGATCAAAACTTAAAACACAATGAACTCCAGGCCCGCCAAAGAAGTAAAAGTTGCACGAAGGAAAAATATAGTTAAAAGGCTTTTATTTAAATGGCCAAAGCCAACATGTTTTGACCAACCTGGTCTTCATCAGGGCTTTGATGAAGACCAGCTGATGAATCAGGCTAAAACTATGGAACATTCCAGACAAAACAATAAGAAAAGAAAAGTTACACAGTGCACCTTTAAGACAGGCTCATTAAACCATTTTATTTTACTGTAATTCTGATTTTTAGCCATTGTGCTTGCACTGTCCAAATTTGGATAAATGAATAAATATAAATAAATACAAATTCATAAATCAATACAAAAAATATAAATAAATAAACTAAATTAAATTAAATAACAAAATGGACCAATCTCACTTAAAATAGCTAAAATAAAAAGTTGACAAATGACTGTGCTTGACATAAGAGTATATGTTGAAACTGGTCATAAAAATCCTAAATCCATTGTGCCTAAAGACATTTCAAAACCCAAAACTACTCAAATCAATATTAAAATGTCAAATTCCAGTAATTATATCCACTGATTTTTGCAGTGTTCTTTTCCCTGTTGTCATTCCTGTTATATCTCCAAAGGATGAGTCAAGGTCTTAGCGAAGAAAAACTCTATTGTCAAACAAGGTTCTCCCACAGGGACTAAAATTAATCTGTTAAAAGAAAGGATTTTCCAGTGTATCGGTGAATTCAAAACAGCATTGTCTGGTCTGAACACTTTGTTGTGGTGGGCGCTGTTCTTGGAAAAGCGCTCATTTCTTTCACTAATTGCAACATGGTAATTAGGTGTTGAATCTAATTTAGACTGGTGGTTCGTTTAGGGAAATATGCATTATTTAAAGGAGGGGGGCGGGGAATTTTCAGAAACACAACAATGCCACAGTAATGATGATAGTGTACATTTTTAGAGTAATTACCGCTGATTAGAGAACAGGGTGCTGGGCTGGAAGAAGAAAGTGGAGGTTTTTTTTAGAATACTGTACACAATTTAATGTTGTGAAATAGTTTGTCTAATACAGATATTGTTTTATGCACCACATTAACAATAAACAAATCATACGCATGCTAACCGAGCACTAACTGTGTTGAAATCTCACAAGGTTTAAGAAGAGTTAAAAGGTTCATATTACACAGTTTTTTTATCTATGTTATAATGTTGTTTCATCATCACAAACAGACCTGGAGTTGTGTTTTGTTTCAGTCACTCATGTTAAACACACAAACACTCTGTTACACCTTGTGATGTCATGTGGTGATGCAGGAAGTGCTCGATTGGCATTGTGTTTTTAAACTCCATACACCTTCAGAAGAATCATTTGGTTGATTTTGGCCCTGGGATTGCCAATCTCTACTGAATAAAAGGTTAAAAGGTAGAAGTTAACTTGGAAACGTTCACTTCATGACATCACAAGGTGAGACAGAACATTTTGAGCTTGGGAGATGTAGACAGACTAATAATAAATGGTTACTTAAACATTTGTGAATGAAACAAAACACAACTCCAGGTCTGTTTCTGAGGAAGTAACAACGTTCTAACATGGATCAACTTTTGAGTCAGTTTTGCGTTGTATAGGACCTTTAAATACATTTTAAAAAGACATATTGTGCTGGTGTCTGCTATATAGTTATTGATTGATTGATTTGTTTTTATTTCGAGTTTGGGCCAAGAGAGAAACAATAATCATGTATACTACACATACATTGTAAACAACAGAAAACATTTGTCGAAAAGGACTCGGAAGAAGAAAAACTTATATTAACCCACCCAGTTAGAATCTCTGACACTAATGATTCATTACATTATATTTTGGACATATTAAATTGCAATATTTATGTAAAATAAGAGAGGTTAGGTGATTTATGTGTTGGAAAACTGCAGGGCCCAATGGGAGGAAACTAGCCTTAGTCATCAGCCGGTTTCACTTCGTGGTTTCCGTCGAGGATTTGTTCGCTCGATGGTACGCGGGTACGTTTTGTATTTAACCAGTCACTGCTATTTGGTTGTGATGTTTGTAATGAACGCTCAGTGGTGTCCAAGTAACTGCCACCACGAGAGTAAACAAAGCAGAGAGTGAACATGTCTGTCAACGACCATTGTTGTTTCTGCGAGATAAGCTTGTGAATTAAAAGTGCATTTGACAAAGGAAGTCCAAAAGAGTATAGTGTATGCAGTCTGCTATTGCAACTCGGTTTGGTTCAGCTTTTCGCTGATTGACCTGTGTGCACGGTCTACAGCTTCCAGGATTCTTGCAAACGGTCTAGTGTATTCCGATTCCTGACCTAGTCGCTGGAGAGAATGAAGGAGTAAACATCATCATCATTGCAAAGTTCTGCATACAGTTGACTCCTCTTATGGATAGATATGATCACGGTAGAAACCAGCGCTGTCGAAATCCTACGTGTATCACCGACTAAGAAAATAAAACTGGAGAACAAACTAAGTATAGAACAGTGGGAGTATAACGGTGAATGGCAGTGAAAATGGGGGTTGATTGGATCAGTGACGTCTTGAATACAGGAGAATTACTCAGACATGCACGAGTCACTCTAAATACAAGTTTGAGTGAATTAAAGAGAGAGGAGGAGAGAAGAAACAACTATAAAACAAAAACAACTGTAAAAAGTTGGTGAATTTGCATAAAAGGAGACAAAATACTATAGAACTCATGAGAATAATATTGATTTGTTTTTTTTTTCTTTGCAAGGATGCATTCACACTGGTTCAGGTGCTGTTTTCACGAGAAC
This sequence comes from Boleophthalmus pectinirostris, assembly GCF_026225935.1. Lineage (NCBI taxonomy): Eukaryota > Metazoa > Chordata > Actinopteri > Gobiiformes > Gobiidae > Boleophthalmus > Boleophthalmus pectinirostris. The sequence continues at coordinate 11,560,675 of NW_026571070.1, forward strand.
GCTTGTGGGTAAAAACGCCAAAATATTTTATCGGAAGAGCCTTTTGTTTAGACGGTGATGGCGTTTTTGGGGCTTAAAAACGCAAAAATCTGAAACCACCCTCCAGAGTGGAAAAGTTGAACATGCTCCACCGTAGTGTTTCCATCTACACTGCCCAAGACGCAAAACTCTGGTCAGATCTGTTCACGTCGCATACACGTTTACGACACATACATACAGTACACAGAAACCTGGCATGCATACCCAATCGAATTTCCAGACACTTTTACATCACTGTATGCACGCAAATTTCCTCCCGAAATCGCTCGTCTAAACGCGAAATAAAAAGTGAAGACGCGACGCCACTTTTGCGTCTTCTATTCAGACCATCATCATACAAACGTAGCCTTAGTCCTGATCTAGACTTTGCTTGGTCCTGGTTTAGTCCGAGGTCTAGTCCAGGTTTAGCTTTTGATTTAATTTATATCATTTTAATTTCCAGGTTTCTCCATTTAAAACCATATTTTACACAGTGTCAAATAAACAGTCTATTTCATAACATTTGATTGTAACTAGCAGAGGAACATATGACTGGCCTTACAGCGTGTGCGATGTGTCTATCTGTGTGATTTCTTCCGGAACATGTAATAATTATATGCTAATTACTACAAGCTAATTAGGCATGCATGATTGTAGCAAAATATGTTAATCTGTCTTGGCGTCATACACGTAATAAAGTATGAAAACGCAATATGTCTTGTTTGGAAGATCATTTTTTTGTCCAGCGTTTCTTTATTTCTTTCAGAGCTTCGACAAATATGATAAATGAAGTGATTTGTCTGTTTCACAGTGTTTCATTAATGGTCGGAGTCTGAACCGGAATGATACAGGCTTTTCAGAGCAATGGGGTTTTAGAAATATTAGCAGCAGTCAATATAATGTTGTTCAAAAAGTTTCACAGTTGTATTTTTAACGTTAAAGGTGCACTATGTAACTTTGGTTGGAGGTCCGTCACCTGCTTGATTCTATGGATTTGTCATTGCTCTGCCTGGAATATTCCACAGTGTGACATTAAACAGCTCTACTTTACATTTATTCAATTACAGGTGCTCAAAAATACCTAAAAAAAACTGATATTCTGATTGGGAGCAGGGCCTCTTCACAGATCTGACTTGTAACTTGGTCAGGTTTGGTCTCCAAGAAGAAAAATGTGAAAAATTTCAGACAAAGGAATAGCATCTCCATGAAAAAAAAAAAATAAATAAATAAATAAAAAAAAAAGCATTTGACGGACCCTTCACCAGAAAAGTTACACACTGCACCTTTAACAATATAGACTTGATTCTTTCTAACTACATTGACCATAATCCTTTGCTCTTTTTCATTGTAGTCTATGAATAAATTACTCTGAATAACTGTGCACTATGTTACTTTTCTGGTAGAGGGTCCACCACCTGCTTGTCTCCATGGTGATATTATTACATTGGCATTATCTGTCTCCATAGGTGCAGGTGTCTCCATTAGGGGTGTGCAAAAATATCGAAATATCAATATATCCTATCGTTTAATGTGTTGATACAGTATCGATATCGTGCGCTGCTGTATCAATATATCGCCAAGAGTACTGAGTATTGGTATGGTATATTTTACTAAATGTTTTTGTTACAGCGCTACAGTTTTGTTGCTTGTTTAGAGGAAGGAAACTTTTTTATATATCACATTTGACATTTTCACTGTTTTGACAATTAAAATGTTTGTGTTTCATATGAACTTTGCACAAGAAGTGGTTTAACAAACACTTTTAGTATCACAGCCATGATTTAGCCTTTATTTTTTTACTGAACTGTATAAACTTTTTTTTTTTTAAATATATCGTATCAAATCGAAAGTGCACTGTATCGAGATATGTATCGTATCAGCAACTTCTTAATGATACCCAGCCCTAGTCTCCTTTATGTTTTACTGTTAGTTTCACACAAAGTTTCGTTGTATTTTGTACAATGACAATAAATCTAATCCAATCTAATTAGGACAAATTACAGGTCAGATCTGTGGAGAGGTGAAATCTACTCATTAAGACTGAAGAATGTATGTATATGTATAGTTTCCGTGTACCTTTAACCACTGAAAACACTTGTAACTGAATAAATACAAGGTAGATCAGATGCCATTCTGTTGAACATCTAAAGCAGGAGTGTCCAAACTTTTTTCATCAAGGGCCACATTTCTAAACACAGATGAAGCAGAGGGTCGATCCAGGGCCGTAGACTGATGCTCAATACAGTGAATAATTAAAATATGTGCATCTTTAACATGTTAGAATGAGCCATCAGTCTTTATTCACGCTAAGATCCTTAAAACCAGACACTAAATATTAAATATTAGCTTTATCAAGGTAGATTTTCAAAAAAAAACTTGCAGAAAAAAAAAAAAAAATGATGCAAGGTCATTTGGGCCAATTCAACTGGAAGTCTGAGGGCCAAAACAATTTGTCTGAGGGCCGCATTTGGCCCCCGGGCCATAGTTTGGACATGCCTGATCTAAAGGAATATCATCTCCATGGCAACAAGTACTTGGTGGACCCTGCATAGGAAAAGTTACATAGCGCACCTCTAGTGTGTCATGCATTTACTCGAGTCCTAGTTTAGATTCAGTCCTGATATAGGCTTGGTCCTGTTCCAGTCCTGGTTTAGTCCTGGTCTAGTCCAGCGTTAGTCTCAGTAAGATGTAAAATACTACTCACAGTGGAGCAATAATACTACTAACAATGAGACTTTGATTTTGTCCCATTTCTACCACACACAGTCGAGATTTCACTGACTATAGAACATCTCAAACACGACCTTCTTAAACACACATGCCTTTTCTGTCTCACCGGAATAAGTTGAATTGAATTTTCCCCCGATCGCAGAAGGTGGCTGATGTGGACAGTGGAAGGGACTACATTAGCCGTGCGGTGATTACAGCCCCTGCTCCAGACTGGGCCGGTCACTGTGGTCGTGGGACATAAAGAAGGGTCAGGACCTCAGATTGGAGTCCCATCTCTCCCCGGGCGAGCTCCTAATAGACTCCATTACGGCAACGAGCGGGCGAGCGAGCAGCGCCGAGGACGGAGGAGAGAAAGAGAAAGCCCCTGAAGACGCACTGCAAAAAAATGAGTATCTGAATCATGTAAAATAGCTGGAAATGACAGTCGTAGCTTTATTTTTCCGCCAAGTGGTACAAAACGATCGCGCTAGGCTTTGTTTTTGCTTTAAAGGGCACATTTTTTGCCGTTTTCTGATCTGTTAAAATGTTTTTTCCTCATCAAAAACAAACACGGATTGTATTTTTTGTGTTTTGTTTTCATTCACGCATGTTTAACCCTGCGTATTTGACACTTTGTTCCACCTTCTGACGTCACATGATGTAGTAAAACAACACGTGCTCCACTGTGTTTTTAAACTCCATACACTTTCACTAGAATCATCTGGATAATTTCAGCCCTCGGACTACGAATCTTTATTGAACAAAAGGTAAAATGTAGCTGTTCACTTGAAAACTTCTGCTTCGTGACATCACAAGGTGGAACAGAGCATTTTGAGCTTTGGAGATGTAGACAAACTAATAATAAAAAGTTACTCACACATGTGCAAATAAAACATAAATCTATGAATGTTTGTGGATGTAAAAGCATTATACATTCAAACATTCTTTTTTGTGCCATTAGACATCGGCTAAACTCAGATAGTGCAGTTAAAAAATAAAAGTAAAAGACTTAGGGAATCAAAACTGCACAGGTCAAAGGAAATGTGCAATCAAAACCACACATAGGTCAGGGGAATGTGCAATCAAAACTGCACATATGTAAAGGAAATGTGCAATCAAAACTGCACATATGTAAAGGAAATGTGCAATCAAAACTGCACATAGGTCAAAGGAATGTGCAATTACAACTGCACATACGTCAGGGGAATGTGCAATCAAAACTGTGCATAGACGTATGGAATGTGCAATTATTATTAGAATACAAGATTGCAATAGTTTCCCTTTAAATAGTGTCTTAAAGGTCCTGTTGGTGCATCACTCGTGGTCATACTTGGTCTCTTATTTATTTGTTTATGTTCTATAGCACAGGTGTCAAACATGCGGCCCGGGGGCCAGATCCGGCCCTCCAAGACCTTTAATCTGGCCCTCGTCTGATTTTCTACTAAAATATTTAAATTGTATTTTTTATTAAAATATTGTTAATTTTCTGCGGTGTTTATCACAGCAGCGTCTCCAGCGTCTCTGTACGTGGCCCCTCCCACCAGAGCAGCACAAATGAAGACTTGTCTCTTTCCAAACGCTCTTAAAGGACGATCGTTTTGACTGTTGACCGTGACACCCTCATCAGAAAAATGTCAAAAATGAGAAAAGTGGAGACGAGTGCAGGATTTTACAACAAAACTTTACTTATTCCTATTTCTACAAGTTAATGTTAAACAAGTTCATGTTAAAACATTGTGGTGAAATTGTATTTTTCTTAAAGTTTCAGGTTGTTCATAATATTATAATATTTTGTAAAAGAAAGAGTTCATCAATTAAAAAAAGATTTCTGTAATAGATTTGTGTTTCTCTGCACAAATATTTGAACTTATTGTTATTTTTGGGGTTTATATGCCATGAGTTTTCTGATCCGGCCCCTTTGGGATCAAAGTCGGTTGGATATGGCCCCCGGACCAAAATGAGTTTGACACCCCTGTTCTATAGTGAATTTTGTTTGGTGCTTTTTGTTGTTGTGTTGGCCTGTTTTTTGATAAAGCATGCATTCCTCTGTCCAAAGACAAATTTCTTACATGGGAGACGATAAAGGATTATCGTATCTTATCTTATCTTATAACATGTTTCAAAGCAGCTCACAATTGTCAATTTGGTGTCATATAGGACCTTTAATTATAAGTATAGTTCACATTTAAAACACTCCCAGGAGAACAGATGAAAAGACTGAAATATAAACTGGCAAACTAATACAAGAATCACATTTCAAAACATGTTTGTACCGATCTAAACTACAGGGTTAGCAGTTTTTATGCAGAATAAGACAGGGTATTTTGCTTGAGGAGGAAAAAACGGTACTCAAAAAATTGCAGCCTTCGCGATTTGCAGATTGCATTTATTCAAATTGTGATTTTGATCTTGCAGCCCTAAATCACACTTAGATAATCTTAAAGGCGCATTGTGTAACTTTTCTGGTGGAGGGTCCAGGAAAAGCAATGACATTTCCATAGAAACAAGTAAATGACAGACGCCTAAACAAAAAATGACATAGTGCACCTTTAAAGAAATCTTAATCATCCAGTGTTTGATACTTTAGTGTAATATTTTGAAGAATTAAAGCAAAAATAAAACAACTTTCCAACCTTCAACTTGCACAATATGCTGATGATTTTTATAAACTGAGCTGTACCTGGAGATGAGTCCCTGGGCGCCTCACTCCTGTCACCCACTGCTCCTGACAGGGGCCCCGGTGGTATTAAAGGATGGACCAAAACCAGTGGAAATTACCCCATAGGGAGACAGTTGAGTGTATCTTAACCTTAAATATGAACTCTGTAACCTAATACTGCTGCGTGACTCCATGGAGATGCTGATGCTTCGACTGGAATATTCAATTACAGGTGTACAAAAAGCCTTTTTTAGACTTAGACAAACTTTATTGATCCACAAGGGAAATTTTTTGGACACAGGAGCTCACACATCACAATATAATGTAAAAACAAAGAGAAAAAAATATATATAAATAGTAATAATGTCTAAATAAATGGCAATAATGCCTAAATAAATGCAATAATGTCTAAATAAATGGCAATAATATCCTAATAAATGGCAATAATCTAAATAAAATGGCTAATAAATGAAATAAATGAATAATGTCAATAAATGACAATAATGACTAAATAAATGGTAATAATAAATAAAGGGTAATAATGTCTAAATAAATGGCAATAAATGTAAATAAATAAAAATGAAAAAAAAAAGTAAAGAAAGTTGTCAAATAAGACATAATTATATCAATGTAAATGTAGAAGTTACTTTTTTTCTTTTTTTTCTTTTCCTTATTGTGTGTTGGCTTGATTTTCCACAGATCTGACTTGTAATGCCTAGTGACTCATCTCTATAGATATATATATTTTGCATGTTAGCAGAAAAAATTACATGAGACCCAAAATTCCCATCGATATCGTGACCCATCTATCGAGGTTAATATTGAATCGTGAGAAAACTGTATCGCTTCAACCATGACAGACAGATAGAGTGATTAATGCCATACTGTGGAACATTCAGGAAAAAGAAATATATTCATGGACCCATGGAGACAAACAGGTGCCATACCATTCACCAGAAAAGTTACGTAGTGCGCACTTCACAGTCCTATATTGCATAAAATTGACACTCGTGGGCTGAGAACTGAAATGTTGCTACACACCCATTCCACCTACTGATGTCATGCAGTGGTAGTAATCAAGTTACCAGATACTTTTAACCTTTAGTTTACTAGAGATTGGCAATTCCAAGGCTGAAATTACCCAAATGATTCAAGTGAAGGTGTATTCAAATGAAGTAAGTTCAGTTTGAGAGAAGAACCCAGCCTAAATATGCAGGATTTGCATGTTAAACATGTGTGAATAAAACAAAACACAATTCTAGGTACTTTTTTAGGCTACGTTTATATGATGATGGTCTGAACAGAAGACGCAAAAGTGGTGTCACATCTTCCCTTTTTATTCCATGTTTAGACGAATGTTTTTGGGAGAAAATACAGTGACGGTGAAGCAAAAGTGTGTGGAATTTCGATTGGGTGTGCTTGTACTTAAAGCAACAAGGGCATCTTTACACATATGGAAGTTTTCACACCATGTATTTTCATCAGCTACTCCTTGCACAAAGTTGTCCCACCATCGACTGCTTTTCCCAGGTCTGACTCGCCTGTGACGAACTGGTACATCCAGAATTTGACAGAGGTAACTGCAGATCCTTCTCTGTTCACTAACAGTATCTCTGCATTCCTGTAAGTTTATTAAAGCTGCCAGAGCAACTTGAAGGTTCAACGCATGGAAATGATCAGACATGTTTGTTTCTGTGTACTGTATGTATGTGACATAAACTCATACGCGACGTGAGCAGATCTGACCAGAGTTTTGCGTCTTGGGCAGTGTAGATAGAAACGCAACGGCAGAGCTTTTTCAACATTTCCACTCTGGAGGGTGGTTTCAGATTTTTGCGTTTTTAAGCCCCAAAAACGCCATCACCGTCTAAGCGAAAGGCACTTCTGACAAAATATGTTCTCATGTAAACAGGAGCTTAATCAGGAAACACTATAACAGAAAATAACATAACATGGGCTCTTTAAATCCAGTCCAAACTTTTCTCCAAACAGACACACTTTGAATCCGACTCATTCCCAGTGTTAATTTACGACGGTGTTCTTTTTTTACAGTGTAGAGCAGAGTCTGCATATGAGCTGAGTGTCTGAAAACCCAGTCTGCAGATAACCTCCTCTTTCCTTATTATTTCCCCTTATTTAACTCACTGCGCTGCTCCATCTCAGTCCATTTTACAGCCCCTCTCCTCTGCTGTTATTCCACTGCAATTTTGTATAATGATTTATTTTACCCTCCACAATTGGGCGTCCCTTTTTGCGTTGAAAGGGAATGGTAAAATAGTAATCCTTTTGCAATTATGCGCAGGGAGATAGTCGCAGTCATTGAGATCTGATACGATAGCTTGGACATGGACACAGGCTTTGAAAATAATTGTGAATAACACATCTCATCTGCTCCAGTGTTGCAGAGACATGAAAAGCTCCCAGAATACACTGCAATGCCATGAATATGTTTAGCATTCATTCATTCAGCCCATAGAAGAATATTGGGACCAATGGGAGAAAGCGCACGGGAAAACAGATACTCGCGATTTTCGTTTTACAGTTGATTTTGTGGGGATTAAACAGTGTTAAATGGTGCGGTAAATGAATGGGTTCGTACTGAGGAGTCCCGTGTTTTTGCTATAAGAGCATAAAGAAATCTATATTACGCTGTTTTCTGTTCTATGTTATAATGTTTTTTCCAGTGTCGTAGCACTCGAGACCGGACTTGGTCTCGAGAGTGGCTTTAAGACCTTTTTTTGCGGTTTTGATCTCGTCTCAGACTCGAAAGCATTTGGACTCAGACTTGTCTCAGTCTTGAAGGAGCTTGGACTCAGTCTTGTTTCGATCTTAAAAGCGCTTGGACTCGGTCTTGTCTCATTCTTGAAGGCGCTTGGACTCAGTCATATCTCAATCTTGAATACGTTTGGACTCGGTTTTGTCTTGGTCTCGAGGTCTGAGACTTGATGAGTGATAAAATGGAAATAGATTTATAAAAACATTGATATAAAAGTGCCAAAAAAAAAACCTATAAAATACAAATAAATATCAAAAATTACAAAGATGGTTTTGATTTGGTCTCGATGGGTCATGGTCTTGGTCTTGTCCTGGTCTCAGCCTTTAAAAGTCTTGGTCTTGTCTCGGTCTTGAAGGTGTTTGTACTTGGCCTTGTCTCGGACTCAACCGCGTTTGGACTCAGTCTTGTCTCAGTCTCGAGGTCTGAGACTCAGTGAGTGATAAAATGGAGATAGATTTATAAAAACATTGATATATATGTGTAGCAGTGCGCGCCTGCTGCCTTCTGCCACCAGGTGGCGCCTGGGCTTATAAAAGGGCACTCCCCGTAGCGTCTCGTTCTCTGACCTCGGCGCACTTCCGGGATAGGGCTCCGCCTTGTCGCGCACAGGTAAACAACCGCTGTTCTCTAATTACAATTACAATTTTATAATTTAATGTGTGGCTTTATTGTAGTGCCACCGCTCCTAGAGTCTCGACGTGCCTGATCGAAGTTATGGCTCGTGAGTAAAGCTCCTGCATGTATTTGCTGTTGATCGCCACAAGCGCCACTGTTAGCCGCTGTCCACGGTTGGGTCGGTGTTGCTGTCAGATGCCCCGGCCGCTCGGCGTCAAGCCTCGTGGATGTAGAAGCGTGTGTTTTGTGGTACGTTGGCTGGTCATTGGTTTAGGTTCATGTATGGGGCTACCACCAAGTGAAAGATAAAATATAATGTTCATTTTAGGGTCCAGGGTGGTCTTCGGCACGTCATCTGGTGGAGCGGTGGCCCTGTGAACGAGCTGCTGCTTTGTTTTACTGTGTTTTTAATTTTAAGGACAAAATCACCGTACAGCTGCTTTTGGTGACTGTGTTATCGGCAGTTATGTGAACAGTGAATAGTCTACTCTTAAAGTTAATCTAACAAATGAATTATGGCAATAATAAATAATTTCATGTTTTGTAAGTCACTTGTCTCTGTCTGTCAATTAACGAACCTGTGAGCCTTTTAGTTTAGTAAATTTAGTTTTAGTTCTGGGCTACGCCCAGTGGCGTTGTTGGTTTTATGTTGATTATCTTACTTTGGGGTGCTCCTCACACCCCTCCCGGATGCCCCGCTCGCCACACTTGGCGTTGTCGGCAGGATAATTGATTATGTACAGAGACATGTGCTTTCATTTTTATTTTTTATGATGCTGTTTGTTTGCATTAAGTGGAGCGTAGTAGCCAGGTTAAAATTCCCCATGTACCAGGTTTAACCTGTCCAACTTTGTATTGTGCAAACTTCATTTGTTTCATGTATACATTGGTTTGCTGTGTGATTTTTGTTTTTTACTTTGTGTTTATTTTAAATTGTTGTATATATACATAGTTTCAGAAGTTGACCAAGCAGTAGCAAGGCATGGTTTACCTGTAGGGAAATTACTTGATGCTACCCGTAATTCTACTTAAATGTTAAAGCTGATCTGCATTGTGAATTGTTTGGCTATCTTGAATGTATTGGTCTGTTTGTTTTTTTTTGTATTGTGAAGGCAAAGCAGCAGTTGGGGAGGGCATTTGGAAAATGGAGTGAGTGTCCGGCGTGGGGTGCTCGAGGTCACAGCATCAGTCCCAGAGAGTGTGTGGTACCAGGAGCCTACAGTGGATGGCTCATACCGCCCAGGTAACTAGATTGCTGTGAGATGTTAGGGGCCGCTTGAATAGCCGTTCCGTTTTGTTTACCTATGACAGCGTAGGGGCGCAGTAGTTTCCGCTGAAAGCTCATTGGTTGTCAGTCTCGGTACCGCAGTTTTCGTGGGTTGTCGTAAACGTTAGCCGTCAGTAGCTTCATCGCACTGGCCGTAGCCTTCAGGGCCCTCCATCTGCGTGAGAGGAGTTGAGTACAGCTGAGCGAGCTGGTTTTTAATTCTGCAGGTACAGGTGTGTAACTGTGGTAAGGGCCGTGTCCTGTTCGTTCTGGACTGAGTTTAGGTAACATTTTAAACAGAAATGTGTTTTAAGAGCACTTATTTATGTTCTGCAAGTTCTTTGTGTGCGTCAATCGTCGGGACGACGATTCAAAAGGGAGGGGTATAATGTAGCAGTGCGCGCCTGCTGCCTTCTGCCACCAGGTGGCGCCTGGGCTTATAAAAGGGCACTCCCCGTAGCGTCTCGTTCTCTGACCTCGGCGCACTTCCGGGATAGGGCTCCGCCTTGTCGCGCACAGGTAAACAACCGCTGTTCTCTAATTACAATTACAATTTTATAATTTAATGTGTGGCTTTATTGTAGTGCCACCGCTCCTAGAGTCTCGACGTGCCTGATCGAAGTTATGGCTCGTGAGTAAAGCTCCTGCATGTATTTGCTGTTGATCGCCACAAGCGCCACTGTTAGCCGCTGTCCACGGTTGGGTCGGTGTTGCTGTCAGATGCCCCGGCCGCTCGGCGTCAAGCCTCGTGGATGTAGAAGCGTGTGTTTTGTGGTACGTTGGCTGGTCATTGGTTTAGGTTCATGTATGGGGCTACCACCAAGTGAAAGATAAAATATAATGTTCATTTTAGGGTCCAGGGTGGTCTTCGGCACGTCATCTGGTGGAGCGGTGGCCCTGTGAACGAGCTGCTGCTTTGTTTTACTGTGTTTTTTTAATTTTAAGGACAAAATCACCGTACAGCTGCTTTTGGTGACTGTGTTATCGGCAGTTATGTGAACAGTGAATAGTCTACTCTTAAAGTTAATCTAACAAATGAATTATGGCAATAATAAATAATTTCATGTTTTGTAAGTCACTTGTCTCTGTCTGTCAATTAACGAACCTGTGAGCCTTTTAGTTTAGTAAATTTAGTTTTAGTTCTGGGCTACGCCCAGTGGCGTTGTTGGTTTTATGTTGATTATCTTACTTTGGGGTGCTCCTCACACCCCTCCCGGATGCCCCGCTCGCCACATATGTGCCAAAAATAACTGTAAAATACAAATAAATGTCAAAAATTATAAAGATGGTCTCGATTTGGTCTGGATGGGTCATGGTCTTGGTCTTGTCCTGGTCTCAGGCTTTAAAAGTCTTGGTCTTGTCTCGGTCTTGAAGGTGTTTGTACTTGGCCTTGTCTCGGACTCAACCGCGTTTGGATTTCGTCTTGATTTGGTCTCGTCTGACACCTGACGAGTGATAAAATGGAGATAGATTCATGAAAATATTGATATATATGTGCCAAAAATAACTGTAAAATACAAATGAATGTAAAAACAATTACAAAGATGGTCTCGATTTGGTCTCGATGGGTCGTGGTCTCAGTCTCGTCTTGGTCTCGACGTTTAACAGTCTCGGTCTTGTCTCGGTCTCGACCCTCATAGGTCTTGGTCATGTCCTGCTCTCGGGACCTTGTGGTCTCGGACAGGTCTTGATCTCGATTAGTGCCAGTCTTGACAACAACACTAGTTTTTTACTCATCACAAACAGACCTGGAGTCGTGTTTTGTTTAATTCACACACGTTAAACACACAAACCTGCATATTTCGGCTGAGTTCTTCTCTCAAACTGAAAACTCTCTGTTCCAGCTTGTTACGTCATCTGGTAATACAGGAAGTGCTCCACTTCACTAGAATCATTTGGACTTTCCCATCTCTACTGAACTAAAAAATAAACGGTAGCTGTCAACATGAAAACTACCACTTCGTGACATCACATCAAGGTGGAACAGGGCATTTTGAGCTTTGGGGATGTAGACAGACTAATAATAAAAGATTACTCAAACGTGTGAATGAAACAAAACACAACTCCAGGTCTGTTTTTTTAGGTAAACGTTCCATAGATCAATAATAGATGGCAGCATAAATTAATATTGCAGATTTTTGTTGTAATATAGCAAGTTTTGGACTAAAGTCACTAGTAGAAATGATCACGTCCAACATTTGTGAATTTATCTTTTGTATATTCCTCATTAGAATCCCATGTTCATCACTTGGGAGTGTGACAGAACCGGAAAACCACCAATGATACATGCTCAGTATTTCCCATCACAGCTTCAAATGAGTCAATAATAAAAGTCAAATCACATGCAGCCATAAAAACGTAGGTCGCTAGCGTGATTCCCAGTTGCTTGGTCATGAATGGCCTTGAGAGTTCACCTTAATGCATCCAGTATGTTAAGCGTGTATTCCAGTATTCGCAATTGCATCAGTGGTTAGAAATACATGGTTCTCTTATCTCCGGGGTCCAATGTGCTTGTATTAAATGGTGCATATTCTGGATACATTTGCATTTAATCTCCTCCATGGATGCATATGAAATCAGTGGAGGCCTTAACAAAACCAGATCTTTACAAAAACAGATCTTTGCGAAGCCTTTTACAGTGAATCAGAGCCCGTCCCTCTCCGTTATTGCTGTGATCTCTCTTTGTACAACGTATAACATGATTTAACATTCGTAATATAGCTTTGGTTTTTAAGATCTAGCGGTGAAAACGGTGTGGGGGAAAATGCACGGAGGATCTGTGCGCCGTGTACAAAGCAAATATAGCTCCATAAATATGAGAAAGTTTAATTACGTTGGTCTATTTCAGATGAGGTTGTCCGACTGAAAATGCAAGTCAGCTGTTTGTTTGTTTGTTTTTTACACCAGGTGCACTTCCTTTCCCAACCAGCATATTATGAATGGATTGTCTAAGTCAGTGTCTTGCCCAGGGATACAACAACAGTGTGTATGGACTTGGGAAAGGTTTTATTTGCTGATCTGCCACTAGACGGGTAAAAATTTGACCAGGGTCTAACTTGAACTCTATTATCTAAACCAGGAGTGTCAGACTCATTTTGGTCCGGGGGCCGTATCCAACCAACTCTGATCCCAAAGGGGCCGGATTAGAAAACTCATGTCATATAAACCCCAAAAATAACAATAAGTTCAAATATTTGTGCAGAGAAACATAAATCTATTACAGAAATCTTTTTTAACTGATGAACTCTTTCTTTTACAAAATATTATAATATTATGAACAACCTGAAACTTTAAGAAAAATACAATTTCAACACAATGATTTAACATGAACTTGTTTAACATTAACTTGTATAAATAGGACTAAGTAAATTTTTTTGGAAAATCCTGCACTCGACTCCACTTTTCTCATGTTGGACATTTTTCTGATGAGGGTGTCACGGTCAACAGTCAAAACGATCGTCCTTTAAGAGCGTTTGTAAAGAGACAAGTCTTCATTTGTGCTGCTCTGGTGGGAGGGGCCACGTACAGAGACGCTGGAGACGCTGCTGTGATAAACACCACAGAAAATTAACAAGATTTTAATAAAAAACAGAATTAAAATATTTTAGTAGAAAATCAGCCGAGGGCCAGATTAAAGATCTTGGAGGGCCAGATCTGGCCCCCGGGCCGCATGTTTGACACCTGTGAACTACACTATAATTGGCAGAAGTAGGACCAAGTCATTGTTTTGCAAGACTCAAGTCATTCTCAAGTCTTTGACCTCAATTCCGAGTCAAGTCTTAAGTCAAAGACAGGCAAGTCCAAGTCGAGTCTCAAGTCACTGGCCCATAAATCCAAGTCAAGTCCAAGTCATCTGCTTTGAGCTTCAAGTCATTTCAAGTCTTTAAACTGAAGTACCAAATATAGCTTCGATTTTAGCAATTAAATTGTACTTAGTCATGGTATATTTATATATGAGTATTTATATAAGAGTTATAGAAATGCAACTTTTTCCTTTTTAAATGTTTTGGCAAGAAGTTACTGTGAATCATTACGGTCTGAATAGAAAGAATTAAGATTTAAAAGTGCAGTTATGTTGTCGTGTATCTGCACTGAAATGGAAGGATCATGTTCTTTGTAGTTCTCTGTTTTACTGCATTGTACTGTATCTTACTGTAGTACATTTGATGATACCACATCACAGTACTTCAGTCACATCCAAAGTACCACAGAGAAGTGGGAGGGACATGTTCCAGTTTGTTCCTGTAAAAGCACTCCATGTATCAACTGTAAAGAGAAAAGTATTTTCTAAAAACATATATTTTTTTTAGGAGAAGCACTGAGTCTTCTCAAGTCACAGACCTCAAGTCCGAGTCAAGTCCCAAATCTAAGATGAGTCCCAAGTCCCTTAGTCTATTTTATTAAGTCAAGTCTGAAGTCCTAAAAATAGTGGCTCAAGTCTGACTCGAGTCCAAGTCTTTTTTCAAATGGGTTGTAGGTGTTATTGTTGTTATGATGATGATGATGATGATTATTATTCATAGCAACACAATGGTGAAAGTGAACTGTACATGGGGGCATCTGCAGTCTCTTTTTTAAAAATATTTTATTTTATACTTTGCAGTGACATCACAATGGGGGGTTCTGTATGCATGTCTATGGAGGAATGTTCGGCACTTACCATGGAGACACAATGCATTAACCAACGCTGCCAAAAAAAGGTTTAAGAACATCTGAAAACTCAAGAGGAAAATACAAAATGGATTTAAACAGCACATTTTCAGGAGCCTGTGATTAATACGAGTGTTCGCGGTCCTGTTAAGGAGTTTAATTTCCAACAAAAACATGAAAGTGACTAACTGTAAAACTGTTGGTTAATGCTATGTAGCCTGTGACTGTGATCTTATGTCGAGCTTTCTTTCTGTTGTGGCTCTTAAGCTTTGGAATGCCCTTCCTCTTCATCTGAGATCTGGCTCCTCTCTACCTCATTTTAAAACTCTCCTGACAACACTTTTTTTTTTCAAGATGGCATTCAACAGCCCATGAGCTTTACTCAGTGTCAGCTGGACTTTTATCTTTTGTGTATCAAGCCACTCTTTTATGTAATATTTTGTATATGTTATCTTAGTTTTATTGTTTCACAGTGTTGTGTTTCATGCCGTAAAGCACTTTGGTACAACTTGTTAAGGTTAGTCCAATGAGGTTCATTTGGTCTTCCGATAATTTATGTTATTAGCTTCTTTTTTCAGACCAAGAGTTTGCTTTCATACCTGACAGTTTCGACTGCTCACTAGCGTCTTCCTCAGAGCCACGTGATGTTGCTGTGACGTGTCCGATCAGCTGATTTCCACAGGTTTTGGCGCTGTCTTCGTACCGATGGAGGCAGGATGGAGGCAACTTAAATTGGCCATCTGTTACCATTATAAAAGAGAGAACCACAATGTGGACTGGGACGGAGCAAACATCATTGGGACAGAGAAAAACAAACACCGTCGCTGGATCAAAGAGGCAATCGGGATATAAACCGGGACGAGGGGGCTTTTTTTTCACTCACACACCTGGGATACTGTCCTGAGGAAGTCGAACTGCCTCCACCGGTAGGAAGACAGCGCCAAAACCTGTTTAAATCAGCTGACCGGACACGTCACAACAACATCACATGACCACTCTGAGGAAAACCACTAGTGAACAATCAAAACTGTCAGGTATGAAAACAAACTCTTGGTCTGAAAAAAAAAAAAGAACCTAATAACATAACTTGTTACGGTTGTTTTAAATGTGCTATATAAATAAAATGACTTGACTTATGTGTGAGAGACTTGTTTAACAGACAAACACAAAGCATCTCACCTGTTGTAGTTCCAACTAAATCAGCTCTTTCTGTTCAGATTGTGTCAAAACAAAGCTCAGATTAAAGCTTAACTTGAGTAGCAGGGCATCAGACAGAGCAGTGCCCACAGCTAGCATCACCCCCCCATTGAATATCGATGACGTCAGCTGCAATGCATCAATACACGCTTTACAATTTGTGCGTACGCTGACAATAAATGCATGTTTTCGTGAGGATTCCACTTGTAACAGCTGAATATTCGTTCCACTGTCAATCACAATATTTACAAAGCCTTTTTATCTATATTCCTCACATTCGTCTGCACATTTTCGTACCTGTAAGCCAAATGTTATCTGTGCGAATGCTCCAACTGCAAAAAACACCTCTCTACTTCTAACGCCTCGACTTGAGCCAGGCTTCAGTAGGTAGATTTACACTTGACAAGCTGCGAAGCTATTTTTCTGGGCAGATCAAGCATCATTCTGGACTAGAAAACACGAGGAAGCTGGGAGGTTCTGCAAAGAGAGGCTAATTAACAACATGAATGCAACGCTTCGTCTAGAAACCAAAGGGAATTTGAGCTAAACGCCAACCGCTAATAAGTTGCCTGCCCATTCTAGGTCATCAGAAGCAGAAGAAAGAGAGAGAAAAAAGAAAAAAAAACAGACAGAAACACTCACCCGCTTCATTCTTCCTTTATATTTTCTTGTTAGTTTGCAACTTAAACTCAGCTCTTTGGTTTATCCACTGCTGTTTTGTACCATTATCTGTGTCAAGTAGAGTAATTATCTAACAAATGTACAAAAGCGCCTCTGTAATGAAATGCCATGGGCTGAGAGAGAGATGGAGATCAATTATTTATAGTGCTTTGATGAGAGCGGCTGGCTGATTTAAGGGGGGAGCAGTCAGGGGCTCTTAAAATGAAAAGCACGACGCAGGGCTGCTCTCAAACTTTTCCAGGGGAGGTGGAGATGGAGAGATACATGTGTGTTTAAGGAGAGAGAGAGCAGAATAGACTGAAGAATATGTTGTCGTCAAGGAAACGGATGCAAAAAATGGTACGGAGATCCTAAAAGGTGCGTTGTGTCGCTTTTCTGGTCAAATGTTTTTCTCATGTTGCTTTGTCTGGAATGTTTCACAGCCTTAAATTAAATTAAACCTTTCTATCTTCATGGAGACCAAACCGGACCAAGTTACGGGTCAGCTCTGTGGAGAGGCGACCCCGTTCACACTCAGAATCCTTGTTTTTCTTGCTGTTTTTGACCTTTAATTTGACACATATAAGATAGAGATGTTTAATGTCATACTGTGGAACATTCCAAGCACAGCAATGACGTATCCATAGAAACAAGCAGCTGGCAAACCTCCTATCCATAAAGTTACATAGTACAGCTTTAAGCAGAGATAGCAGAATAGACTGATGAATATGTGGTCGTCAAGGAAACGGATGCAAAAAATGGTACGGCTCCTAAAAGGTGCATTGTGTCGCTTTTCTGGCGGAGGTACGTCAAATGTTTTTCTCCATGGAGATGTTGTTGCTTCACATTATGTTTATTAAACCTTTCTATCTTCATGGAGACCAAACCAGACCAAGTTACGGGTCAGATCTGTGGAGAGGCGACCCCGCTCACATCAGAATCCTTGTTTTTCTTGCTGTTTTTTGACGTGTAATTTGATACATATAAGGTAGAGCTGTTTAATGTCATACTGTGGAACATTCCAAGCACAGCAATGACGTATCCATAGAAACAAGCAGCTGGCAGACCTCCTACCATAAAGTTACATAGTACAGCTTTAAGCAGAGATAGCAGAAATAAACTGATGAATATGTGGTCGTCAAGGAAACCGATAATAAAATGGTATAGAGTAGGGATGTAACAATAATCAAAATATCGTGATATCGTATCGTCAAATTTCTCACAATAATATCGTGGACCATCACAATAAATCAAATTCAAGTCTCTTTGCTTAAATTAAGAGTTATGGTGCAGCAATAGCTAAAAAGAAGACTACATAGACCATGATCCTTTGCTCCATTTCAGTGCAACCTACAAGAAGAAATACCAGTTCTAAGCACTTTTAAGTCTTTGGATTAAGTCTTGTCAAGGCATTTTAAGAGGAAAAAGTAGCATAATTCTGTTACCCTCCACAAAATATCGCAATAAATATCGTACCGTGAGATGTATATCGTGAAAATATCGTACTGAGAGATTTGGATATCGTTACATCCCTAATCGTGAGCCTCCCCATCATATCGTGACCTTTCCCACGATATCGCGATAAATATCGTATCGTGAGGTTCATACCGTGATGATATCGTATCGTGAGACTTGACTTGACTTATTGTTACACCCCTAGTATAGAAGGAATTTTATGCATTTGCTCTGAAAGTACATTTTACATTCATTTTTCCCATAAACAACCTACATCGTAATATATTTGATGTCTTGCTTGGGGCTAATCATTTATGTGTAAATCAACTAACTAATAAACAAGGCTTATAATAAACAAGTGCTCCATTGTGTTTTTAAACTCCATGCACCTTCACTCGAATCATTTGGATCATTTCAGCCCTGGATTTGCCAGTCTCTACTCAACTTCATGACATCATAAGTTGCACCAGAGCATTTTGAGCTTTAGAGATGTAGACAGACTGAAAATAAAGTGTTACTCAGAAATGTGTGAATGAAGCAAAACGCAACTCGACTCAATCTCCGCAAAATAAAAGATAAAAAGTAGATGTTAACTTGAAAACTACCAAAACTACATGAGCTTTTTGTTGAGTTTTGCAGATGTAAACAGACTAATAATAATAATAATGTAAAATGATTTAGACATGTGTGAATGAAACAAAACACAACTTGAGGTTTGTTTTCGATGAGCAACAACATTATAACATGACTTAAAGCTCACAAGAGTCAATTTTGCGTAATATAGGACCTTTAAAATTGTTTGGTAGATGCATGGCTTATCTACTTACTAATAAACAATGTATTTTTGAACCTTTATACACCTCAAATTTTAGGTTTTCATTATGTTCTCTGGACTGTAAATAAGTGTGTCATAGCAACACTAGTATTTACCACATATCTGTTTGTGTCTGTTGTGTCTTTGAACTGTTGTGAACATTTTATTTGACAAAATAGTGGGCAGGTCTGTTGATCTTTCCACACGCAGACGTAACAGAAACTAAACTTTGAAGGGCAGTTCTGGTTGGTTACACTGAAAACTAACCACATGTCATGGGTGAGCAGTGTTACAGTTTCATACACTTTATGAAGCTGAGTCTCTTTTTCGATTTATAGTTTCACAAGATTCTACTAATGTAATGTAATGTTATTTTAAAGGTCTTATACACTGTTGGGAAGGTGACTTTTAAAATGTATTCCCCTACAGATTACAGATTACATACACCAAAATGTAGTTTGTAACGTAATCCATTAAATTACTTAAAGTGAGTAACGTAATCTGAATACTTTGGATTACTTGATTTGCTGTAGAGAAGCAAAGACGAGGATCTGAACATAAGATGTTTTGTCTGATAAAAGAAAATAAAAAGCCCAGACTTTACTCAACCAAATTAAAAAATATTATTGATAGAAGAAGAGGAGACACGGTCCACACAGCAGGAGTTTAGTCCTGTTAAATCCTGGTTTAGTCCTGGTTTAGTCCTGGTTTAGTCCTGGTTTAGTCCTGGTTTAGACCTGGTTTAGTCCTGGTTTAGTCCTGGTTTAGTCCTGGTTTAGTCCTGGTTTAGTCCTGTTAAATCCTGTTTTAGTGCTGGTTTAGACCTGGTTTAGTCCTGGTTTAGTCCTGGTTTAGTCCTGTTTTAGTCCTGTTTTAGTCCTGGTTTAGTCCTGGTTTAGACCTGGTTTAGTCCTGGTTTAGTCCTGGTTTAGACCTGGTTTAGTCCTGGTTTAGTCCTGGTTTAGTCCTGTTAAATCCTGGTTTAGACCTGGTTTAGTCCTGGTTTAGACCTGGTTTAGACCTGGTTTAGTCCTGGTTTAATCCTGGTTTAGTCCTGGTTTAGTCCTGGTTTAGACCTGGTTTAGACCTGGTTTAGTCCTGGTTTAGACCTGGTTTAGACCTGGTTTAGTCCTGGTTTAGACCTGGTTTAGTCCTGGTTTAGTCCTGGTTTAGTCCTGGTTTAGACCTGGTTTAGTCCTGGTTTAGTCCTGGTTTTAGTCCTGGTTTAGTCCTGGTTTAGACCTGGTTTAGTCCTGGTTTAGTCCTGGTTTAACCTGGTTTAGTCCTGGTTTAGTCCTGGTTTAGACCTGGTTTAGTCCTGGTTTAGCCCAAAATGTGAAAACAGGAAAATACCTCTGTGTAATCCATTTATTCCAACAAAGTAACTGTAATCCGATTACCACTCACTGAAACAGTAACTGTAACTGAATACAGTTACTCATCATTTGTACTCTGATTACATAACTCCGGTACATGTAATCTGTTACTCCCCAACACTGGTCTTATATTACGCAAAACTGACTCTTGTGATCTTTGAGCCGTATTATAATATTGTTTCCTCATCAAAAACAGACCTGGAGTTGTGTTTTGTTTCATTCACACGTCTGAATAATCCTGCATTATTATTATTATTAGTCTGTTTACATCCCCAAACCTCAACAAAATGCTCTGATCCACCTTGTGATGTCATGTAGTGGTAGTTTTCAAGTTAACAGCTCCTTTTTAATCATTAATTTAGCAGAGATTGAGCAGAGATTGTGTTTTCAGTTTGAGAGAAAAACTCAGCCTAAAAATACAGAGTTTGTGCCGTGGGAATGAAACAAAACACAACTCCAGGTATGTTTTTGAAGAGGAAACCACAAAATAGTGTAATTTGAGCGATTTAACTATCATTTTAACTATTTGGTCTAAGTTGTGAACAGTGTTATTTGTAGATCACTGAGCAATATTAACACTTCTGCAACAGCTGAGGGTGTGTTCACACTCACACCACAAGACCACAAGTTTAGTAAACCAAGACTAGACCAGAACTAAACCTGAACTAGACCAGAATCAAAATGGACTAGACCAGAACTAAACCTGAACTAGACCAGAATCAAAATGGACTAGACCAGAACTAAACCTGAACTAGACTGAACTAGACCAGAATCAAAATGGACTAGACCAGAACTAAACCTGAACTAGACCAGAAGAACTAGACCAGAACTAAACTAGAACTAGAAGAATAAAGATGAGGACTAGACCAGAACTAAACCTGAACTAGACCAGAACTAAACCTGGACTAGACCAGAACTAAACCTGGACTAGACCAGAACTAAACCTGAAATAAACCAGAACTAAACCTGAACTAGAGCAGAACAAAAGAAGGACTAGACCAGAATTAAACCTGGACTAGACCAGAACTAAACCTGAACTAGACCAGAACTAAACCTGGACTAGACCAGAACTAAACCTGAACTAGACCAGAACTAAACCTGGACTAGACCAGAACTAAACCTGGACTAGACCAGAATCAAAATGGACTAGACCAGAACTAAACCTGAACTAGACCAGAACTAAACCAGGACTAGACCAGAACTAAAGATGGACTAAACCAGAACTAAACCTGGACTAAACCAGAACTAAACCTGGACTAGACCAGAATTAAACCTGGACTAGACCAGAACTAAACCTGAACTAGACCAGAACTAAACCTGGACTAGACCAGAACTAAAACCTGAACTAGACCAAAACTAAACCTGGACTAGACCAGAACTAAACCTGGACTAGACCAAAACTAAACCAGGACTAGACCAGAACTAAACCTGAACTAGACCAAAACTAAACCTGGACTAGTCCAGAACTAAACCTGGACTAGACCAGAACTAAACCTGAACTAGACCAGAACTAAACCAGGACTGTAACAGAACCAGACTAGAACTAAACCAAGCTGTTTCTGATTCATGTGAACTGTACTGTTTATCAAGACTTATTTTATGACTCAAACATTTTTTTTTTTTGTTTGATTTCATTTGAGTTTGATGTTTGTGACTGAAAACAGCAACATCCCAGATTTTTTCACTTACAATTTCCCTTTTTTTTCGCTCACAAATGCACCTCAAACACCTTCAAACGTACACAGATTTGAGCGGTAATGCTGCGTAACGACAAAGACACGTGTTTCTGTTGTATCCGAGCATCTGTTAACACCACTAGCCAGTTAAAAGCCGCCTTAGTGCAAATATTTTCATAACTTCCTCTGCATGTTATCTGTAATTCTAGTCATTTGAACATTATTATACTCTATGAGACAAAATATATAGCAGGTTTTGCGTTTTACAGTCCGTCTACGTTAAAAGATGTGATTTGCTTATTGTAGTTTGAGATGTTTTCATGTGTTTTGGTATTTACAAGCCGGGAAGAAGAGAGGCTGGTTAAATCTTTGAAAACACGTCCAAATGTTTAAAGGGCCTATATTACATTTTCTTTTCTGATCCGTTACCTCATCAAAAACACACCCGGGCTTGTGTTTTGTTTCGTTCACACATGTTTAACACACAAACCCTGCGTATTTAGACTGAGTTCTTCTCTCAGAACAGAAAACACTCCACGCTCGAGCGCTTGATGTCATGTGGAAGTGCTCCACTGTGTTTTTAAACTCCATACAGCTTCACTAGGATCATTTGGATAATTTCAGCCCTGGAATTTCATGACATCACGAGGTGGAACAGAGCATTTTGAGCTTTGGAGATGTACACAAACTAATAATAAAGAATTACTCAAACATGTGTGAATGAAACAAAACACAAATCTGGGTATGTTTTTGATGAATTAACAGTATTATAACACGACTTAAAGCTGCATTGCGTGACTTTTCTGGTGAGGGTGTCCATCAAATGCCGTCGAGATGTTATTGCTTTGCCTGAAAAGTTCCACAGTATGATATTAAACTTTTCTATCTTACCAAGTTACAGGTCAGATCTGTAGAGAGGCGTCAGAATGCCTGTTTTTCAAGGTATTTTTGCGCTATAAAACCACTTGTAGCTGAATAAATGTAAGGTACATTGGAAAAAAACAGATCTAGGTAAGTTAAAATCACTTAAATTAAGAATATTTTACTTTATTTGAGCCGATTCAACTTGACAAGTAATATTATCTATCAATGGAATAAGAGTATTTTTCTTAATTCAAGCAACATTTAGTTTTGTTTCATATTTTAAGTGCAAAAATTTGTTGTTTTTCTTATTTTAAACGTAGAAAGATGTATTTTCATATTTTAACTACAAAAAGTCTTGTTCCACTGGCAGATCATTTTACTTGTCAGGTGAAATTTCCTCAAATCATGATAAAACTTTCTTAATTCAATTCATCTTAACTTGACTAGATTTTGTTTTTTGCTGTGTAGAGCCGTTTAATGTCACACTGTGGAACATTCCAGGCAGTAAACATGTGACATATCCATAAAAATAAGCGGTTGACGGACGCCCAACCAAAAAGTTACACCGTGCACCTTTAAATAGTCAGTAAATAATGGTCCATTTTGTACGATTTAGGACCTTTAAGCTTGTTTTCGTGATTGAAGGAGATGAAAGTTTAGTCTAAAAGCTGCCAATTCATACTTCATGGTGTTTGGTAAGCAGCCATGTATCTGATCAATTATTTAAGTGACAAATTGTAGATGGCGGATATCAGTAATACCCCATAGAGATGCAGCTCTAATCTAATTTGGGCCAAAACTCCCGAGGAAAACCATCTATCTTTAAGGGAAAAAAGCCAAAGCGTAAACAAGCGAAAACAAATGATGCAAAGAAAGCAGATAAGTCAGATAAGAATTTCTTATTATTCCAATAAAAAATACATTCATACAGAAATATAACAATTTTGCAAAACAATTTCAAATAAAAATTTCATAAAGCATAAACATAACAATTTTACAAAAGTTGTTTTTTTGTCTTTTTTTTATACAAAGATTCGGAACAAAGAGCTGTGTGTGTATTTTGAACGACATTAACGGTAGTGGTATAATGAGAAGTGATGAAAATGTGAGCAAAGTTTTAAAGCTACATCAAGGCTCAATCACTGAAAAATAGGTGCGTATATTTGCCTGTAGAGAACCAGTATTCCTCTGTCCAACGCAGCGCTTTCCGATCTGAAATCTATAGCCTGCAACATCGGATTTCCAAGGAGAAGGTAGCTGGCTCTTTTTCCAGGACTTTTCAACAATTATTCACTATTAGCTGCATAGGGACATTTCTTTGTGCCAAGTAAACCAGCTCGCTGTGTCGCCCCCTTTCCCCTTCCCCTTTCCTACCCCACGCTGACTCTCTCTCTCTCTTACCCCCGTGGTAGTTTTCATAATACTGTTGCAGCTAAAACAACGCAACACCAGACAGGTCAATACGCAGCCTACAGCGTCAGCAGTCTGTGACAAATCCCACGCCAACAAAACCTTTAGCGATTCATTACGTTGGGTCTGTACAAGGCGAGCCCTGTCCAACTGCTGCCTGTTAATTACAATAAATCTTTAGCGTTTTTCCTTCGGTCCCCAACCTGTGCGTCGAAGGACAAGGAGGAGACCGAGAGGATGCTGGGAAATGGGGTGGGGGGGGAGAGGAGGAGGAGAAGGAAGAGGAGAAGGAGGAGGAAGGGGGGGCTTTGTGATAGACTGGCACATACTACACAGTAGTTAACAACTTTAATTAATGAATGGGTAAGTGCTTTAAACATACATTAAGTTGTCGTATTTACAATTTGTGGCTTGACTTGAAGGTGGTACATGACAGAGACTAGTGCTAAAAACAAAAAAAAGGTCCTTTTTGGGGCAATTTTACATTTAAACATTGTCAATAAAAATCACATGTAATTGAGCCTTGATAGAGCAGGTCAAATCACCCATACAAAGAAATGTGACGTCCCCTCAGGGCTCAGTCACTTGCATAAGGCACCATTAAGGTCAACAGTGCATTATTCCATAGAAAACCGAAAAGTACAAAAATTAAAAAAGCACATCCTCGTAGCATCAGATGAACGCAAACAATATCCGTGATTAGATAAAGCAGTGGCGGCTTGTCCAGAGTGATGGGTGAATGTAGAAATCATCAAGGCTTTATGTACAATATTGTAACATTTAACCGCTCGCATTTAGCTGCACTTTAATTGAACTATTTGCAGTCCTGATTACAGTGGAAACAGGAAATGAACAAACCCTAGAACCATGCAACACCTGTCTATGATACGGAAGTTATAGTATAGTTGTGTTATACCTCTAAGCACACAGCTTATACAATTGGACTACAAATGAGCTTTGTAGCTTGTAAAAAAATAATAAACCAGGCTACATAACACATTGCACATTTAGTAGCTGCACCAAAAAACACCAAAAAAGCTCCTGTCATACAGTGACCGGGGCGTCAGGGTCGAGTGGGACACAGACCTGAGGGGCATTTGGACCTGCCCTCAAACCGCTCTGCCCAGGACCACAGACAGGGGGCGATAATCACCCCGCTCCACCGGTTCGGGTGCCACACGAGCAGGTTGGTCTCCCTGCCCCGACCTCACATTGCCACAGGGCAGAAACACAAGTGCTCCTCGCCCCAAGAATCCCATTCAGTCCACAGCAACACGGCACCAGCCCCAGACCGCACGGACCGCCACAGCTCCTGCACTTCCTGGTCACGTGGGGCCGGTGAGCCAATCGCAGACATTCACAGTGCACACATGCTTACCTCAGACTGTTTTTGTAAAGTACCAGTGTATCTGCTGTCCGGGAGATGTCCCCAATTCATGCACCATACATACAATTCATTCATTCTTTTTGTCTGTCTTTTATGATATTTTTTTTTTTAGATTTTTTTGTTAAAAGTCCTTCTTGATCAAAAAGAAAACTCTTCCTCGTCCATGATTTTGTCCTCTTGTTGCAACAGACAGCCTTTCTCCAAAGAGAGGTCCCGGAGGCACTGGGTTCAGGTGCAAAACGGCATGCTTTGGCTGGAACTCACTCCCTACACTCTGCTCTGGGACAGTTCAACCAGAATCTGGTCGGGAGACGCGTCAGAGTCTCTCCTTAAACGTGGGGTGGTTTGCCCTGTTTAGATGTGCCTCTTCATGTGGAGGGCCAGATGGTCAGACCTGGAGAAACATCTGGGGACAGAGGGAGGGACAAAGGAGTTAACAACAATGCTAAAGAAATAGACTCCAGCTCAAAAGGACTCACTGCAGGGTCTTTGAGGGCCGTTTGAATAGACTGCTCTGGGCTGACACATGTGGCAGTTTGGGGAGAAGTAATAAAACAGGCAAACGTGTTTCTTTAGGATAAATAAACTCCTCCCAATTTATTTTATCAACAAAATGAAACTCAACGCCCCTGTGCTTCTAATCGGCTCATATCACAAGGCTCTGTGCATCACATAGACGGCTGCACATAGATTGAGGCCATCTATCTTAGTGAGAGGAACAAACAAAAGCTTATCACAAGATGGACGACATCATTCACAGATAAAGGTCCTGCTCACCTGTCACAGTGACTGCATTTAAATGGCTTTGCCCCAGTGTGCTTCCTGAAGTGTCTGGTCAGCTCGTCGCTCCGTGCAAAACGCCATTCACATCCCTCCCATGAACACCTGTACGGTTTCTCACCTGCAGGGGGAACAGGAGAGTTAATGTCATGTTTAATACTGTAAATCAACACAGACAGGCAACAATGAGCCATTCATTCCCCGTCCCTGCTCTGCTCTGTTGTCATTTAAATATAACCAAATCAATCAGCCTCAGGACAAGACACTGAAGACACTGCCGACACCCCTCACTCAAGACCCAGATTCCTCTGAACCTGTTGCTCCACTAACTGGTTTTCATGCAACCCGAAACATGTGAAGAATGTGCAGAAAACACTGGTGCGGGTTTGAGAAAGCCACACGTGCAATTTCACGCTGCTAATCAAAAATAAGAAGCGGTCAAATGACCATTCACAGCCTTCCAACTCAGTGCCCCTGGCTCCCCGCCCATTCAGCTTTCCCATGGTGAAACCCAATCTGTTTTGGAGGACTGAGGCCTTTTATCTCCCATGTGCTCCCCTCCCCCTCCTCCCTGCGCTCTCTCACTCAGCCACATTCCACATAGATTAGGTCACACTTTAGGTATCCAGCCATGCAGAGCTAATACTCGCACAGCTCCAGCTGAGGACATCATGCAATGTGGACCTTTAATTACATTACACAATGGATGGACAATGCCATTACGATGCAAGACTGAATTAATAGCGCTCCCAGCCTTCACTCAGAATAAACGGAGATGTTTTAACTGTGGCAGTTTCACACTGAGCTCTGGTTCCTGTGTGAGGTCACCTGAGGTCATATTGACACATGTCTCCCACAGATGTATCGTCTCGGTTATAAACACTGGGACCCTCACCTGTGTGGGTGCGCTGGTGTGCTTTGAGGTGGGAACTCTTCGTGTAAACTTTGCGACAGCCGTTGAACTGACACCTGTGAATCCTCCTCCGACCGTCCGGAGACGCGTCCCCGGAGATGAGTCCGCTCTTATCCGACCCTTTGGTCATTCCGCCGCTCCGGATTTTCACCGGCAAGTGCAACTCCCCGTGCGCCGCCATCCAGCCGTTGGACACAGGCCCGGGCTCCGTGTGGGCCTCCGGAGAGGACGGCGGCGTGCTGATCACAGACGGGCTAAAAGGTCCAGAGCCCACCAGCACAGAGCCCAGCGGGTTGGAGCTAAAGCTATGAGTCGGGGAGAGCTCCTCCGAACTGTCTGAGGCCTCGCTGCTGGCGTCCGAGTGCACGCTGTGGCTGTCCAACAGCCCGCTGTCCTGATTGTCCTCGTCCTGCGTCACCACGGGGATCTTTGGGTCACACTCGCCCTTGGTCTTGTCCCCACATGCCAAAATCAACTTGCTCCAGAGGTCCTCCTGTCCATCAAACTTCAGGTCTGTCGTGGACACGTAGGGTTCACTCTGAAGGTAGCGTTCCAACTCCAAACATGTCTGCAAAAACACAAGGAAATGGAATTATGAGTTTGTGCAGCAACACCACTGGAGAGCAGAGGTTCATTGAGAGACTCCTCTATGGGAAATCCCTTTAAATCATGCATGTGCACACAGCCCTAACCACTCTGAGCTCATTTTAGTAAACGCTGACTGCAGAAGTTTGGGGCATTTTGGCTGCTTCTGCAGAATAAGGCACACTGCCCTAATCTGTATTGTAATTTGCAGCCTAATCACTTCAGTCATCACGCCTATATTCATAATATTATCCTTAAACGCTTTGTGATCTCAGATTTCGTGCTGAGTGTGGTAAAAAATCTGAACTGAAAAGAAATGATGCTACACCATTTCTATTTTAGTCTGCCTCATCTAATCGCCACGGTGATTGTGCTGTATCCATAAAAATCCTCACATTTTCCAGCCTAGCAGCCGTCTATTAGCCCTAAACACATACTTCACAACACTGTGTCATGCCGGAGCCAGCAGGGCCCCTGTGATTTATGTCCCCTGGGATGTCACCGTCCATAAACAGACTCCATCCTCCACCTGAGAGTAGCCCCAGAGTAAACGTGCATTGTCATTTGTGCTAGCACGACTGACTCACAAATTTAGAGTCCTTTTAAGGAAGCCAGCTCACACACACTTCCTCTCACATGCAAAAGCTCTTGGTGCTGTTTTACCTCCTGCGTACCTCTGACATGCTATCACATCCTTCCTCTGTCAGTGTCACCCCTCTCCCTCTGTGTCCCTCTCTCTCTCTCTTAGGCAGCTGGCTATAAAGATACAATTTACTACGGCTATTAAAGTTGGAAAAATACTTATATGGAAGGTGCACAACACATTTGACGAGGCAGATGCGGGATAAACATTTTCCTTTGGGCACTGGCTTCTGCGGGCTTGCACGATGTTTTCCAGCTGTACTAGTATCTACTCATGCACGAAGCAATTGGCCATGGCTGACATTTGATAGCCCCATGTTGTTGTGTGCAGAGTCCATTCAAATCACGACAGGCGTTTGAAATTCAAGTTTTTCATCTAAAAGCTTGTCACAAATATAAAAATTATGCACGTGTGACATGCGAGCTTATGAATAGTGATAGGAATCAAAATTGGTTCGGCGCCAGGAGTAATAAAATGCCTGTATATTGGAATGCCTGGAGCGATTTTGACATTATTTGAATATTGCTCATATAATTTGAATTCTTTTGGTTAGAGCTACAACATAATGTATTCTTCGTGATAGTGGAACACAAATTACAGTGTAGTTCAAAGGTTCTGCGTTTTAGGAGACAGATTTACAAGTTTGAAATTCAGTAATTTGATCGAAAATGCAAGCAAAACCCGCAGATAGATTCGCGTGCTCTGCCTGTAGAACTGCTGGTCGTGCAGTGGGCATTTGCTTATCCGTCTTACTTTGCGAAGCACCACCACGCGTGATTTGTTTGAATTAACCAGTGCAAGAGCAGGCTGCACTGGTACTACTGACTGACTCGTCTGTCTAGCTCCGATCCAATCCCCCCCCCTCCCTCCCGCCCGTTAACGCAACGACCCTCACTGCTGTCAGGAATGAAACCATGCACTCAAAACCATGTGGGTAAAAAAAGAAAAAGGCACCGCTCGAAATATCGCAGCGCTAACACATCGGCTGGCTGTCTGTCTATTGCGCCTTGCTCTAAGTTACTCTCCACTCATTCATCTTGGCGCAGCGCTGCCTCGTCTCCAGCTGTCAGTGTGACACACTGATCTACTTCAGCCTGCCAAAACTTCACAACCAGAAACTGATAATGAAAACGCACGTCTGGGAACAGCGCAGGTTGCGTGTCTGCATCCCACACCTCTTGCTCAACCCCTTTACGATGACATTTTTAACTTCTTTTCGCCAAGTAAAGCACCACGGAGAAATATTACCTCGGTCACAAGCGGGAAACCAGCTTCCTTCCGCTTCCCAAAACAATTTGCTATACGCGTAAAAAAATATTGCATCGTATATTCACCTGCTGCCAGTACTCCTCCAAGGATGGTAAGGCTGAAAAATAGCCCGTGTCGTGAACTATTTGAAGTTCTTGAAAGATGCTGCACATCGGTAGAACATCCATTTTCCCGAGATTGGTTAGAAAAAGCCTAAATTAGCTGCGCGTAAAGAGTATAAAACACCCAGTGGAGATGCGTAAAGCGAGGATGAAAAGGTAGCGTGTATCTCCTGTCGTATCTCGCATGCGAAGTAGCGCTTGTTTTCGGCTGCAGTCAGAGCGGATCGTCCGTCCCCCTCCTTCTCTCTCTGCTCTCTCTGCTTGTGTTCAAGATATTTGCAAACACCGCACTGGACTGGACAGCGAACAACTGCGCTCTGCAAACTTCCCTATTCAAACCAAGAAGCCCGCCCCCCTTCCTCACGGCTGGATTACGCCTTCGACGCACGGACCAATCAGCCACGACCAGGGGGCAGGCTTTGGAATAATATAACAAGTAACCAATCGTATTTACCCTGTGACTTCATCTTGGTTTTTGCGTAATTCGATTGGCCGGTTTGACTGCCCCTGCCGCGCTCTGATTGGCTGGTTATTTTTAGTTCCTATATAAGCGCACTGGACTTCTCTTCCTCTCGGTATTCTCCAGTCTGTACGCTACATGTTTCGCCACAGATAGCGCATGTGAGCCGATACAGTTTCACTCCTGGTCCCTGTGACTCGCTTCTGAGCAACTTTGGCACAAGTAAGGCTTCGAAAAACACCTTTGGTTAAGCGGGGATGACTTCACCAAAACTGAAACTGTGGCGAAGCGAGTTGTTGTTGTCGCCCCGCTCCGTATCCAGGCGATGGCCAATGACAACACGCGCTATTATGGAGTTATCAGCAGTGACTTAAGAGGAAACATGAATGCGCACTTCTCTGTTACTGAGTTAAAATAGATCAACGCACTTCTGCTTTGACATTGTGATGGCCAGGAACTCGTATCCACTTAGCTTTTTCTTTTTTTTTTTAAGTTTACTTCATAACAAATGGAAACTTCAGCTACTACTTGACTACCAAACAAAACAAAGCCTGCTTTCCAAATGTTATGTAACCACTATGGGAAGGCTGGACCAATTTATTTACATTGTTTTAGCAGATAATACAGTGGATAAGTTGTGCAAAACTCACTTCAAACTATTGTGCATGAAAGCAGAATAACATGTAGTGATATGCCAAGTTAATTTGCATATTTATGAGTAGTAGTAGTAGTAGTAGTTTTAGCTCAATAAGTTATAAGTTGTAGATTGTTTAGTTGCATTTTTAATTCATTTTAAACACAAACTACTATCTAAACCCCCTTTTACACTTAAATTACCAATCGCATTATTCATTAAAAGCTTAAAGTTTAGGGAACTACTGTATAGACTAGGGCTAGTGGAAAATCTGAA
This sequence comes from Boleophthalmus pectinirostris, assembly GCF_026225935.1. Classification (NCBI taxonomy): domain Eukaryota; kingdom Metazoa; phylum Chordata; class Actinopteri; order Gobiiformes; family Gobiidae; genus Boleophthalmus; species Boleophthalmus pectinirostris. The sequence goes on from NW_026571070.1 coordinate 11,591,869, forward strand.
GTAACTTTCCACGTGTGAGTCACCACCATAAATATTTGGTAACCCTTTGCTTGTGGCAATATGCAGATGGGTGATGACTAACGCTGTGCTAATCTCAGTCCAGGTACAGTAGTTGTACCTCACATAGTGTTCTGACAGCGCTGCCAATGCAATACTTGGCATTAGTGGCTTGTAAATGTTATGAGCACATATTCTTAAAGGTCCAATATTACGCAAAATTGACTCTTGTGAGTTTTAAGTTATGTTATAATACTGTTACTTAATCGAAAACATGCCTGGAGTTGTGGTTTGTTTCATTCGAACATGTTTGAGTAACTTTTTATTAATAGTCTGTCTGCATTTCCAAAACTCAAAATGCTCTATTCCCCCTTGTGATGTCATGAAGTAGTAGTTTTCAGCTACAGTTTTAGCTTTAGTTCAGTAGAGATTGGCAATTCCAGAACCGAAATTATCCAAATGATTCTAATGAAAGTGTGTATAGTTTAAAAACACAGAAAACACATTGTGATGTACAGGAAGTTGTCCACTGTTTGAGAGAAGAACTAAGAAGACTAGAAGCCTAAATATGCAGGACATGTGTGTTTGACATGTACATCTCATCTCATGGTATGGTATTTATTGCGATTTTTATTGCGAAGAGGCTAATATAATTGTAGATCGGACACTTTTATGCATTTGAAATACCTTGACAAGATTTTGGTGTGAATTATTTCCATCATAATCCCAAGAATTCAAGTAAAAAACTTATATCTTCATGTTGTCTGCACGGAAATGAATTATGGGAAATGTAGTTCCCGATGTTTATTAGACATTTCTACTATAAAACAAAGCATTTAAGCAAAGAAACTTGTAATTTGATATGTATAAAGATATTATTGTGAGACTTTTTACGATACGATATCACGATATTTTGGTTACTGTTACATCCCTGCATGTGAATGAAACAAAACACAACTCCAGGTATATTTTTGATGAGGAAACAGCATAACATAGATCAGAAAACAGCGTAATATGGCCCTTTAAAGCAGTTACGATTTGTCTAATAAAAACACAGATTTGTAACTATTATATTCCCCAAAACAAAATCGGATTTAGCAGCTGCAATTTGGTTTTCTATTGCTTCTCACTGTTTACAAATTCATTACTTTAATTTCGGGACAAAATAGTTTGGATCTAATCTGATAGGATTTCATGTTGGCTAATGGAAATTACAACTCTTCTGTGACATTTATTGAAGCCGACTACAAAAGTGTACACTAAAAGTTAAATTACACCCCTTCATAATCCCACTGCTGTCTGGTGATCCCAGCTGTATTCCTTCATGAGCGACTTCGTTCCAGCCACATTCCATCACATATTTGGCAATGGCAGAAGACGTCAGCCCGGCTCTTATCGTTTCCTCTTTTGGGGCAGCAGCTACTCGCGTGCACTAGTCCGTGGTATGAGCACTATAGTAGGACAGAGCGGTATTGGATTTTATTTTCCCGATGTGACTGTTAGGAACTGCAATATCGATAATTATTCAGATTTAAAGGCGCACTGTGTAACTCCGCCCTCTGCTTGTCTCCATGGTGATGTTATTGCCTTAAACAGATAAACACATACATCTTGCATTTATTAAATCATAGGAGTTTTTATTTTTTTTTCCCTTAACTACCACAAAAACATGCGTTACAATGAGAGCGGGCTGACCTCTCCACAGATCTGACCTGTAACTTGGCCTGGTGATGTGGCTTCTTGTCTCCATGGAGATTAAGTTAAATTTGATGTCATAATGTAGAACAGGGGCGTCAAACTCAAAATCACAGATAGACAAAATTAAAAACTGGGACTAAGTCGTGGGCCAAACTAAATATTTATTGAGAAATTTCAGGAAATATCTGCATGTTTTCTCTTCTTTCGAGATATGTAACATTAAACCTTTTTCTTATTCAAATGTTTCATAATAGTTTTGCTTAAACAATGAATCCAGAACAAGCATAATATAAAATAATAACAACATTTTAAATAAATAATGTCTTTATAGTCTATCTGTAGTCTGTGGATCAGCTCTAATACATGTTTGATATGATCTCCAGGGCCAAATGTAATTATGTTGCAGGCCAAATTTGGTCCCCGGGCCTGAGTTTAACATGTCTGCTGTAGAACATTCCTGAACAAAACGATAACATCTACATGAAGTCAAGCAGAAAAGGTTCACAATGTACCTTTAAAACAAACTTTAACCAAATTTCAGATAAACAAAAACAAAAAAGTACATGGATTAATTTAAAATGAAAATGACATAAGGAAAAATGTAATAAAATTTTGTTTAGTTAACATAATAAATTTTTTAAAGTGCATCTTTGTCAGAGGGAGAGGTATAGCTACATATTGATTTAAAATGTGTTATTTTTTTGTAATTCAGTATTGCATTATCGATACTAACGATGCCCCGTCCAGCTTTTTCTGTTCCGATACTAATGTTGATATTCTGGGTTTAAGTATTTGCCGATATCAGATATTAAAATGTGGGTTATTTCTTTTTAAACACAAACAGCTTAGGGTAAAAAATTATCCAAATGTGTTTTGTAACTATTATTTATTTATTTTTATTTATTTATTTTATTTTATTTAAGTAACTACAGAAAAGCTTTGGAAAAAATTCAAGTTCAATATTGAGCAATGTTTGAGATGAACATTGGCCAATAAATCGTCTTAATACACTAATTTATAGACCAAAATGGGATGATATTGACTGAACTGATATCCAATCCATCAAAATTTTAAATATCTGATACCTGCATAGTATCGTTACATCCCCTAGTCGATACTTTTGCGATATACAGTATATTGTGAACACTGGTCTCTTTCCTCTGCCCGGCTCCTCTGCTCGTTGCGTAAGTTCGATCATAGCGTATGTAGCATGTCGCTCGGCGTTGGGACCAAGACTTCCATGGCACGGCATCCCATCGTGAGATAAACAACATCTCCACACAGCAGGCCCATTGTATTCCAAAGTGGCAGTATTTTCTGAGTAGACAACTGAGCCCTCTTTGTGCTCCATGAGGCCATATTTGTCGCTAGTAGCATCTGATTCAGTCATATGTCCGTGGATGCCTTCAGAAGCCTGGAGCTGGCCCCTGTCTCCCTGCAAAGGAATTCCACATTGCTTTTATGTTTCTAATAGGCCCCCATTCATTATGTCCCTACAGGATTCACTGGACAGTCTGCTTTGAAGAGGGAAGCTTAGAGTGAATCCCTGTCTATTTAAAAGGGATACTAAATTTTCCTTTGTCGCAATTTGTGATGTTACAGATAAAGGAGATTATATTTTGAGTTGTTTTGGTAGTTTGCAGAGAAACGTAGATGTTACTTAGATGGATGTCGATGGTAATTCTGTATTCTGTATATAGAAATGGACATGGCTAACCTGTTGGAAATGGGAAATGAGCATGGGGACGCTTCTGGCTCCATCAATTGTCAAACTAATCCCGGCGTTTTTATTTTGTTTTGTTTTTTTGGTAAATTCTAGGGATGTAACAATAACCAAATCCCTCGATACAATATTTTCACAATATGCATCTCACGGTACGATATTTATTGCGATATTTTGTGGAGGAGGTGGAGCAAAATGTGAATATGCTACTTTTTTCTTTTAAAATGCATCGGCAAGACTTTGGTTTTGTTATAATCCAAGACATTTTTCATGTAATTGTCACTCAAATGGTGAAAAGGATCATGGTCTATGTAGTTCCCTCGGTTTTTGTAGATAAATTGCTGCACTATAACTTAGAGACTTTGATATTTAATATATTGTGACAGCCCATATTGTGAGATATTTGATGATACAATATCACAATATTTCGGTTATTGTTATGTCCGTAGTAAATTCCTATTCCTTACATGGACATCCAAATTCTTCCCTATTAGTGCTGGCCTCTTGAGCTTCATTTGACTGAAGCTGAACGCTATGGGGACATCAGACTCCCTTTAGTCCACTTTTTTATACAGTCTTGATCGAATGGGATTTTTGTAAGAATTATACAAAAGTTAAATCGAAATTAAATTAAATAGAAAAGTTCAAAGTTTACCCCATTATGTTCAATATTCCACATTTATCCAAGTACTCCACAAAAAACTGCATTGTAATCTAAAAAAAAAGTGTATTTTGGATTAGTTAGATGATGAATAAAAATAAAATGAACCAGTACTCTGCCAATGTTTGTCTTTTGGTTTCACAGATATGAATAGATTTAAAAAAAAAACTAAAACTGACCACAAAAAGTACCAAAATATGACTTAATATTTATGCTATATTTTGAACAATTTCACTGCTAGTTCCTTTTTTTTATTTTTCCATTCATAGATTTTTTTTTTTATAGCTGTCTGACTATTCATGGCAATCTGTGTATCATTTGTTCATAAATCTTTTTTTAAAAATGAAACCGAAAATGAAAAAATTGATAACAATTTGTTTTTTCAGTTTTCAATTTTGTGTTTAAATGAATAACGGGGAAAAAAAGGATAAAAGCCGTTTCCCATTTCCGTGACTTAAACTGTGATGCTGGACTTTTGTACCGCAAATGGACTGAACCAGGACTGAACCAGGACTGAACCAGGACTGAACCAGGACTGAACCAGGACTGAACCAGGACTGAACCAGGACTGAGGGTCGGGACGGGCCCGGAGGTGCACCCACGTAGACTGTTGGGTGATCAGAACTGAGACTGGGACCGAGACTGGGACCGAGACTGGGACCAAGACTGGGATCGAGGCCGGGACTTAGGCCGGAACTTAGACCGAGACTGGAGCAAGATCTAGGACCGAGACCGGGACCGAGACCGGGACCAAAACTAGGACAGAGAACAGGGCCACGACCGGGGCCGAAACCAGACTAGGACTGAGACTAGGACTGAGACTGGGACTGAGACTGGGACTGGGACTGGGACTGGGACTGAGACTGAGACTGGGACTGAGACTGCAGATTAAGTCACGGAAATGGGAAATGGACGGGTTTTTTTTTTCATTTTGGTTTTGGAGACAAGTAATGAAGACAGTTGTCTTTTTGTTTTCTCATTTTTGGTTTTATTTTGAAAAATGAATGAACAAACGATCTACAGATTCATGGCGTTCACCTTCTTGTTTATAAGGTGCCATTTTGAGGACTTTTCACCATTCGGCAGCTAGAATATTACCTTTACAGCTCAATATTTACATTTTCTCTCATCTCTATTATTATTACACAGCACGGGGCTATAGAATGTTTTGATGTCTTCTGAAGCCTTCCAATAATACCCCATCATTATTCATGCATTTACGAAGTTGCCCCGGCTTATGCAGTCAGTGTGTTTGATGAATACTGCGGTGCTACGAGGGTCCCATCGGGCTTTAAGCGGTGGTCCACAGTAATCACCTCCTCCTCTATAGGCCTCTCTCATGAAGCATTTAGAGAATGCGCCGGGTCCGCCATGGCAGGTTTTATCTTGGAGGGCCAGGTCCAGAGTCTTTATCATCGTTATGTAATCCAGCCAGGCCAGTAGCCACAGGAAAGACCAATTACTGCTCGACCCATTTTAATACATCACTGTCAGACCAATCAGTGAGTCGTTCAGACGGGTTTTTCTTAAGGAGAGTGGCTGCCGGACTCTATAGGGCCAGAAAGAGTGTGTTTAGTGTGAGGTGTGTATATAGAGGAAAGTTACCCAGACTGTCAAGGGTTTTATAGTTTAATTTCATGCGTATTTGTTAATTTTGTTGATTTGAAAGCCGAATCTAAAGGCCAGTTTTTTCCCCTCATGTATTTGAACTAAGAATATAACGATATCCAAATCTCTCGGTACGATATTTTCACGATAACCATCCCGCTGTACGGTATTTTTTTGCAATAACAAAATTGTGAATACGCTACTTTTGCTTCTTAAAATGCCTTGACAAGACAAAACCGAAAGAATTAAGATTTAAAAGTGCTTATAAGTGTTATTTCTTCATGTAGTCTACACTGAAATGGAGCAAAGGATCATGGTCTATGTAGTTCCCTCTGTTTTTTAAAGCTATTTCTGCACCGTAATTATTAATTTAAGCGAAGTCGATATATTGTGATGATTCACGATATTATTATGATACGATGTCATGATATTTCACTTATTATTACATCCCTAATTTGAACTAAATTTAAGACCGATATTCGATGCAATAAAAAGTCCAAATAACGGCCTGATAGATTGGACAGTGGATGTATCAGTCTGTCTTTAATAATTATTGTGATAGGATTTTGGCTTAAGCAGTGACTGTGACAATCCAGGTCACAAAAAGTTGGTAAATAAACACACAATCTCTCTTGGAATTGGAATAAAAGTACTTTAATGGTTACATGGGACAAGCCATAAAGTTTTACTTTATATTTTGTGACAGTGAAGCTTGGTCATCTTCACTGTCTATTAGCTTTTGAGCCTCATCCTGGAGGCGCACCGATTGTGGATTTTTAACTCGGATACTCTAAAGCTCTTACTTCCTTTGTGTTTTTACTAGGGATGTAACAATAACAGAAATTTCGTGATATCGCATCGTCGAAGCTGTCAGTAATATCGTGGACCGTCACAATATATCGAATTACAAGTCTCTCTACTTTGCATAAATTAAGAGTTATGGTGTGGCAATAGCTTAAAAACAGAGGGAACTACATAGACCATGATCCTTTGCTCCGTTTCAGTGCAGACTACATGAAGAAATAACAGCTCTAAGCACTTTTAAATCATAGTTTTTTGGATTAAGTCTTATTTTAAGACAGAAAAGTAAAATATTAGTTTTGTTAACCTCCACAAAATATCACAATAAATATTGTACCGTGAGATGTATATCGTGAAAATATTGTACCGGGAGATTTCGATATCGTGAGCCTCCCCACCATATCCTGAGCTTTCCTACGATATCGCAATAAATATCGCACCGTGAGGTTCATAACATGACAATATCGTATCGTGAGACTTGCATTTAGCTTTTTTTACAAGTCTAGTTTTTACCAAGTCTATAATATTTGGGGAAAATGGCTCCATATTCATCTATACAGCTAAAAATTAACCAAACTTAATATTTTTTGTTTTTCTTTGTGGTTGTACAAATTATATTATCTGTAAAACTATCGACATAAATGATGAATTACTGCAATTTTATTAGTATTATTATTATTATGTTCCATTGTTGCTGAATTTCTCTCAAGATCAAAAAAAGTGTCTGTCTTTCTGTCTGTCTAATCACAATAATTATACTAAAATGTGATAGTGTTTGGATGAAAATGGCCACTTTAGTTGTCAAATGAGTGACAAAAGCTATAGTATTTCCTCACTGCAGTATCAGTAACAGCTCTGGGCCACCGGTGACGCAGCACGGAGCACAGTCATCGCCCTCCTCTGTCGGTCGGTCTGTCTGGAGTCTCATCCTCTCTACTTACAAACCAAACACATAGTAGAAAGTTTCGTACACAAATTACAAGCTACAACTTTATTTTGAGCAGCCAGTTTGTTTACATTCCCAAAGCAGATGTTGCAGCAGCTGTCTATATTCAAGAGAAGTTCAAAAAGCAACAATTTTCCAGACTGGGGATTTAATGGTTCACATGGTCCGCAGGCATTGGAGATATGGCTCTGTGGGCACGAGGTTTTAAATTTAGATTCTTGTAACATGCAAGTAAACAACCTGGTGCTTTTATCTCATGTTTGTAATAGGTATACTCAGTGCTATGCTATGGGAAAATACAGTATATGACCATTATTTATATGAAAGTAACAGCTGAAATCACCTTGTATGCAGTGTCAGTTTTAGTTTAAAGCTTCTATATTACCGTAAATTCCGGACTATAATCTGCTACTTTTTTCTCACACTTTGAACCCTGTGGCTAACAGAACGGAGCGGCAAATATACGGACAGATTCATTGTTTGGCACATTGTCCATTCATATATACGGTCTATGGTTTGGTAACACAGCAGATACTCGTGCAGTCGCTGTGTGTACGTGAAGTTGCTACACTAGCTCGCGATATTGTCAGCGCGCTCAAATAGTTTATCGCCGTGTGATAAAATAAGTAAATAACGAGAAAAAACGTCTCAAACTTCAGTAGTTGGGCATCCACTCATACCTGATTGATAGAACTAACCCTGCGACCCGAGAGAGTCTGAAATCTGCTGGAATCCTTTAAGACACTGACATGATATAGACGGGACAGAGGCTCTTTCTGCAGGAGACATGCGCAGTAGAGCTTGGGCTGATGCGCCGAGGAAGATTCTAGTTTGTTTGTGTTTTGAACAGTTATTTTGCGCTTCACACGCACACCCTCCTAATAGAAAACACACGAAGAAATACAGATGATGCAGCTTTTAAGGTAACGACAATTGATGTGGCTGTGGAAGAAGGAAACAGAGCTGTCGCACGTGAGCTCGGGATCAGTGAGTCGATGGTGAGATTTTGGCGACGGCAGCGTGACGAACTGACTCGATGCAAAAAGACGACAAAAGCTTTCAGAAGCGATAAAAGCAGACGGCCCGAACTTAATAACGTTCTTCAAGACGTGGACACCTGTGGCTTATTCAGGTGTGGCCTATATATGTAGAATTTTTAAATTTTCTTAAAATTTAGTTGATGATATTTGGCGTATATTCAGGTGCGCTCAATAGTCTGGAAAATACAGTTCACAGACATGACTCTTGTGAGCTTTAAGCCATGTTATAAGGCTGTTACCCTCATCTAAAACATACCTGGAGTTGTTTAGTTTCATTCACGCGTGTCGGGGGAACCCTTTATAATTAGTCTGTCTACGTTGCCAAAGCACGTTATGATGTCATGCAGTGGTGATTTTCAAGTTAACATCTACCTTTTTTTTTTACTTTTAGTTCAGTCCAGATTGGCAGTTCCAGAGCTGACATCATCCAAATGATTCTAGTGAAGGTGTGTGGAGTTTAAAAACACAGTGGAGCACTTCCTGGACATCACAAGGTGGAACAGAGCATTATGCGTTTGAGAGAAGAACTCAGGGTTTGTGTGATACACGTGTGCGAATGGAACAAAACACACCTCCAGGTATGTTTGTGATGAGGTAACACAGAGCCCGGCCCTTTAAAAAAAAAAAAAAATACTCGTAATCATTTATTAGTTTTGGCTTCACTCCAAGTACAGATAGGCTAGAGCACGTGCACATCTTTCAGGACGGTATTTCAAGTGTGTTATTATTTTGTTTTTTTCGGTGACACCTTTGTGTAATTACGTATTGCGGTAGATTCTCCTCTGATAACCCATAATTAAATTGAATAACCTTATTTTGTAATAAACAGCTTACTCATAGATTGGAAGAAATTTCTTGATGTGCTGCCAATCGATCAGTTTACTAAACTTTAACATCAAATGAATTAAAAAGTGGATTGTTTTCTTTGACTGAAGCGAAAATATGGGTCCGGAAATCACTAGTTGCATTGGTAAAACTTTAAAAAATGTGCATTGTGTTACATTTCTCGGTTGAAGGGTCTATCAAATGGTGATTTTATTGCTTTGTCTGGAATGTTTCACCGTATAGTATTAAACCTTGCTATTTTCATGGAGAATAAGGTCAAATCTGTGGAGAGGTGACCCCGCTCACAGTCAGAATACATTTTTTGTAGGTACTTTTTGAGCTATAAAACCAAGTGTAATTGAAGAAATGTAAGGTAAAGCTGTTTCATGTCACACTGTGGAACTTTCCAAGCAGGGCAATGACATATCCAGATTTCTCCACCACAAAAGTTACACATTTTTAAAGTTTTAGCAATGCAACGAGCCACTTCCGCACTCCATATTTAGCTTCAGTCAGGAGCTGCTGGCATAGGCTTGGTGTAGTAGTTATGTAGGCTACGTGAGCTATGCGAGTTATTTCGATGGGTGAAACTGTTGAAACTGTGTCGTTTGGCCACTTCCGGTCTCTCCTTTTTTGAGATCAGCAGAATGGCATGAGCGCTATGCAGTTTTACGTCACTGTAGTATTGTGGTATTACTCGGTACATGTTCCAGAATGAATACTCAGAATTGTTTTATATTTTAGGGCTGAAGCTTCTGTGAAAAATATTTGATTGAGATTAAATTTGCGGCTTATGTTTTAGTAATAAGATTCTGTTCAAACGTTTTAAACTCGTCCAGAAGAAATGACAAAAAGACTGCTATTTTAGTTTGTCAGCTCTTATAAAAATTATATTTCAGAATGTTTGTGCAGATCTTAACTACAGGGTTAGCAGTTTTATTAATCAGAATAGGCAGGATATTTGTAGTTTGTGGAGGAAATTATGATACTTCAAAAGTAGAGTCTTTGCGATTTGCTAATTGCATTCATTCAAGTTAGGGAAGCATCGATCCAGCTTTTTCGATACTGATTCCGATACTGTAGCTTTATGTATCTGCCGATATCCGATATTAACTGATATTAACCACTAGGGGTGTTCAAAAATATTGATATATCGTACTGTTTAATGTACTGATAGAGTATCGATACTGTGGGCTGCTGTATCAATATATCGCCAAGAGTATTTTTTAAGTATAGTTTACTCAATTATTTTGTTACAGAGCTAGTTTTGGTGCTTGTTTAGAGGAAGGAAACTCTTTTATGCAACACATTTGATATTTTCACTGTTTTGATGATTAAAGTGTTTGTGTTTCATATGAACTTTGCACAAAAAGTAGATTAACAAAGACTTTTAGTATCACAGCCATAATTTAGTCTTTATTTCTTATTGAACCGTATCGAATCGAAAGTGAGATATCGAAAGAAGAGATGTGTATCGTATCGAGGTATGTATCGTATCAGCAGCATCTTACTGATACCCAGCCCTATTAACCAGTTAACCAGTTAATTAACCACCTTTAAGGAAATAAACGCGATGTAACTTTTTGGTCGGGGATTCGTCGCTTGTATCTGTGGATATTAGGGATGGGCATTCGATTGTCGGGAGAATTATTTATTTTATTTATTTGTTGTTTGCTTATTTAGAAGGGAGAGTGTACGTTAATACACAACACTTCTGTAAATGTACCAGAATTGGCCAGAGAGACTATTTTTCATCAACCTGGTCACCCTCAAAACACAAAAATAAGAATTATACGAAAAAGTGCAATTGTGCAAAATACAGACACTAACAACCATAACCACCATGTACACAATGAGAAATGACACACACACACAGGGAGGACGGCACACTAATGATCGCAGGTTTGATGAGTTATTAGCCAGTTCTTAACATATTTTTAAATAGAATGTATGATGTTAGGTCATTAACGATCAAGTTTCGATTAGTCATTAATGCTTTTATGTTAAAATTATCATCATTATTATTACTATTACTAATCTGCATAAATAAACTCAACTTTATGACATATAAACCATAACCACTCTAGAACCACATCAGCCCGTTTGAGATTATAATGTGTTTATTGCATTTTACAGGAACGAAACTTAAAACCGCATGGCTCATTTGCATAAACTATAAGCGCTGAAAAAAACAGCTCTTTCCTTGTGCGCTGATGTGGATCAGATTCTGTCGGACTAAAGGACACGACTCAGTGGAATATGAGTGTTCTTTTTGTGATTGAGGACGTTGATGATGCTGATGGTGAGTCTGTTCTGCGTGTGTGTCGCGTTGGAGAGGGTTCATGTTTTCAGAGATCAGACGTGTGCAGGTTTTAGCCGAAACTCGTGACTGTGAGACTGCAGCCTCGTCTCCGTGCACTACACTACCCACAGTAACCTACATTCGGTGTGTCAATTAAAAATGAACGATCGACGGAATTCTTAATGATCATTTATCGATTCGTCGACTAATTATGCCCATCCCTAATGGATATGCCATTGCTCTGTTTTGGAATGTCCCACAGTATGACATTAAACAGCTTGGTCTTACATTTATTCAATCTCACGTGGTCTTAAAGCTCAAAATTACTGAGAAAAACATCGATTCTGACTGTGAGCGGTGTTGCCTGTGCTCAGATCTGACCTGTAACTTGGTCTGGTTTGGTCTCCATGAAAAAAGTAAAATGAAATGCTTACTGTAGAACATTCCAGGAAAAAACCTTACTGTAGAACATTCCAGGAAAAAAAAACAATAACATCTACATGGAATAAAGCAGGTGGTGGACCCTTTAATAAAAAATGTACACAATGCTCCTTTAATTGAGCAGCCCTATTGTCTCGTGCTCTTTTGGCTTTTCGGTTGGTTTGTTTCCTCACCTAAACCCCATATATTGCTGTCTTGTTGTAACAAAGAGAAAACCCACATTGCTTTGTCTGACATGTGTTTGGTTACGGCTCAGATCTGTGCAGAGACTCCATCATTCTGAGATGTCTTGTATTGATTTCCAGCCCCCCAATATCTCCACACGCCGCTGTATCAGACCATGCGAATGCGCACACACAACCCAATCCTCGCGGCGCGTCTCCAAACATCACGCCGACTGACCGATGGCCGCGTCCCGGACTCGTCTCCTCGGAAACGCAGATATATGGGGCCCCCCGCTCCTCCTCGCCAAGGTCAAGAGCTGGTTGCCCCCGGTGACAGGGTTTGACACACAGCACACATGTTGACGCAGGCCTTAAGGTGGTCCTACGCTCACAGTGCATTTCAATGAGAGGATCGGGCAGGGTTTGGAAGTATGAAGTAGGGCTGCAAGATAAATCGCAATCGAACTGGAATTTTTTATGACGAAATTGGCAAATTGCAATGACTGCAGTTTTAGAAGTACAATCATTTCCTCAAACAACAAAATATCCTGTTTTATTCTGCATAAAAACTGCAATCCGGTTAGTTTAAGTCTGCCCAAACATGTTCTGAAATATGATTCATGTTTTAGTTTTCCAGTTTTTTTGCCTGAACGCAATTTAAATGTGAGAATCTTATTATTAAAACATAATGACAAGTCTAATCTCAGTGCTCGTCAGAAAAAAGTGATATTTTTCCTCAAGTAGTTCAGCCCCAGATCGGATGCTGTGTATAAATATATAGTAGGACTGCTAGTTTAATCTCAATCTAATCGAAATAGCATATTGAGAGTCCAGTTTGTTGAAGTATCATAATTTCTTCCAAAAACAACTGAATACGGTGGTTTATTCTGCATTAAAAAAAACAATAAAAAACTGCTATCCCTGTAGTTTAAATCTGACAAAACATGTTCTAAAATCTTATTCATGTATTAGTTTTCCAGTTTCAGTCTTTTTGTCAATTCTCCTGAACGCGATTTCAATGTGAATTTTAAACAAAATCCTATTACTAAAACATAAACGACAAGTCTAACCTCAATGCTCGTCAGAAAAATCAGATATTGTTCAGCCCCAGATTGGACAAAGTGTATACGTTTATAATAGGACTGCTAGTTTAATCTAATCTAATCTAATCAAAATTGCATTTTGATGGTGCAAGTAGCAGTGGGTCCAGTTTTTTAAGTACCATAATTTCCTATGAAAACAACTGAATATGCTGGTTTATTCTGCATAAAAAATGGCTATCCATGTAGTTTAAATTTGTGCAAACATGTTCTGAAATCTGATTTGTGCATTAGTGTTCCAGTTTATATTTCAGTCTTTTTGTCAATTCTTTGAACAAAATCCTATTACTAAAACATAAACGACAAGTCTAATCTCAAAACTCATATATAGTAGGACTGCTAGTTTAATCTCAGTCTAATCGAAATAGCATTTTGAGAGTCCAGTTGGTTGAACTACCAAGATTTACTCCAAAAACAACTGAATATGTTGGTTTATTCTGCATAAAAATTGCTATCCTTGTAGTTTAAATTTGTCCAAACATGTTCTGAAATCTGACTCATGTATTACTTTGTCAGTTTATGTTTCAGTCTTTTTGTCAGTTCTTCTTAAATGTGAACTTTAAATAAAATCCTTTTACGAAAACATAAACGACAAGTCTAATCTCAGTACTCGTCCATATTGATATTTTTCCCCAAGTAGTTCAGCTCCAGATCGAACATGGTCTTTAAATTTATAGTAGGACTGCTAATTTAATCTCAATCTAATCGAAATTGCATTTTGATGGCGCAGTTGGCAAAGGGTCCAATTTTTGAAGTACCATAATTTCCTCAGAAAACAACTGAATATGTTGGTTTATTTTGCATAAAAACTGCTATCCTTGTAGTTTAAATTTGTCCAAACATGTTCTGAAATCTGATTCATGTATTAGTGTTCCAGTTTATATTTCAGTCTTTTTGTCAGTTTTTCTAAACGCGATTTAAATGTAAACTTTGAACACAATCCTATTACTAAAACATAAACGACAAGTCTAATCTCAAAGCTCATATATAGTAGGACTGCTAGTTTAATCTCAGTCTAATTGAAATCGCATTTTGAGGGTCCAATTTGTTGAAGTACCAAAATTTCCTCCAGAAACAACTGAATATGCTGGTTTATTCTGCATAAAAACTGCTATCCCTGTAGTTTAAATTTGTCCAAACTTGCTGTGAAATCTGATTCATGTATTACTTTGTCAGTTTATATTTCAGTATTTTTGTCAGTTCTTCTTAAATGTGAACTTTGAATAAAATCCTATTACTAAAACATAAACGACAAGTCTAATTTCAATGCACGTCAGAAAAAAAAAGATAGTAGTTTAGCCCCAAATCGGACACTGTGTATGAGATTAAACTGGCAGTCCTACGATATACTTAATCTAATCGAAACTGCATTTTGATGGCGCAGTTGGCAAAGGGTCCAATTTTGAAAGTACCATAATTTCCTCCAAAAACAACTGAATATGCTGTTTTATTCTGCATAAAAACTGCTGTCCTTGTAGTTTAAGTCTGTCCAAACATGTTCTGAAATGTGATTCTTGTATTAATTTGCCATTTCAGTATTTTTGTCAATTCATCTAGACGCAATTTAAATGCGAACTTTGAACAAAATCCTATTACTAAAACATAAACGACAAGTCTAATCTGAATGCTCGTCAGAAAAAAATGATAGTTTTCCCCAAGTAATTCACCCCCAGACTGGACACTGTGTTTAAGTATATAGTAGGACTGCTAGTTTCATCTCAGTCTAATCGAAATTGCATTTTGAGGGTCCAATTTGCTGAAATACCATCATTTCCTCCTAAAGCAACTGAATATGTTGTCTTATTCCTTATACAAACTGCTGTCCTTGTAGTTTAAATCTGTCTAAACATGTTCTGAAATGTGATTCTTTTATTAATTTGCCATTTCACATTTCAGTTTTTTTTGTCAGTTCTTCTAAACGCGATTTAAATGTGAACTTCAAACTAAATCTTATCACTAAAACATAAACGACAAGTAGAATCTCAAAGCTCATATATAGTAGGACTGCTAGTTTAATCTCAGTCTAATCGAAATCGCATTTTGAGGATCCAATTTGTTGAAGTACCAAAATTTCCTCCAAAAACAACTTAATATGCTGGTTTATTCTGCATAAAAACTGCTATCCCTGTGGTTTAAGTCTGTCCAAACATGTTCTGAAGTGTCATTCTTGTATTAATTTGCCGTCAGTTCTTCTGGATGCAATTTAAATGTGAACTTTTGAACAGAATCCTTTTACTAAAACATAGCTGACAAATTTAATCTCAGTGTTTGTCAGAAAAATCCAATATTTTCCCCAAAGTAGTTCAGCCCAGATCGGACACTGTGTATAAGAGTAGCATGGGGCCTTGAAGTGCTCTAAACACATTTGTAATCTGGACACAGCCCTGTTGCCCTGTTGAGTGTGTAATCCAAAACCAGGCCAATGATTATCTCCCCTCCCTACGAGCTGACTCAATTCTGATTTATGATTCGAATGAGTATTGATTTCTCCCTGCTCTTTCCCCCCTCGCTCCTCTCTCCCATTTTTCCTTTTAACAAAAGAGTGAATGATGTATGTGCATTGATTTCCAATCAATTATTTTTATTTTCATTTTATTTAAGCTTGGACAAATTTTCAGCGGCCCCCACAGAGGCCCATGCGTCTCCATCAATAGCGCTGTAGCTCATTACTAACAGGCTGCCTGATGGTGAAGCAGTCACATAAGCAGAGGCTCTTATTCTCCGATCTGTCATGTCCACGCTAGCATCGCGCCGCATTAACTTGTCCTCTTTCATTTATGAAATAATGGCAATGAAAAGATCCTCCATCATCTGTACAGTATTTAAGCTTGTGTAGGCAGTACGTGTAACATGACTCACACTCGCCATATGGACCAGAGAAAACCAGGGATTATTTTTGCTGTAGCCATTAAGCCTTAGCACAATCTTTCACACAATCAATTATTATTTATACAAGTGGAGGACATGTCTAATTGAGATTTACCCAGTTGTACAGTTTTATTAAGGAGGCAATGACAGACTCTTGGCGTGCTCACTGTTGGAGAATATTTGGAGTAGCCAGAGACGTGGATAGAGAGAGATGAGGCTGGAGGTCGAGCCGTAGACTGTATGGACGTCTAACGCACTAGCTGCTGGTTTCCACATAGAAAATGAACATGGGGTGCATCTGGCTCCATCGACTCTGGCTCCAGTTGACTTACACTGGAATATTATGGCCTTTCTCTCTGTAACTGCTGCTGTGAGCTTCGTCTTTTTGGTCTTAAAATGTGCGTATTAACCTGCTTTACATGATCCTAGTGTTTTTTTATTTTGCTATTTTGTCCATTAATAAATTCCTATTCCTAATATGGACCTGGCTCCAAATTTGCTGCGTCATAGCCGAAAACTATGGGTGGCGTCTCACTCACTTGGTTCACTTCTTTATACAGTGTATGGTTCGAGATAGCCTGATTTGTCAGCGGGTTTCACTTCGTGGAAACCGTCTGACCTCACAGTGTTACGATTCGTTCGCTCAAAGATAGACAAGTACTTGTTTTTGGTTTTTTTAACCAATCGCTGTTATTTGGTCATGATGTGTGTAATACACCGCTAACGGGGCTAACTGGTATATTAAGCTTTTCCCAAATCCCGTAGGAAGAAGGGCAATAACGTCTTTCCCCTTGACAAAATTCATCAAACATTCTCTTTGTTCTGGCTTTAAATCCTCAATCTCATTGCCAACACAGAATATATTGCTCTTTGCTGATTGGCTGGTGCCCGAACTCGCACTTTCAGGGTTCTTGCAAACCGTCTGGTGTATTCCGATTCCTGACCTAGTCGCTGGAGAGAAATTAAATTGAGCGTAGGCACTTGTGGCACCAGCCTGGCTAGGCTCCAGACCTGGGACTCAAAGACACTGTAATAATGTTCCAGTAGGTTTCCAGTCTAGTCCAGTCTTGCTGTACGCTTCCATTGTAGGGAGTATTATACCTCCGATTACGCCAAGATAACAAGGACTGAGCTGGCAGTGTGGAAAAGGGCAATTTCCCCATCAGTCATACACCTTGGCAGCATAAACTTGAATAGCCTTAAGCCAAAATGTTGTATTGATTCGTGAAAACACATCCAATTTCACTTCAGAGTTGCAGAATCATTCACTTGGTTCACAGTTTTGTTTGCTTTTTTTTTTCTTCTGTAAGATAATCATTTCTTTCTTGTGAGAGACCAAACCAGATCAAGTTACAGGGCAGATCTGTGGAGAGGCGACACCGCTCACAGTCAGAGTAGGTATCTTTGAGCTATAAAACCATCTGTGATTGAATAAATGTAAAGTAGAGCAGTTTAATGTCACACTTTGAAGCATTTCAGGCAGGACAATGACATATTCATAGAAACAAGCAGGTGACGGACCCCCAACCAAAAAGTCTCCAAATAGTTTCCCAATGGATTAGTGGAAATGTTGACCTGAATACCAAGTTTGTTTACCACAATACAATAAATACAGACTCAGGCCTGTTTTGCCCACTCAGAGTTCTGCTGTTGGTGGTTTACACAATATATTTTGTTTACACACACAGGCCATTGACAGAATTGAGTGTTTCAGCGAGTTAAAGGCAACTGGAGCTGATTGACAATGTGTTTCTTTACCTTTACAAGTAAATAATGGGTTTGTAATGTCTGCGCATTGTGTCAATATATGGATACTTCACTAATGTCTGTTGCTCGTCAATAGGCCGTTTTAGCCGTCACTCAGTGTGGGCGTGACGCGTGCTTTTTAAAATGCGGGCATCATCTGGTCTGATCAGTTAATGCGGTGTGCTGCTTGCTTATATAAAGTGTTGGGAAGTAACTGAATACATGTGCTGAAAATACACATTCTGAATACTAATTTTGGGTAGCTGTATTCAGGTACAATTACTTTTTCATTTTGTGATAATCATGTTAGAGATACTTTAAATTAAAAGGAATAAATGACAAATTTTGGCTTTGCAATGCACAGAATTAATGAGAATATGAGCGCATGTGCAATTTTTATTAAATTTTTTTCAATTTAGTCATAAATTAATAACCAGTAAACTAAATTAACAACAGTAAACAAAGCGGTCGACATGGATGTAGACGAAGACAGACATTGTGTGTTGGCAACGATTCATGAGATCGAGGATTTAAAGCTGGAATAAAGAGAATGTTCGGTGAATTTTATCAAGCTGAAAGACGTTATTGCCCTTCTTCCTACGAGATTTGGCGCATTACATCACGACTAAGGCTGGGTATCATTAAGAATTTGCCGATACAATACATACTGCGATACATAGGCCACGATACGATGCATATCTCGATACCGTGAGCTTTCAATTTGATACGATATATTTCAAATCGATTTTTCAATAAAAATGATGGCAAAATTATTCCCGTAGCACTAAAAGTCTTTCTTAACCTACTTCTCGTGCAAAGTTAATATGAAACACAAACATTTTAATCATCAAAACACTGAAAATGTCAAATGTTTAGAGTTTCCTTCCTCCAAACAAGCAACAAAACTGTAGCTGTAACAAAATTATTTTGTAAAATGCCCCAAAAAATACTCGATATATCAATATAGCAGCACACGATGTTGACACTGTATCATCACATTAAACGATACTATATTTTGATATTTTTGCACACACAAATAAAAAAATACCCGCCTACTGTCGAGTGAACGAATCCTAATGCTGGAAACCGGTTGATGAATCAAGCTAATAAATGAATGCGTAACAAACAAAAAAAAGAAACATATATAATCACACTATAATATAATGCAAGTCCAAAAATATTCAGAAAACAGTTCTCTGACTGGACCATGTATCAGAATATGTGACAAAATACAGTTTAATTTGGGTATTCAGTATTCTGTAACTACATTTTCATAATCTTCTTCCCATCACTGCTTATATATAAAACTGAAGAGTGAATGAAGCGACTGTACGCTTGGTCAACACTTGTAATTGAGACTTTTCATCTTTTACAGCGCAATAACCAATTTTCACTCTTCCTGCTGTTGCTATAGTGATGTTTTTCCTATCCGATTGAAAGTATTAATAACTACACTTTGACTTTGACTAATAGTGACCTAGATAATTCTAACCACATGAGAACAGGTATAACCATTACAAACTAATTACGCAATTCTGATACAGCTCGATTGTGCAATGTAATTTTGTTAAGTAAACATCTGCTAAAGATCAATATATGTAACATGCACATCTTTTAAATTAAAAAAAAAAAGTAGAAAAGCTCTATGTAACTTTTCCGGTGGGGAGATTTGTCATGGAGATGTGAATAGTTTTGCTGGAATTTTCCACAGTATGGTATGGCATTGTTTAACATTGTTTAAATACCTTGTAAACATGCGTTCTTACTGTGATCAGGGTTGCATCTCCACAGATCTGACCTGTAACTTGACCTGGAGGCGTTACTCCTTGTTTTTTTACATGCACTTTTTGGGCTGCAACTTAAACTTGTGCATGTTTAAAAGTAATTGCATAACGTTTCTGATCGAGCGCCTGCCACTTACTCGTCTCCATGGAGATAGATTAAATGTCCCGCACCACGCCGCTATTAATCTTGTTTTTGTTCAATTCCGGACGGTTTTAACGCACCAGAAATGTTACGTCACCGCACTTTTAATAAATCAGTAACGCTATTCGACTTATCTTTCCATCTCCTCGTCCTTGCACATTTTTAACTCCTCTGTCACTCTCTTGGTATGACTTACAACATCCCTTGAGAACAATCAGCTCTTTGAATCTACACAGGCCCAGTCATGTCCAGGCCTCTGCGCTAAATATTACCACAGTAACTGAATATTTGTTCCTATATAAGCCAGTCACGATAATTACTCTATCAACTAAAACTGGAAATCACATGGTCCTTCACGAATCGATACCATACTCAATATATGGCTCACGATTCGATATTAGGATATTATCAGGATATGGCGATACATGCGTAAATCGATATATTGTACATTAGGGGTGTGCAAAAATGTCAAAATATCGATATATCTCATTGTTTAATGTGATGATATCATGGGCTGCTGTATCAATATATCTATTTTTTGGTATATTTTACTAAATTAAAAGGATGGAAACTCATTTATTTCAACAAATTTGGCATTTTCAGCATTTTGATGATTGTTTTATCATATGAACTTTGCACAAGAAGTGGTTTAACAAAGACTTTTAGTATCGCAGCCATGATTTAGCCTTTATTTTTAATTGAACTGTATTGAATCGATTTGAAATATATTGTATCAAATCTAAAGTTCACTGTATTGAGGTATGTATCGTATCGGCAACTTCTTAATGATACCCATCCCTGTTGTACGTGATACTCAGTGAACCAAACACAGTATTTCTTTGTTAAGCCACCACCTGTGTGAAGTCAGTACGAAATACAGATGTACAGATGTAACCATTAAAACTGTGAATAAATCAGGTGCATTACATAAACAAGATCCATTTCTCTGAACAAACATAAAAATTGTAGCACTGTCACAACATAATTTAGTAAAATGTACCAAAGAATACCCTTGTCGATATATCGATACAACAGCCCATGACAACAATACTGTATCACCAAATTTAGAATCACGATTATGACTGGGTATCATTAAGAAGTTGCTGATACGATACATACCTCGATACATAAACCATGATATGATACATAAATCAATACAGTGCACTTTTGGTTTAATGCAATATATTTCAAATCAATCTGATATGGTGCAATAAAAAAATAATGGATAAATCATGGCTGTGATACTAAAAGTCTTGCGCAAAGTTCATATGAAACACAAACATTTTAATCATCACATCATCAACAGTGAATCAGTCAAATGTGTCGCATAGACAAGTTTCCTTCCACTAAACAAACATCAAAACTGCAGCGCTGTAACAAAATAATTTAGTAAAATTTACCAAAAATACTCTTGGCGATATATCGATACAGCAGCCCACGATATTGATACTGTATCATCACATTAAATTATAAGATATATCAATATTTTTGTTGCACTAGAATCATTTGAATTATTTCATATCTGGATTTGCCAATCTCTAAAGGTAAAAAGTCGCTGTTAACTTGAAAACTACCGCTACATGACATCACAAGTTGGAAAACAGCATTTTGAGCTTTGGAGACGTAGACAGACTAATAATGTTGGATTACTCAAACATGTTTGAATTGTATGGAAAAATCCAGATCTGTATAATCTTGGATCTGTACAACAAATACAGAGAGATCCTCCTGGATTTCCAGACAAATGTGTAAATGAAACAAAAGTCAACTCCAGATCTGTTTTTGATGAGGTGATGAAGTATTTTAACACGGCTTAAAGCTACAAGAGTCAGTTCTGTGTAAGATAGGACCTTTAATGCAAGTATTCAATATTCTGTAACTAAATACATTTGCAAAGTATTCTTCCATCACTGGCCACAAATAATCTGCTAGAAGAATGTTTATGACGCAAGCCTCAAATCAGCGTTAAAGGTGCACTATGTAACTTTTGGTTGAGGGTTATGGATAATATCATACTGCAATGACAGAAATGGCTTTACTTTACATTAGGGACGTAACAATAACCAAAATATCGTGATATCGTATCATCAAAGTTCTTAAAATAATATCGTGGACCATCACAATATATTGAATTACAAGTCGCTTTGGTTAAATTAAGAGTTAAGAGCGAAAGACAGAGGGAACTACATAGACCATGATCCTTTGCAGTCCATTTCAGTGCAGACTACAAGAAGAAATAAGAGTTCTAAGCACTTTTAAATCTTAGTTCTTTGGATTAAGTCTTGTCAAGGCATTTTAAGAAGAAAAAGAAGCATATTTACAGTTTTGTAAGCCTCCACAAAGTATCGCAATTAATATTGTACCGTGAGATGTATATCGTGAAAATATCGTACTGTGAGATTTGGATATTGTTACATCTGTAATCATGAGCTTTCCCACAATATCGCAATAAATATCGTACCGTGAGGTTCATACTGTTTTATTCTATTACAGGTGGTTTTATGTCTCAAAAATACCTAGAAAAACTGGTGTGAGAGAGTATTTTGACCCCCATAGTATATTGAGTCAACATACCGCTATAGTAAAGTGACCCCCCCATAGACTTTTGACTACTTTTTTCTTTAGTAGTAATTTATATGATCATTATTTCTCATGTAATTTACTTTTTTTTTATATATATTGCTACATATTTACTTTCTTTTAAGGTATTTTAAGTAATGTTTTGATGGATAACGACCTGGTATTTTGTGTAAATGTAACGCCACTTGAAAGTATCTGACTATAATAAACATATTGGGGGGTTAGAGTACTATAGCCATAGTATTTTGGCCTCCTTTATATATAATAGATCAATGTCAATATCCATAATCAATCATCAGTAACGTTATTTCTTACTTTACATCATCATAACTATAATAAATATGTTGGGGGGTTAAATATGTCAGTATGTTTTCATTTGCAGATGTAGTATTAATATTCAAAGTTTTTCTATAGATTTCAAGTTCTTTATTAATAAATATAGATTTTCATAGGGGGGTCAATATTCTATAGGGGGGGTCAACGTACCATAAAAGGATTCTGACCCCCGGGGTTAAAATACTATATGGTATTTTGAGCCCGGGGTCAAAATCCTTTACCACATTCTGACTGAGCGGGGTCGCCTCTCTACAGATCTGACCTGTAACTCTGGTTTGGTCTCCGTGAACACAGGAAAGCTTAACGCCATACTGTGGAACATTCCAGACAAAGCAATAAGATCTCCATGCAGAAAAAGCGTTTGAAGCGCCTTCCACCTGAAAAGTTACACAATGCACCTTTAACAAATTGTCAATGTAATGTAACGGCACGTATCCGAATGCCCGTCATTGCACGGCGGAGCCAGGGCGAGTTTGTGTCCCAGTGTTTGGTCCGTGTTTTGACAACAGAAAATTAGGAGTTAGCATAGTGCCTGTGTCATGTAGCCTTGAGGTGAGCGTTGCGGTGAATAGCTACAGTGTTATCTGCACAGACACTCCCGTCGCTCCAAGGATGCGAGCGCTGAAATGAAACAAATATACGCCGGTAACATTTTTGGCACTAAGTTACACAGAAGGGACCACATGTACCCGGCTCCGAAGGGAGATTTATTCACAAGACGCACCAAAATACAAGGAAAATATTGTTGCTTGTGCAGAAATAGAGTTGGAATGAAATCATGTTCCTCCGACTGTGATGGGAAAACTCAACATATCACATATTCTTTGCAGTACCTGGCATACTTTTTCATGTTTTTTGATGGTACAATAAGATATGTACGCTGCAGAGTGTTTGGTTATTTATTTATGGCTTTACGCAGTTGTGGTTGTTGGTCATTTGCTGCCGGTTGCTGTGCCAGTGTTTGGATGAATTAAATTTTTTTGTTGTTGTTTTTTTATTTATAATTTGTCAAGTTTGAGGGATTGGATACCCAGCACATCAACAACAAGACAGACATAACTAAATATAAAACTAACACGCATACAAAGAAAAAGAAATAATAATAATAAAATGGATGAATTAATTTTAATAATATTGTTGTTCCCCTTCTTGGGCGGCACACGGGTAACTGCGGTGCCCGGCAGAGGGGGGACGTTCTCGCCGGCCGTTAGTATGTGATGTATTGAGTTAGAAAATCAGCTTCTGTATCAGTGGTCCCCAACTTTTTTTACTCCATGGACTGGTTTTATATCTGACAATATTTCGTGGACCAAAGGGAGTTGGGGGGTGTATGGGAGGAGGTGTTTAAGTCCTGGCTAAATCATGTTTTTAGTCCTGTTTTTCGTGCTGTATTTTTTTTAGACCTGTTTTTAGACTTGGTTTAGACCTGGTTTAGACTTGTTTTTAGATCTGGTTTAGACTTATTTTAGACCTGTTTTAGACCAGTTTTTAGACTTGGTTTAGACCTGTTTTTAAACTTGGTTTAGACCTGATTTAGACCTATTTTTAGACTTGGTTTAGACCTAGTTTAGACCTGTTTTTAGACTTGGTTTAGACCTGTTTTTAGACTTGGTTTAGACCTGGTTTAGACCTGTTTTAGACTTGGTTTAGACCTGTTTTTAGACTTGGTTTAGACCTGATTTAGACCTGTTTTAGACTTGATTTAGACCTGTTTTTAGACTTGGTTTAGACCTGTTTTTAGACCTGGTTTAGACCTGGATTAGGCCTGGTTTAGACCTGGTTTAGACCTGGTTTAGACCTGTTTTTAGACTTGGTTTAGGCCTGTTTTTAGACCTGTTTTTAGTCCTGTTTTAGACTTGTATTAGACCAGTTTTAGTCCGGTTTTAGACTTGTTTTAGACCTAATTTTTAGTCCTGTTTTAGACCTGTTTTTAGACTTGGTTTAGACCTGTATTTAGACTTGGTTTAGACCTGATTTAGACCTGTTTTTAGTCCTGTTTTTTAGACCGGGGGGGTTTGCATTTTAGCAGCCCAGTACCAAATGACCCGGTACCAGTCCCCGGCCCGGGAGTTGGACGCCCCTGTTCTATATCATAATAAAATAAAATGTGAATGTAGCGATGTTTGTCATTTTACAACAAACATGCTGACAGGCACAGACATTCACATCGACAGTCTGGTGTAATAATAGATTTGTTTCGGGTGTTTTGTGGAGTGGGTAAGACTGTTTTTAGTGGCAGGATAAACTATGGTCATTGGCATGTACAAGTCCAGCACTCTGGCTCACTAGGAAATGAGATCCTGTATCCAAAAATTCCGAACTGTCCCTTTAAACTTACCAAAAAAAAAGAAACAAACAAGCAAGCAACGCAATTAGGCCAAGTTTAGGTCAAATCTGTGGACATGCACCCCACATAATAGTATGAATGCATGTTTTTCAATACATTATTTACATAGTGTGCCTTTTTTAAAACCTCTAAAACATCAAATATGTTATAGCGATATGTGTAAAGCAGCACTAAATAACTTCGAAGTATCCAAACTTTTGAACAGAGACTGATAATTCCATATATTTTCAAAGACAACAGTTTTTGGCATAGCAGAAAACCAAGGTAAACATTTCAAATTATAATAAAATGACGTAATGCTTTTAACAAACCCCTTTAAGTCAAACCTACAAATTCCTTGCGTAAAAAATGCACCACTCTTCAATTATACAGACTCTCTTGACTCACAGACATAATTGTACGCTTAAATCTAAGGCGCACTTGAGCTTAAGTGGCACTCAGGCCTCAAACAACAGCGATGTGTGTGATTGTCTGTGTAACATTTAACTCCTGGACCCGTATATAATATTTGAAACTGTTGACATACTTCTAGGAGTTGTTAGATTTTTTACTTGTCTTGGTTTGATTCAGTTTGGTTTCACTGTGGTCAGACTGCTGTCACCATAATTACTATTTTGCATTTTTTGGTTCCAGTATTTATCATAGGTACTTTTTTTTTGTATTTTTGTACTCATGCTGGAACTTTTTGTTATTTCTTTTGTACTACGATAAGATTTGAGCTGTAGACGGTTGGATTTATCACTTCTTTGAATCATTACCCAGACAGACTAACTACTAAAGTGTTTAATTCCACTGTTTTTATTTGTTTCTTTTCACCGTCTAGTACAGGGTCCTCAACCCCCTGGGCCGCGGACCAGTGCCGGGAAGTGGGTTGTAAACCAGGACTAAACCAAAACTAAACCAGGACTAAACCAGGACTAAACCAGAACTAAACCAGGACTAAACCAAAACTAAACCAGGTCTAAACCAGAACTAAACCAGGACTAAAACCAGGACTAAAAACCAGAACTAAACCAGGACTAAAAACCAAAACTAAACCAGGACTAAACCAAAACTAAACCAGGTCTAAACCAGGTCTAAAACCAGGTCTAAACAGGACTAAAACCAGGTCTAAAACCAGGTCTAAACCAGGACTAAAACCAGGTCTAAACCAGGTCTAAACCAGGTCTAAACCAGGTCTAAACCAGGTCTAAAACCAGGTCTAAAACCAGGTCTAAACCAGGTCTAAACTAGAACTAAACCAGGACTAAAACCAGGACTAAAACCAGAACTAAACCAGGACTAAACCAAAACTAAACCAGGACTAAACCAAAACTAAACCAGGTAAACCAAAACTAAACAGGTCTAAACCAGGTCTAAACCAAACAGGTGCTGTGGTCCAAGACAAGAAAAATATCTGATGAAGGCTTTTTTTTGCCGAAACGTTTTTTGTTAATAAAATAGTATTTGGACATCGGCCAACCGAGTGTGCTATGCATTTTTTCACTCTGATCTAAACCAGGTCTAAACCAGGTCTAAAACCAGGTCTAAACCAGGTCTAAAACCAGGTCTAAACTAGAACCTAAACCAGACTAAAACCAGGACTAAAACCAGAAACTAAACCAGGACTAAACCAAAACTAAACCAGGACTAAACCAAACTAAACCAGGACTAAACCAAAACTAAACCAGGTCTAAACCAGGTCTAAAACCAGGTCTAAAACAGGTCTAAAACCAGGTCTAAAACCAGGTCTAAACCAGGAACTAAAACCAGGTCTAAACCAGGTCTAAACCAGGTCTAAAACCAGGTCTAAAACCAGTCTAAAACCAGGTCTAAAACCAGGTCTAAACTAAACTAAACCAGGTCTAAACCAAAACTAAACCAGGTCAAAACCAGGTCAAAACTAAACCAGGACTAAACCAGGACTAAACCAGGACTAAAACCACGACTAAAACAGGATTAACCTAAACTAAACCAGGACTAAACCAATACTAAACCAGGACTAAAACACAGTACTAAACCAGGTCTAAATCCAGGACTAAAAACAGTACTAAACCAGGAATAAACAAAACTAAACCAGGAATAAAACCAGAACTAAACCAGGACTAAAACCAGGTCTAAAACCAGGTCTAAACCAGGACTAAAAACAGGTCTAAACCAGGTCTAAACCAGGTCTAAACCAGAACTAAAACCAGGACTAAACATGTACCAAATAGTACCAAATCAGGACTAAACCAGGACTAAAACCAGGACTAAACCAGGCCTAAAACAGCATTTAATCAGAACTAAAACCAGGACTAAAACCAGGACTAAACCAGGACTAAAAACCAACTAAACCAGGACTAAAACCAGGACTAAAACCGGACTAAACCAAAACTAAACTAGGATTAAACCAAAACTAAACCAGGTCTAATCCAGGACTAAAAACAGTACTAAACCAGGTCTAAACCAAAACTAAACCAGGAATAAAACCAGAACTAAACCAGGACTAAAACCAGAACTAAACCAGGACTAAAACCAGGTCTAAAACCAGGTCTAAAACCAGGTCTAAAACCAGGTCTAAAACCAGGTCTAAACCAGGTCTAAACCAGAACTAAAACCAGGACTAAAACCAGGACTAAACATGTACCAAACAGTACCAAATCAGGATTAAACCAGGACTAAACCAGGCCTAAAACAGCATTTAATCAGAACTAAAACCAGGACTAAAACCAGGACTAAAACAAAACCAGGACTAAAACCAGGACTAAAACCAGGACTAAAACCAGGTCTAAACCAGGTCTAAACCAGGACTAAACCAAGCCTAAAACTGGGTCTAAACCAGGACTAAAGCCAGGACTAAACCAAGCCTAATCAGGACTAAACCAGGACTAAAACCAGGTCTAAAAACCAGCTAAACCAGGACTAAACCAAGCCTAAAACTGGGTCTAAACCAGGACTAAAGCCAGGACTAAACCAAGCCTAAATCAGGACTAAACCAGGACTAAAACTAAAACCAGGTCTAAACCATGCCGTGCCGCCACAGTCCCTGGTCCTCAAAATATTATCGGTCATAAAACCAGTCCGTGGAGATAAAAAGGTTGAGGATCACTGATCTTGTACAATCAGAATAGTTTTGGCTGCTCGTTATCGTGTCAGTGGCCTAAAATAGTTTCAATATTATCTTTTATTTTCGGTATTTTCTTCAGCAATTGATTCTTTGCAGCTGATGCGTCAAAATTCCCAGGGACTGTGAAGCCAACTGTGGGCACTGCTCTGTCTGAAACTGCGTTAGACTTTAATCTGCACTTTGTTTTCACACAGTCTGACCAGAAAGAGTTAAAAAGTTAGTTGGAACTGCATTAGGAGAATCAAATTATACTGTTAAACTAATATTTTACAAATTACAGACAAATTAGTCACAGTTTCAGTTTGTCATTTTCAGCTTTTTGTTGAAAATTAAACTAAACTAAATCTAAACTGGATCGTGTTGATCACAGGCTCCTGAAAATGTGTTGTTGTTGTTGTTTTTTTTTTAAATTGTCGAGACAGGCGTACAGGTCAGACACGGAGAAATTTCACCTGTCAATCTTTAAAGTGTAAAATCGAATCGGACATTTGAATATGTTTTGTTTTACACTGAGGGAGTTGTTTTTCCCCTCGCCAATGCCAGTCAGCCACTAAACCCCATATACTGCCATTATACAGGGTGGAGGAATGTTAAGTATTTTCATTATTTTCTGCCAACCTCTGTGGGAACCAACTCCACAAACTCCACCGTGAAAAAAAAAAAAAATACACACACACACACAGGCCCAACCCACTGATTAAGGCAAACTGCTATGCATTCATGGTAAACATACGGGTGTGGGAGAAAAGAGAGGGAGGAGGAGGAGAGGAAAGAGGGAGGGGGAGAGACGAGAGAGAGAGAAGAGAGGGGGGAAGAGAGACAAGAGGGAGGAGGAGGAGAGAACAGGAGAGAAAAGTAGGAGAGAAGGATGGGGGGGGAGAAGGAGGAGAGAAGAGAGTGAGGAGGAAAAAGGAGAGAAGAGGGGGAGTAAAGATGAGAGGGAGGAGGAGAAGGAGAGAAGAGGGGACAAGAGGAGGAGAATGAGAAGAGGAGAGAGAGAAGAGAGAGAAGAGGGGGAGAGAAGAGACGAGAGGGGGAGGAGAGGAGAAAGAGGAGAGAGAAGAGAGAGGAGAGAGGAGAGGAGAGAAGAGAGGGAGAGAGAGAAGAGAAGAGAGAGAAGGAGGAGAGAGAAGAGAAAGAAGGAGAGAAGAGGAAGAGAGAGGGAAGGGAGAGAGAAGAGACGGGGAGAAGGAGGAGAGGCAGGAGAGAAGAGAGGGAGGAGGAGAAGGAGAGAAGAGAGGGAAGAGAGAAGAGGGGACAAGAGGAGGAGAATGAGGACAGGAGAGAGGGGGGAGTAGAGAAGAGAGGGAAAAGGAGGAGAAGAGAGGAGAGAAGACAAGGGAGAGAGGGGAAGAGGATGAGAGAAAACGGGGGGGAGAGGGAGACGGGGAGGACAAGGAGAGAAGAGAAAAGAGGAGGATGAGAGAAAAGGGGGAGGAAGAGAAGAGAAGGAGAGGAGAGAAGAGAATAGAGAGTAGGAGAGGAGGAGAAAGAGGAGAAGCTGAAAGGGAGACACAGACACGGGAGAGCGGGAGAGTTTACGATCGGGTTACCGCGTCCGTGAACGCGCCGCTCGCTGTGGGACTTCGCTCACCTCTCACCCAGTTTAGTTCAGGGACACAACAGTGAGTCAGAGTATCAACGCGCGGCTCGGGAAATGTGACAGTCACGCAGGTCACTCCAGGACACGGCCGCTCTGTCACTGCATTGTTCAGACGTCTCAACGCACAATAAACATCAACAGCAAGAATGTTTTTATTACTTCTGTAGTACGTGCATTTAAAACGAGCCGGAACACTTAGTCACCGCGGACGGGACAGTGTAATTTAATATAAAGGTACACGGTGTGACATG
Source organism: Boleophthalmus pectinirostris (assembly GCF_026225935.1). Lineage (NCBI taxonomy): Eukaryota > Metazoa > Chordata > Actinopteri > Gobiiformes > Gobiidae > Boleophthalmus > Boleophthalmus pectinirostris. The sequence goes on from NW_026571070.1 coordinate 11,621,920, forward strand.
TGGAACGTTCCAGGCCAAGCAATAACATCTCCATGGAGACGGGAACGTAAACTCTATCCGAAAAGACACATATTGCGGCTTTAAATTGTGTCCTGAAAACTTTATTTAATTTTTTTTTTTTATGTTAGACCGTGCCAATTCTGCAATCTTTTAGCACCGCTGGGAGACACGAGGCAGAGGAATTTTAGGGTAATAAAAAAATTGATTTGGTATTTTTTCGACGAGCAGTGATGGAAATTTGATTTGATTTGAAAAACGAGTTTTAATATTTGAGAAATGTTTTGCAATTTGAGTCTAAACTAAAGGAATCCGATGCTTTTCAGAACAGTTTCTAAACAACAGAGTTAGTATATTACATAAAATGATTGTGTTAGTCCAAATATGCTCTTAAAGGCGCACTGTGTAACTTTTCTGCTCGTCTCCTTGGAGATTTTACTGCTTTGCTTCGATTATTTCACAATAAAGTCGGATCTGTGAAGAAGCAAGCCTGCACTTTGAACGTGTTTCAAGGTATTTTTGAGCTATAAAACATCTGTAATTGAATAAATGTAAGGCAGATATGTTTAACGCTTTACTGCGGAACATTCCATGCGAAGAAATAACATCTCCATGGCAACAAACGTGTATTGGACACTCCCTCGTTTAAATATTTGCAGAACTTTGTGATTTAATTTTATAAGTTGTGATTCTTTTAACAACTTTTGCTTATCTTTAAAGGTGCATTGTGTAATTTTTTTCTGGTGGAGGGTCCGTGAAATCCTTGTCTCCATGGAGATGTTTTCGCTTTGCCAGGAATGTTCCACAGTAAAGCATTAAACACATCTCCATTGCGTTTATTCAATTACAGGTGTTTTATAGCTCAAAAACTCCTTGATAAACATGAATTCTTACAAAGTGCAGGCTTGCTTCTTCATAGATCCGACTTTACTGTGAAATAATCGGAGCAAAACAGTAAAATCTCCAAGGAGACGAGCAGAAAAGTTACGCAATACACCTTTAAGAGCACATCTAGACCAACAGAATCATTGTATTATGTAGTTGTACGGCATTAAACAAATATCTCTTGTACTTATTCAATACACGCATCAAGAATCTCGGACTTGCGGTCATTGCGCAGTGCAAACTTGGAAGGATTTTCAGAAAAAGTGAGCATCAAACCGCCATGTTTGTTTTCCCAGTGGGATGTGTCTATTGACAAAACCAATCTTTTCTAGTCTTTTGAACGATATCGCTTTTGTTTCTGGTTCTGATATTGTCATATTTTAGTTCTGGGATTTGGACATTGTTAATTGTGTGGTTGTTGGATGTTCTAACAGCGGAAAACGGCTCGAGAAATGTGTTTGCGAACTCCATAAATGCAAAAGGGAATCAGATCTGTGTGACTGCAAACCTCCCAAAACTAAAATATCACAATATCAGAACCAGAAGCAAAAGTGATATGGTTCAAAAGACTAAAAAAGAGTGGCTTTGTCAATAGACACATCCCGCTGCAAAAACAAACATGGCGGTTTGATGCTCACTTTTTCAGAAAATCCTTCCCAGTATGCATTGCGCAATGACCGGAAGTCCGAGATTCTTGATGCGTGTATTAGAGGTGGTTTTATTTCTCTCAGCTCATTAAAACATGCATTATTATTGTGAATGAGCCCTCTTCTCCACAGATCTGACCTGTAACTTGCCCGGCCTTGTCATGTCCTCTACCCTCTACCGAAAAGTTACACAATACACCTTTAAAAAGACAATTAGAGTGAGCCTACAGTGAAAGCAAAGGAAGAAGTTATGTAAACTCCACTCAAACTGATCGACTGAGGGTGACCTGGAGATTGAACCCCCAACCCCTTTCCTAAGTCTGCAAGTCTGCATACATTCACCTTCACAAACGATCCCAAATGTCGTCCATTACTGCGTTTTATAGACGGACGTGACCCCAAAGCTTTAGGCCGCGGAGAGGTAGATTTCCTGAAGTGCTCTCCCCCTCTGATCTGCACAAGTATCAGCTATAGGGGACCTGCCTTTGGGCTTGAATGTTTCTGATAGTTTACACTGATAGATGGTCTTTTCTGTGGTGGTGTTAGTCAGCCGGGACAGGCCATGTGACCCAAAATAAACGAATGAATGTGGCCTTTGTTTGCCTCAGTGTATAGAAACTCATTAACCCTGTTCTCAGGCTGACAATGCATTTTTAAAGGGCCCGTGTTGCACTGTTTTGTTATCTGTGTTATCATGTTGTTTCCTCACCGCAAACAGACCTGGAGTTGTGTTCTTCTCTCAAAAAGAAAAAGAAAAGCACTCCTCGTGACCTTGTGATGTCATGTGGTACTACAGGAAGTGCACCTTAACCTAGCCTGGTTCATCAGCCGGTTTTAGTTCGTCTCACGTACAAACCGTCTGACCTCGCAGCCTTAGATTTTGGTCAGGACGGTAGGCACTGTTGGGCAAGTTACTTTAAAACTGTAATGTGTTATTTATTACTTATTACTGTCATTTCAAAGTAATTCGTTACATTACAATATTACTGCATTTAAAATGTAAGGCATTACATTACTATTGCATTACTTTAAGTTACTCTCACCAAAATAACTGCGAAAAAGCTGAACTTTTGAGCCGTATATGGACTGAACCAGGACTAAACAAGGTCTAAACCAGGACTAAACCAGAGCTGAACCAGGACTAAACCAGGACTATAACAGGACTAACCTCAGACTGATTCCAGGACTGAAGAGGAGGACTAAACCAGAATTGAACTAGGACTAAAACAGGACTCACTGTCAGGACGGGCTCGAAGGTGACCGCAGGAGAAAGGAGCGGCTCTGCTCTTCATGGAGGTAAGAGCGGCTGTCGCCCGATCGCTCTTTATGGACCCTGCTGCTCGGGCTCGCGGTCCTAATTTCAGCAACTATTTGCGGGTACAAGACCCGGTGCAAGAGTCTGTTACAGCGCGTAACTTCTGCCTTCCTTCAGCGTGTCCAGAAGTCCAACTTTTTGTGCGATGGTTTGCATCGTCCATTGTCTTTTGGGTGTGAGCGCAGGAGACTTTGTCGGTGCAGAACATTTCGTCGACGTTGTGGATTTTGTCGGAGAGAAAACTTGCAACCGTACAGCACTTCAGTAGCACACTGCTAGAGATTGAACATTTATTTAAATTTGGCAGCTGAACATATTTTGTACTGTACTGTACAGGAGACAGGAGTCCCTCAGCCGATCAGGACGCAGCGGGAGGAACGCAATACGTGTTCATACACTAAAAACAAAAGGCATGCAAAATTGCAAAAAAATAAAAAAATCAGCGAAACAGCGAGACCGCGAAAAGTGAATCGCGTTAGAGCGAGGGACGACTGTAAGCCAGGTCTAAACCAGAAGTGACCCAGGTCTAAACCAGGTCTAAACAGCGTAGAGTTCTGGGTCGGTCCTTTCACCCGTGGTTAACTGAAGGTCTATCCGGCCGCGTCTCCGGCGTTTCACCGCTGCTGATTTCACGGTGATTTTAGCGAATTTCTATGAAGAAAAACCCACCACTTCAATCCAGGTTAAAAAAGCATTGTAACGCGCGTTACTCACATTTGTACCGAGTAAAATATAAAAATTTTTCCCCCTGTAATGCCTTACATTACTGCGTTACAGCAAAAATCAACGCATTACATATAATACTTTTATAATACATTACTCCCAACACTGACAGTAGGCGAGTACTTTTTATCATTTAACCAATCGCTGCTGTTTGGTCGTGACATATGTAATGCGTCGCTATCGGGGCTAACTGGTGCATTAAGCTTTTCCCAAATCCTGTAGGAAGAAGGGCAATAACGTCTTCGTCCTTGATAAAATTCACCCAACAATCTCATGTTCCGGCTCGACAGAGGGTGTAGATTTGCTGCCAAATTAAAAACAAGGCCATATGAAGGCTTGCACTTTCAGTTTAAGTGAAATTTTACAGTAGATTTTAAATTTAGAAGTTGTTGGTGTCACCCAGCCCAGTTTCTCACCTATGATACACACTTTTAATTTCACTTTTTACATCTGGAGGTATTTACCCAATGAACAGTGAGAATCAGACAGGTTCCGTAGAAGAAAAAAAGGGGAAAAAATAAATGAATAACACAAATCTTCTATCTAACCAAATTGGTAACGTATTCTCATTTCTGTGTTGTGTGTTGATACAAAAAATTCAACCTCTATTCAGTACTAAAGAGTATACTTGATACTCAGTACAGATTCTAATACCTTGATGATAATAACATGAAGTTGATTAAAAAATAAAATAAAAAATCTTTATTTAAACAATAGGATGTGGTTTTCAACATCAAATCAAAGCGACAGTAGCTCAGTTGGTAAGAGCGTTTGTCTTGATATAATTGGTTGAGCGTTCAGATCCACTGACCCACAGGTTGGTGGTGTGATTCCAGTTCTGATAGACCTTCTTCAGAACATCCAAAAGTGCCACGATGTAGGGTAAACGTCACTTATGTTAATGCTTTTCTATGGCAAAATATCTATATATCGATAAAATTCGCCCAACAATCTCATGTTCCGGCTTTAAATCCTCGATCTCGGGAATCGTTGACAACACTGAATATATGGCTCTTCGCTGATTGGCTGGTGCCCGAATTTGCACTTCCGGGGTTTTTGCGAACCGTCTATTGTATTTTGATTCCTGATGTAGTCGCTGGAGAGAAATGAAATTGAGCAGAGGCACTAGGTGTTGCCAGCCTGGCTAACCTTAACCAGGACCATTTGGATAATTTCAGCCCTGGAACTGCCAATTTACTTGACTGAACACAATATAAAAGGTACCTGTTAACTTAAAAACTACTACACAAAACGATGTAGGTGATGTAGAACGGCCCGTGTTCATACCATTTAAGTGAACCCGTCATGTGTCGTCGATAGAGGGTGTGAATTTGCTGCCAAATTAAAAGCAAGGCCATACGAAAGTGGATGTCACCGCAATGAAAATAATAATCATGGATCGCATCATCGACACCAGCGAGCATTTTTTACTCATACAAATTATTATTTATCTGCGCCAAGTTATGCTACGACATCTGCTGTGGAGAAGGAGGCAGCGACGCCAAATCCAAAGATGTAACCTTACCAGACGAACACGGATACAGCAAATATTTGGTCTCCTCCGGTGACCACTGCACGATCTTCATGACACTTGATTTCTCCACCATATTCCACACACATGTTTTCTTTATTTTACTTTTATTTTACCATGTGTGACCCAGATGAACCTGCTGACGTGTACTGTGTCGTCACGGTTCGCTTGGAAAAAAAAAAGTTTTACTAGAGCTTTTTGGTGCGGGACCCGGCACACTGGAAAAGAAGCACACTCACACTGGAAAAGAAATAATGATCAGAGGAATTATACCCTGCAACACCAAGTCTGTGATTTATATGATCACCTGTCCCTGTGGTAAAGCCTATGCGGGTAAAACAAGCAGGGCTTTAAAAACACGGATCGCAGAGCAGAGGAGTACGAATCAGATGCAAAAACATGAACTATCCTGTGGCGGCTCATTTTGTTGATTTTAACCATCCTATCTCTTCCTTATGATATATTGGCATTGAACATGTGGAACTGCCCCCTAGAGGTGGGAATCTAGAGATGCTCCTGTCAAACAGAGAACAATTTTGGATTTACCATCTTAAGACTCTCACATCCTCACGGACTGAATGTGGAGCAAGAGTCTTAAGATGTTTTTTGTGATAGGCTTAAACTATTTCTGTATTTTATAAAATGTTTTTTATGTAAAATATCTAAACTGTTTCTTGTTGTAAGTGGGCTGAACTCACTGGGTGACCTCACTTTGGGACCTCCCATTCATTGAAGGGGTACATGGGCACCTGGGCTGGAAACAGTTTAGTGTGCTGTGGTCCAAGACAAGAAAAATATCCGATGAAGGCTTTTTTTTGCCGAAACGTTATTTTGTTAATAAAAAAGCTTTCGGACATCGGCCAACCGAATGTGCTATGCATTTTTTCACCCTGACGGGACCCGGCACCAGCATGTTTCTGTCGGCCTGAAAACACTATTTGTGATGTCATGAAGCGGAAAAGAAGAAAGCCTAATAATGCCAGATTACTCAAACGTGTGAATGAAACTAAACACAACTCCGGGTTTGTTTTTGATGAGGTAGCAACATCCTAACGTGGCTTAAAGTTCACAAGAGTCAATTTTAGACCTTTTTTAATTATAAGCTGACTTAGTCTTTGACTTAAATTGCTATATATGTTTGTGGTGTTGCGTGCTTGGCTCACTGTAGAATCATGTGCATATGATGATACACTAACACGATCACAAACAGAAGCTGACACTCACACACACTTACACAATCTCTGGATTTCACAAAGTTCTTATTTTAAACTCTGCGTGGTTAAAACCTCAGTCAGTGAATGGTAATAGTGGTGAGGCATTTCATTTTCTATTTAATTCAGAAAGTTATTTATTTAGAAGATCTACAGCAAAACTCTAAATGTAATGTTATGGTTATTTATTGATCCAAATAAAACTTCTGAGCATGAATGACTTAATTTTTTATTCAATTTCAATGGTATATTTTGTGTTTTAAAGAAATTAAGTTTAAAGAAGTTATCAAAATCGAACATAATCAAAAATCAGGAGTCCAAAATTGAAAACCAAACCGTGACTTAAGTAAATCGTTCCATCCCTAATTGTAAAAGCAATGATTAATTTAATTTGATGGTGTCTTTATTGTGAGCAGGCTTGCATCTCCACAAACCTGACTCTTATTTGCCCTCCTCGTGGTTGTTTCCATGGAGATGTGGTTCCATTAGCTATAATACGCCGCAGTATGGCAGAAAACACTGTATCTGTCACCATGGAGAATGTTCAAACATATGGTTTTTACTTTATGTTTCCATGACGTCATGCAGGTGACTTCCAGAAAGTTCCACACTATTACTGTAAAACTGTTGATTCATGAATTGTTTACCTCTTTAAGGCTTGCACTTTCAGTTTAAAGTGAAATTTTACAGTAGAGTTTAAATTTAGAAGTTGTTGAGGTCATCCAGTCCAGTTTAATTTCACTTTTTACATCTGGAGGTGTTTACTCAATGAACAGTGTGAATCAGACAGGTTCTGCAGAAGAAAAAAACAAATGAATAACATGAGTCTTTCAACTAACCAAACTGGTAACATATTCTTATTTTTGTGTTGGGTGTTGATACAAAAATTTCAAACTCTGTTCAATATTCAAGAGTATACTTGATACTCAGTGCCGATTCTGATACCTTTATGATAATGAAGATGATTAAAAATAAAATAAAACTCTTTATCTAAACAATAAAATATGGTTTTCAACATTAAAACATAGCGACAGTAGCTCAGTTGGTAAGAGCGTTTGTCTTGACATAACCGGTTGAGTGTTCAGATCCACAGGTTGGTGGTGTGATTCCAGCTCCAAAAGACCTTTTCACAACAGTTGAAAGTGCCGCCATGTAGGGAAAATGTCACTTATGTTAATGCTCGATTGCAAAATATCTGTGGAAGTGTCTTTCCACCAGCTTCATTCTTCATTGAACAAGGTCAACAAAAACATATTCTGTCCATGAAGAATTTATCCTCAACTATCAAGGTAAGGAAGACGAAAACGTAAAGGTGAACAATGAAAAGAGTTGAACTACTGAGCAAAACTAACATTATGGTCATGAATAAAACATAAGTAAACTTGTTAACTCGGATTCTACAATAAAAATTAAAAAATGTATTTCATAATGTAAATATTAGCACACAGAGATTTGTGCAGTTTAAATGCGAGACATGTAATTTGTGAACATCTGTAGCATTCAAACTGCACAAATCTCTCTGTCAATGGCAATATCTACATCATGAACTGGATTTTTATTTTTACTTGTAGAATCAGCCTAAGTTAACAAGTTACTTATGTTTTATTCGTGACCATAATGCTAGTTTTGCTCAGGAGTAGTTCACTAATGCTAGTCTTTGTTTGCCTTTAAGTTTTCGTCTTTCTTACCTTGATAGTTGTGGATAAATTCTGCATGGTTGAATATTTACCCTTTGTGGACCTTGTTGGATGAATATTTGGTGATGGGGCAAATGTATGAAGCTGCTGGAGAATACACAAGACATTTCCACAGATATTTTGCCATTGAAAAGCATCATCTTAAGTGACGTTTACGCTTCATTGCAGCACTTCCGACCGCTGTGAAACAGGTCTATAGATGAATGCTGTTGTCGTGTCCTTACTTAACCCACCTTGCTCCTAGTGTCTGTGTACTCTGGTGAGTGAATGGGTGAGTGGCTTCCTTGATGTAAAGCGCTTCGAGTGCCTTGAAGGTGAAAGCGCTATATAAAAATGTGACCATTTACCATTTATATTACTATGTGGTCTTATCCGTGTAATCCCTCAGGGGTCCAGGTAGGTTCCAGAGTGGTCCATGGCTGTAAACTAGTCTATGTGCATTTATACAGCTCAAAATCATTTTAAAGCTTTCATTTTTGTCTTGTAAATGTGACTTTTTTTGCATCAACTCAAGTATATAGTTTCAACACTAGTTTTGGTATTGATTAGTATCTGATTTTTTAAAATACGAGTTCTATAGGTTGCAATTCCCAGTTTTCCCACTACAGTAATCCATGTACCTGGGAAAGGAATGTCGCGATGGAAAGTTAAATGAATACACAGACCAGCCCCTCCCCCTCCCGTGCTTCGAAACCTTCAATAAAAGTCTGAGATTTCTCTTTATCTCCACTGTTAAACAACACACTATAGCCTCCAGTCACTCGCTCGTCTGCATTGTCCTGTCTCCTGCGCCGTGATTGGCTGCGGTTATCCCTCAGCCAATCAAAAGACGCCTCCTATGTAAGTCAATATGTTAACCTACAGTACAGGTTGTAGAGTCACTGTAGCATTGTTAAGGACGCGGGGGTTACCTTGGGACACAAGAACTTATAATTTTGTATTCGCGTTTTTACATTTTACTTACGTATTCTTTACTTCAGACACAAATATGATTCAGTCCATAATTAAAAGGTAAAAAAAACAAAATATACAACTGCATGTTTAACAATATTTCCATGCAACCTTATTATATAGTTAAAAATAATACATCAATTTTCAGTTTTCCTTATTGCACAATTTGCTTGTAACGTGTATTATTTAAAACTAGATCTACAAGTTAATCCGGTTTCTAGCATCTACATTACATTGACTTAAATGTTGGCCATATGCAGTCCTTACTATGAACAGCTTTTAATTACAAGTGTTTCCTTGTTTTGTTTTGTTTTGGTATTATTTTAAATTGACTGAAAATATCTGCACATCAATACATGCATTCTGAATTTGTGAGCATCAAATCACCATGTTTGATTTCCTATTGTCAAAGCGAGTCTTTTCAAGTCTTTTGAACCTTTTCGCTTTTGTTTCTGGTTCTGATATTGTCATATTTTAGTTATGGGATTCAGACATCGTAATTGTGTGGTTGTTGGATGTTCTAACAGCGGAAAACGTGCTTCGGAAGTTTGCGAACTCCATGACTGCAAAAGAGAATCAGATCTGTGTGACTGCAAACCTCTGTTCAAACTGTTTCCCTTTCCAACGGAATTGAAAAATAGTGAAAGGCGAAGGGCAGTACAACACACAGGAAACCTTTGGCTGCCTAAGAAATCATCCCGAGTTTGCAGCGAACATTTTCTATGTGGAGCGCCAACAAAGCAAAAGTTCATTTGTTAATCGAGAGGTACAGAAGATAAACAGACTGAGCTCGCACTTTCTTGTTCTTGTGGTTTTACAGCAACATCACGTCTTGGTCGCTTTTCAGTGGAAGGTGTTTCTCGGCGAACAGCTGGTGCCTTTCGCTTTGGCGTTGACTTTTTAAATTCATAACCGAGGTTGAGCGAGGGATCGGGATTTTGCTTTGATGGCGCTCCACACACAAAATGTTCAAAAGACTTGAAAAGATCGTCTCTGACAATAGGCGCATCCCACATGGAAATCAAACATGGCGATTTGATGCTCACTTTTTCAAGATCCCTCCCAGTATCCATTGCGCAATGACCCGAAGTCTGAAATTCGGGATGCATGTATTGTCAAATTACATTTTTAACCCTAATTTGGATTTGGGATTAGATTATTTTTTAGTTACACTGAGCCAAACTGATTCATCTGCCCATATGCACACGTTCTTAATTAAAATAGACATAATTTTGTAACTGCTGTTACTTTAAATTCACTGTACATTTCCTATATTTGCATTTTAACTTTCAAATTACATCGAGTCAAATGGACATGTTTTTATAGTCCATATCGGGCCAAATCTGTTTCTCATTTAAGATCTTTACTTGCTTGGTTTGTTACTGCTTTTCCTTTAAATTTGCTGAAAATGGCTTGTCAAATATCTGTCCAGTTTCCTCGGTTTTTAACCCTGACTTACACAAACTGGACCTGCAGTTTTTAAGCATTCAAATAAGTTACTTTGAGTCAAATGGGTTCAGTTGGCCGTATTTTCCTCTTAAGATCCTTCCTATCGACGTTTGCTTGATTTGTTCCTGCTATTACTTTAAATGGACCTAAAATACACTTACATCGATTGTCAGCTATATATTCAAACTTTCCCTCGATTACACTTGTGCTTTTTTAACTCTCATTTACAACCTGGAATTGCAGTGTTCTGTTTTAAGAGCTTTTTATTATCATCACTTTAGTTCAAATATCTTGTTTTGTTACTGCTATTACTTTCAACTGACTGAAAATACCCTCAGACCCATTACCAAATATCTTCATTGCAGTTTCTAGCTTTCAGGTTACACCGAGTTGGATTTAGTTACGTAACTTTCACTTCCTTATGCTGTTACTTTCGATTAAATGAAAATACCCCTTTATGCTTTTTATCAAATATGTTCATTGGAGTTTCTAGCGTTCAGGTTACGTTGAGTTGGAGTTACATTGGTTTGAGTTTTTCACTTCCTTAACGACCAATCTTTGTTTCTGCTGCTGTTTTTACTTTCCATTGTCTGAAAATACCCTTTTTTACCTTTCACTAGGTAACCATTCATTACATGGTGACGTAAGAACAAAAGCGAATCTTGTGCGTACAATCCCTCAGTCGTTCAGGTAGAATCCAGCCTGATTCATCAGCCGGTTTCACTCCGTTGAAACTGTCTGACTTCGCCGCATTAAGATTCGTTCGCTCGATGGTAGGCGGGTACTTTTTAAATTTAACTTATTTGGTCGTGACATATGTAATGCGGCGCTAACGGGGCTAACTGGTATATTAAGCTTTTCCCAAATCCCGCAGAAAGAAGAGCAATAACGTCTTTCCCCTTGATAAAATTCACCAAACATTCTCTTTGTTCCGGCTTTAAATCCTCGATCTCGGGAACTGTTGCCAACACAGAATGTATGGCTCTTCGCTGATTGGCTGGTGACCGAACTCGCACTTCTGGGGTTCTTGCAAACCGTCAATTGTATTCCGATTCCTGACCTAGTCGCTGGAGAGAAATGCAGTTGAGCGGAGGCACTGGCTACCTTTTACTTTCAATTGACCAAAAATACCCTTTTCTTTTTTAATTTCACTAGATAACCATTCACTACATGTAGGTGTGATCAAAAGCAAATCTCGTGTACAATCCCTCAGTCTCCCAGGTAGAATCCGTGGCAAAGGAAGACATTCAATTTGTCAAGTGGACAAAAGTTTATTTATTTTGGTCGAACATTTTTCGCATCTCATCCAAGCTGCTTCTTCAGTTCAGATATAAAGCAGTGTCCACCAGCGTCTGATCAGAACTGAAGAAGCAGCTTGGATGAGCTGCAAAATGCTTTCAAACTAAATAAACGTTTGTCCAGTTGACAAATTGAAGTTCTTTTTTTGCCAAATCTTCTAAAGCCTTCATGTAAACACAGGTAGCAGGTCTGTCTATTTTCCTCTATGTCCCATCTGCAACAGTCTATCAAAACAGTAAAGTATTTCTGTAAAAAAAATTGAGGTATCTATACTTTACTTTTTTGGTGGAGGGTCAGATACCGGCTTGTATCCATGGTGATTTTATTGCTTTGCTTGGAATGTTCCATGATATGACTTTAAACCTATCAATTTATTCATTACGTGTGTTTCTTTTGCTCAAAAATACCACAATTCCTTCTGTGAATAGGCGCGCCTCTCCACAGATCTGAACTGTAAAGCAGTGTTGTGCTGCTTGTAACATTTCCATGGAGACGAACAAGTGATGGACCCTCCTCTAGAAATGTTACGTGCACCTTTAAGTAGATTTTAAAGCTCATATTTTTACTTTTACTTCAGTACTTTTGAGAGGAGGTGTCTTACTTTTCAGTCCTGTTTCAAAAACTTGTAGTGGAGTAGAAAGTACAAAGTATATTTTATTATTGTTTGACACCTGCTGAAAAGCCCGAGGGGTTTATTTTTAACGTGTGTAGTCCGAGCAAACAAAAGTAAACAAATAAAAGCTGCAACTTTTACTTTTTAGTCCTTAAGCGCATTTTTTAACAGGTGCTTTACTACTTTTACTTGAGTAGATTTTTCCATGTTGCACTTTTACTTTTAATTTTAGGGTTGTTGTTGTTGTTTTTTTTTTTGCTTCAGTGTCTGTACTTTTTCTAACTAAACTGCCTAGTTCTTCCAGCACTGCAGTTCAGGCTTCTATCTGCTCTTGTTGACCCGGGTTAGGGCCTCTGTCTGGGGGGTCTGTGTACTCACAACACTGGGAACAATGCGACTCCACCACACTCCTTATCACGGCCTTATCCAAACTCACATCTCAGACCTACTCCGCCAGATCTGGGTCAGAGATGGGTTTCGGATGAAGTTATCTGATTCCCACCGCTTTCACAAGGCCTGGATTGAATGGGGAAAAAACACAATGGAGATATAAGGAGGAAGAAGTGCTTTGTTTTTGGGTCCAATCCACGTTTAGGCTCTCACAAGTGGGCTGGTTTTCCACTCGACTGCCCCTGTAATGAGCTGTCTGTGGAGGTTTAGCTGCATTACACAGGGGCAGAAAGTGAGCAGGGAGATTCTGTATAGGACTGTGATATGGGACCTGGAAATACAGCAGTGTGTGTGTGTGTGTATACAGCTTGTCTTAATCTTAAAGCTCCTATGTTACCAGTGTTGGGAAGGTGACTTTTAAAATGTATTCCCCTACAGATTACAGATGACACACCCCAGAATGTAGTTTATAACATAATCCATTAAATTACTTAAGGTGAGTAATGTAATCTGAATACTTTGGATTACTTGATTTGCTGTAGAGAAGCAAAGGCGAGGATATCGTAACATAAGAAGTTTTGTTTGCTAAAAGAAAAGAAAAAAGCCCAGACTTTACTGAACCGTATTAAAAATATTATTGATAGAAGAGGAGACACGGTACGCGCAGCATGATTTAGTCCTGGTTTAGATCTAGTTTAGATCTAGTTTAGATCTGGTTTTAGTCCTGGTTTTGTCCTGGTTTAGACCTGGTTTTAGACCTGTTTTAACCCTGGTTTAGACCTGGTTTAGACCTGGTTTAGACCTGGTTTTAGACCTAATTTAGATCTAGTTTAGACCTGGTTTTAGTCCTGGTTTTGTCCTGGTTTAGACCTGGTTTTAGACCTGTTTTAGACCTGTTTTAGATCTAGTTTGGTCCTGGTTTTTGTCCTGGTTTTAGACCTGGTTTTATACCTAGTTTAGATGTAGTTTAGACATGGTTTTAGTCCTGGTTTTGTCCTGGTTTTAGACCTGGTTTTAGACCTGTTTTAGATCTAGTTTGGACCTGGTTTAGTTTTCGGCAATGAGTGGCATTACCAAAAATAAAAAAAAAAAAAATAAAGGGGGATATAGCCCAAAATGTGAAAACAGGAAAATACCGCCATGTAATGAATTTATTTCAACAAAGTAACTGTAATCCAATTACCACTCACTGAAACAGTAACTGTAACTGAATACAGTTACTCATAATTTGTACTCTGATTACGTAACTCCGGTGCATGTAATCTGTTACTCCCCAACACTGTATGTTACACAAAATTGACTCTTGTGAGTTTTTAGACTATTTTCAGACTCCAGGGCTTAATGCTCAATTTGGAATTTTTTGTGAAATCTCATTTTTTTGCAAGGTTGTTCACTTTTCCAATTAAATGCAACTTGTATGTGATCTCCAGTGTGAACTTTAAATGCTCCAAAAGAGTCCCGTCCGGCGTCACATGCAGCGAGCGTGCTCAATGTTTACGGAAGTCGCCTAAACACTGGGCTTGTCTTCCAAAATACGGTCCAGTTCTTCATAAAATGAACAGGTTACACGTCCACAGTCGCTTTGTTTGTTTGAGTCTTTAGCCTTGTTGTATTTGGCTCGCAGGCTCTTTATTTTTCTTTGACACTGAAGCCAGAACCGGCTGTACCTGCACTCGGCCATTTCTTTGTCAATCATTTCAGAAACCGCCCGGTTCCGATAAGACCTTTCCAATTTGGTCTGATTACAGCGATTCCCCCCAAATATTACTGAACTCGCTAACCTTTCTGAGCCTGACGTGTTGGTGGGATGAATGCGACCTGGCCGTTCAGACTGAAGTCGCATGTCAAAAGATCGAATATGTATCGGTTTTAGGACCACATATCCAAGTGTCCTGGGTCGCATTTGAAAAAATCGGATCTGTGTCGTTCAGACTGTCATTAAAAGATCAGATACAGGTCACATAGGGTCGGAAAAATTGGATTTGGGTCACTTCAGGCTGCAGTCTGAATGTAAATTTAATCATGTTATAATGCTGTTACCTCAGTGAAAACATACCTTGAGTTGTCACACGTTTGAGTAATCCTTAATTATTAGTCTCCAAAGGCCTTTATTCTCTATTACAGTTTGTGATGTCATGAAGTGGTAGTTTTCAAGTTGACAGCTTCCTTTTACCATTTTAGTTCAGTAGAGATTGGCAATTCCTGGTCTGAAATTGTCAGAATGTGGATGGAGTTCAAAAACAGTGGAGCACTTCCTGTGGAAAAGAGTGTTTGGAACAGAGTGTTTTCTGTTTGAGAGAAAAACACGGCCCAAATATGCAGGGTCTGTGTGTTAAACGTGTGAATGAAACAAAACTCCAGACATATTTGTGATTAGGAAAGAACATCAGTGGAGAGTTTTAAGTCTCGTCCTAAGACCCACTTTTATTCTCTGGATTTTAACACCGTGTGAGTTGCGTGGCCCTCTGTGTCCTTTATTTATTTTACTTATTTATTGCTATTTTATGATTTTTATGGGTTTGCTTTTATTTGATTTTTACTGGTTTTATTGTTTTAGGACTGGTATGACCACATTTTTACAATTTGCCTTTTTGTTGTCTCCGTTTAATGATCTCTGTGCGGCACTTTGGAAACTGTTTTGTTTGTAAAACGTGCTATAGAAATAAAGTGGATTTGGATTTAGATCACACATAACAGATCAGAAAAATAGTGTAATATGGGCCCTTTTGAAGTGACAAAGGTAAAAAATATATATATACTTTTCCTTCCTCACTTTGACTAGTATTTACTTTTTCCGCAAAGACATTTATTGGATGTAAATCTAGGATAAATATTTAGCACTGAAGCTATCCCACCAAACCAAATACTTTAAAAAACATGAAAACCTGTCAGTCGACTTTTGCAATTTTAAAGGTTCACGACGGGGGTGTCAAACTCAAATTCAGAGGGCCAACATTAAAAACTGGGACTAAATATTTATTGAAAAATTTCAACAACTTCTGCACGTTTTCTCTTCTTTCGAGATATGCAATGTTATGTTTTCTTATTAAAATAAATGTTTAATAATTGTTGCTTAAACAATGAATCCAGAACAAGCATAATATAAAATAATAACAACATTTTAAATAAATAATGTCTCTGTAGTCGGCGGGTCAGCTCTAATACATGTTTGAGATGATCTCGCGGACCAAATATAATTATGAGTTTGACATGTCTGGTTCATGATGTAACTTCACTGGTGGAGGATACGTCACCTGCTTGTCTCCATGGAGATGTTAATTCTTTGCCCGGAATGTTCCACAGTATTATTATGCAGTAAATAATGATGTCAGGTATTAATAAGTACACGTAGCTCGCCAAAGGATTTCTGAATTATACATATTGTGCTGCATAAGTAAAATTGGATTGATTAAATGCCTATTGCCATTGTAAATGTATAATTCTGATGCCTAACTTTGTACACTAAAAAACAGATAATGGTTTTTGTTTTATAGGCATCTAACTGTACCTCATCTAAGTCTCGCCGTGGCTAATTTTTATTTTATTTTATTTATTTGTTTGTTTATATTATTTCATTCATAAAGTATAAAAAGACATTAACAGTATCACAACATCAAACATACAAGAAATGAAAGAAAAGGAGCAGGGAGAAGACTAATCTTATGTTATCTGCCCCCTTTCCACTTTTCCAGACAATACATCAACACTGATATGTTATTAGGTTTTTTTTCAGACCAAGAATTTGTTTTCATACCTGACAGTTTCGACTGCTCCCTGCGGTCTTCCTCAGAGTCGTCACGTGTCCGGTCAGCTGATTTATACAGGTTTTGGTGCTGTCTTTCCAATAAAATAAATTATCGGAAGACCAAATGAACCTCATTGAACTATCAACACCGATAGTCACTTAAAACATTTCAAATCAGTACATTTTAGTTCAGTCACAATAAATCACATCAATTGCAAACAGAAATCTTCAACAACTTAGTTTTCTTTTTCATGCATGCACATTACACTGGAGTTTATGTGTTATGCCACCTTTGTATTTGATTCTTTTATATCTCTGTCAAGACCATTTCACAAATTAACTCCTTTCACAGCGACGCTTCACTCCATAACCTTGGTTCTGAATCTGGGTTTTTTAAACATGTAGGTTCCTTTTAAAGTGTAGTGGCTTGTTTTTGTTTCAGTCTTTGAATATTTACAGGTAATAAAATGAGTAAAATTAGTGGCTTTTCATTGCATTTCATTTTGTAAAAGTAGCTCACCGGAATAAATTTACTAAGTTGTTCTGTATAATAGTGAAGATTCTGTTTGCAGTTGATTAATAATTGTGCCTGAACTGAAATGTACTGAAAAGTTTAGTAACTATTGGTGTTGATGTTTTGTCTTGAAAAGGGAAAAGGGGGCACATAACATAAGATGACTCTTCTTTCTGCTCCTTTTCATTCATTTCTTGTATGTTTGATGTTGTGACATTGTTAATGTCTTTTTATATTTTATGAATGAAATAAATAAACAAACAAGCTCAATCAGAGACAGCAACCTGGTCCCCATGAGGCATCGGTGGGGTCAGTTCATCACCACAGAAGCAGTTTATGAGTGGTCCAGTCCATATTACATGATCATTATATCCCAATGCAATGTGTGTATCTGTACAGGCCCATGAACATTTGTGTGATATTGGTCACACATGAGAATGTCTGTGTTTACTAGTGTGTAACCAAAATGTAATTTTTCATGAGTTGCGTATATGTTAGTTGTGTGACTGTAGATCAGTGTGTTTTGTGTATCACCAGAAAAAGAAGAAATGGAAATGATTGAATATTGAATGAATATTTGAATTTAAACGGCATACACTGAAAGAGAAAGGAACTGTTATAATTTATTTATTTATTTATTCATTTATTGGATCCCCATTAGTCTTTACTGGGGTAAAGACTATTCTTTCTGGGGTCCAAGTTGGCATAATTTACAATAAAATGTTCCATAATTATAACAAAAAGTTCACACATAAGTTGTTGTTCCATAGAATACTGCACTATACAACACTACTACATTTATAATATAATTTAATAAATTACAATGCATAACTAGTGACTAAATATAATTATGTACAATTTCCAATATATTTCTTTAACATTTCTTTAATAATTAGTGATTATCTTGAAAACTATTAATATTTTACTATACAAATGCATAGAATTATAAATAAATAATATTTTTTCTGAGATTTTGAAACCGCTCCCGTTGTTTGAGCTCGATCCTTCGCGGAGTTATGACCAAAAACGCATATTTGACCTTCAAGTGACTTTGACCAGTTTTGTGTGTGTCAACTTGTGTGATGATTGGTTGAATATTTTCGCCCGCAGATGGTTCAGAAATTGCCAATACTGCCTATAATTTAAATTGGCATGATTTTTCAATTGACCCGTGTGACTTCAAATTACCTTAGATCGTCACCAAACCTTTTTTTTTGCGGCATCGGGCATGGGGGCTTGACCCACGAACCAAATTTGGTGACAATCGGTGCATAAATGGCAGAATTATTGCGGGTGGACAGACACACAGACACACAGGGTGAATACAACACCTGGTCAACCCTTCAGGGACCAGACCAGGTAATAATAAATTAATAATAATAATAATAAAAAATGTTGTAAACCCCTGCGTTAAACATATCTATCTTGCTTTTATTTAGTCACGGGTCTTATTTTTTGCACATGTTGGCGCTGTCTGCTTTTCTCCACGGCGTTAGTGACATTTAATAACACGCCGTGGAACATTCCGAGCCCCTGGACACGAGCTGGTGATGACAGACCCCACACCAAAAGTCACACAGTGTACCTTTTTAAAAAATATTGCTGCAGTGTGCTTCCAAAATTGTATTAATAACAAATGCGTTGGTAAGCTGAACCACATCAAACTCCAAAAACAAAGAATGCATTATCTTAGTCAGCGATCTTGTTTAACTGAATTGATGTCCAACGGGCCCAGCTGCAACCATTTTGGATTTGGAAATGCTTCAGTCTCGCTCTGCTCTCCGATAGCTGTTGTAAAATTAAACAAACTCCGGTATAATCCTATTGTTTTGACAGTGTTGTATACAGGGTTTATGGTGCATGTAATTCCATCTAATTCAAAGTGAAGACAAGACCGCAAACTATGCAAAAGTGTCAACAAAGATTTGAAGATCCTTAGTCCAGAGACAAGAGAACTCTTATTCATTCCACGATTGGGGAATTCCAGTGTTGTATTCCAAAGTACACAAACAGCATTAGAATAAAAAACTATCTCGTACCACTGTGTATTTGAATTTTCAGCCTCTGCGGTTAGTTTTGTTTGTGATTTAAAGGTACCTGATTTTCCCCACATAATTGTCTTGCCCCAGTACAGATCTGTTGCATAAGCAGCTCTTGAGGACAAAGTGAGTCTGTTGTTGTGATGTCTGCTTCTATTTAGAAAACGTTTTATTGGGCTATTATCGAGAAGTGTGCGTTTGCATGCTAGTTGTTGTTGCTTTAAACTCTACTTTACTCTGACGTGCTGTGAAAAGCTCTTACAAACTCATCCTGGTGAATAATTGGGATACTCAGAATACATAAGTTAAGTGAGGAATAACTTTTGGGACTGTTTAAAAGGAACTAGTTCTGTTTTTTCACAAAGTAAAAGTCAGATAAAATGGCTATAATATAATTTACCCCTTAAAATCATGTTTAAAACTCCTGTTTTTAACAACATTGACTGTAACCTCAAAAAAATCATACCTGGAGTTGTGTTTTGTTTCATTCACACATGTTTCAATAATTCTTTAATATTACCTGCGTTTGATTATCCTTCCAAATTGGTTTTCTGAGGAAGTTGCCTAGTGTCACGTGTCACATGCCCCTTTTCCTGGGACGGCACGACTCGAAACTCGGTGGCAGAAAAAATAAACAGAGCAAGGATTCCGAGTCAGACACCAAGATGGCTACGCCCACTGTAATGTGTAAATATGAAGTGTTTTCATTGTGTTTGGACACTTTGGTGGTTTAAATGACAATTTCAGTCACTCGTATCACTGCAGTACTTTACTGTGTCCATATCGCTGCCTATGGGCCTGTAGTCGGTGTTGTGGTGAACAAATACTTGATTTAACGAGCGATAACATCCCTAAGGTTGTAACGGAAGAGAAATCATAACATAAAATGAAGTGCAAATTTCAAAAATTAAATGAATTAAAGTGTCAGTGTTTTCATACGATGAGGGAATAGTTATAATCATAATCCACGTAGGCCGACACGAGAAACATAATAATGCGCTTCAAGCTTGGATGTGGGACTCTGAAGATAATCGAACGATCAAATGATTCTAATGAAGGTGTATAAAAACACAGTGGAGCGCTTCTTGTATGACATCACAAGGTGGAAGAGGGTGTTTTCAGTTTGAGAGAAGAACTTAGCTTAAATATGCAGGGTTTGTTTGTGTGTTAAACATGTGTGAATGAAACAAACCTCCAGGTCTGTTTGTGATGAGAAAACAACATTATAAAATAGGTCTGAAAATAGTGTAATTTTTTTTTTTTCCACATAAAAAATCAGGTACAGCACCTTAGTGTAATTTACCGTCATAAAAAGACGTCATGAAATCAAATGTACCCGTCATACCTGTAATATACGTACGCAACAGATGATGATTAGTCCCAAAAACATCCAGGAAATGTATTTCAGAATCAGATAAGCCTGAGATAGTGCCCCGGGCCCCTCGCTCCCTGCAGTGTGAAGCTTTGACTCAGCCTCTGGTCATTCTAACAAGCTTCCTGCTCTGATGACTGCGCAGGCCGGATAAGCTTCATCAAAGCAAAGTTTATGGCACCGTAAAGAATGAACTTTGGAAAAATCTTTAGCGCAAGCCCTCGTCCATTTATCATAATTGTGTTTTTGTCAGTAAAACGCCTGATCAGACCCTGGGCTAATTCGCCGCGTGAACTTTAGCTATAGGAAACACATCAGCCTCTCTGCACCTTTCGCTAAGGTCGTGACTTTTAAAGGTTGACTCCAAATAGCCGAGCTTTGTTGACTCAGCTCTTGTCTGTGCATATAGGAAGACACTGAAGGCTAACGCTAACAGCTAACCATCAAAATGGACGCGATTTTACGATGCATATTTTATTGACGTGCAAAGAATCGTTTTTATACAGACTAAAATGGTGGCTTTACAGGCTCCAGATTTTAATGAGTTGATTCATTATGGTATTGAATAGTCTCTTTCAATTTTGTGTGTCCAAATCAAATGTAAGGTAATGTGTAAGTTTTTTTTTTTTTTTGTTGTTGTTTTTTAAGTTCATACCACTTGAGGTTGTGACTTTTAAAGGTTGACTTTAAATAACCAGGTTTTGTTGACTCAGGGCCTGTTTATACGAGAACGCTTGCAGGTAAAAATTACAAAATATTTTATCGGAAGTGCCTTTCATTTACACCACGGGTGTCAAACAGCCCTCCAAGACCTTTAATGTGGCCGACGGCTGGTTTTCTACAAAAATATTTTAATTATATTTTCTATTAAAATGTTGGTAATTTTCTGCGGTGCTGATCATAGCAGCGTCTCCAGCGTCTCTGTACGTGGCCCCTCCCACCAGAGCAGCACAAATGAAGACTTGTCTCTTTCCAAATGCTCTTAAAGGACGATCGTTTTGACTGTTGACCGTGACACCCTCATCAGCAAAATGTCAAAAATGAGAAAAGTGGACAACGAGTGCAGGATTTTCCAAGAAAAATTGACTTATTCCTATTTGCATACAAGTTAATGTTAAAACATTGTGTTGAAATTGCATTTTTCTTTAAGTTTCAGGTTGTTCATGATATTATAATATTTTGTAAAAGAAAGAGTTCATCAATTAAAAAAAAGATTTTTGTAATAGTTTCATTTTACGCACAAATATTTGAACTTATTGTTATTTTTGGGGTTTATATGCCATGAGTTTTCTGATCCGGCCCCTTTGGGATCAAAGTAGGTTGGATACGGCCCCCGGACCAAAATGAGTTTGACACTCCTGATTTAGACGGTGACGGTGTTTTTGGAGCTTAAAAATGCAAAAATCTGACACCACCCTCCAGAGTGGAAAAGCTGTATACACTCCGCCATAGCGTTTCTGTCTACACTGCCCAAGACGCAAAACTCTGGTCAGACCTGCCACCTAGCGTCACCACCTAGCCGCCTGGCATGCATACCCAATCAAATTTCACACACTTTTGCATCACCGTATGCACGCGATTTTCTTCCCGAAAACGCTCGTCTAAACTCAGAATAAAAAGTGAAGACGCGACCCCACTTTTGCGTCTTCTGTTCAGATCATCATCACGTAAAACGTAGCCTCATCCTTCAGTGCAGAGACAAGAACTCACAGCTAAACATCAAAATTAATTCAATATACAACTTATACTTTATTGATGTGCTCCAGATTTATACGACTTCTTCCACTAATGGTCTAATATTGAAGTATAGTCCTTTTTTAATCATTTTTTGTCCAAATCAAATTGTGTGAGTTTTATAGTTTTGGTTTCGTTCCATAACTCTTAAACCTGTGACTTTTAAAGGTTGACTTCAAATAGCCAGGCTTTCTTGACTCAGCTCTTGTCTGAGCATATAGGAAGACGCTGAAGGCTAACTATCAAAATGAACGCAATATGCAATATGTATTTCATTCAACTAGAATCTTCTTTTATGTAGTCTGAAATGGTGGCTTTCCGGGCTCTAGATTTTATTTGTTTCACTGCCTAATACTGAACAGTCTCTTTAAATGAGCCTATTTGTTTTCCAGCCACTCCTGGCAAATTTACATTTTAATTCAGATCCTGTTTTGTCTCAGATACATTTGTTTTTATTAGGACTTTTTAGGTGACCAATGAGCCTCTTTGTTTCACGTGAGTCTCTGAAATAAACAAATGTGATTGGACGATCGTGTTAGGCCAGGCTTTAGACACAACGGAGGACTTGGGATCAGACGGATATCAATCTGTATAAAAAAATACAGACATTTCCCAGACAACCATATTAATTCTTGTGTATGCCTATATAAATAAGTAGTGATTTCTCTTCTTATACCACCGCACCATGACTTCCGGTCTTGAATTTTAAAGTTTTACTCCAAATTTAGGTTTAGACTTTGCTCGGTCTTGCCCTGAAGTGGTCCTTTATTTTAGTCCTAGTATCGGCTGACAGGTGAAAAATACTTCACTGTAGATGCTTTCTGAAGATATGCAAATTAAAAATGAAACTAACTTTGTAAACAATAGTAAAGAATGATTTCACATCTGATACTTAAAAGGTGCACTGTGCAACATTTCTGGTGGAGGGTCTTGCTCTTGCTTGTCTCCATGGAGATGTTTTGCTTTGTTTGATTATTGCACAGTGTGGAGATAAACTTGGTAATCAGAATGGAGGTAATTAAGGGTCAGATCTATGGAGAAGCAAGCCTGCACGTGGTAAGAATTTGTGTTTTTAAAGGGATAGTCCGGAATTTTGGACATAGGACCTCATTTCCTAGTGAGCCAGAGTGTTGGAGACGTGTGGAGACACTTTTTAAAATATTCCATCCAGTCCTTGTATTTGCAGAGGTCGCTGGTGCTAGGCTAGTGCATGTCAATGGCCATAGTTAGCCTGCCACTAAAAACAGTCTTACCCATTCCACAAAACACCCAAATCAAATCTAGTATTACACCAGACTGTCCATGTGAATGTCTGCGTCGATAGAATAGTTTTAGAAGTAAAAAAACAACCTTGCATTTGAAGGATTTATGTCTGAGCAGCAGCAGCGAGTTGTACTTCCTGATAGAAAGCTCGGCAACAGCGGACTAATATCACCAAGCACCTGTCTTACCGGCAAAGTAAAATTCCGCTGCTGCTGAGAAAATAGTCCCTCAACATGCGACAATTCATGCGATGCAAGGTTGGTTTTATTTCAAACATTATTCTATCAACACAGACATTTACGTCGACAGTCTGGAGTAATAATAGATTTACTGCAACCTCTGCAAATACAAGGACTGGACGGAATATTTAAAAGTGCCTCCACACGTCTCCAACACTCTGACACTAGGAAATGAGGTCCTCTGTCCAAAATTCGGGACTTTAAGGTATTTTTCAGTCACAACTTATCAAATGCAAGAGAGATAAGTTTAATGCGCTACTGTGGAACGTTCCGGGCAAAGAAATGACATAACAAGTTTCATATTCTTCGTCTTTAAAACCCAAATAAAAAAGCTGTTATTTGCAGGTATTGTTATTCTGAGTGTGCTCCTTGTATGATCCAGTTCATTCAGTTTATTCCCAAATTAAAACCATCGCATTTCGCATTTCCTCATACCACACCACAGCAGCGCGTCTTGAAGTTGTAACTTTCAAGCCTGGACTCCAAACAGCCAGACTTTGTTGACTCAGCTCCCGTCTGTACATTAGAAACACACTCTACGTGCTCGTGGCTACCAGCTAACAGCTCCGTGCCAAAGTAAACCATTCCCAGATGACCTCACCGCGGCTCTGAACTTTGAACACTTATGTCATATATTTGATGTGTGTGTGTGTCATCGCTATTTCCTGTTCACGAGTTGTTCCTGATCTCGCGTCCACAAACCTGGTGTTTTCGTTCGCTATCAAAAGGGAAATCCTATCCTGGAGCGGTCCCATTCTTCCGTCCATTGCTTTTGTGCGCTTTTCATTGTTAACGTGAGCTTTAGCGCGTAAGCCCCTTTCTTTTAAACCCCGTAAGTCCATTTTCCCAAGCTTACATAATGGGCAGACTGAGAGAGCACACTTGAGCGGGCGCTTTCATCTCTATTGACGGGCACAATGTAGTTTCACCTCAAATTTAACCTACAACTACACGGCTAATTGCTTTAAAGGGGCGACCGGTATTGTGTTAACTTATTCAGTACAGACGAGAGAAACTGGTACACTCAGAGGTCAGAGGAACAGAGAAAAGCAATGTTTAACTATGGGCCCGGTCAAGCATATGTGTATATATATATGTATATATGTATATATGTATATATATATATATATATATATATATATATATATATATATATATATATATATATATATATATATATATATATATATATATATATACGCATATGTAAACAGCAAGGCCAAAAATTCAAGTTAATGCATCTGATATGAAAATGTATTCAACAGATACATATGTACTCTAGTTTATGAAACTGTTTACCTTTTTTCTGTACAATTTTTGGTTCTAAAGTGACATACGTTTTAAACAGACCATGTATGAAACATGGAACAAAAATTATTTCCCAAATTTCAAAGACCTGAAAATCATGTAAATAAATGGATGTATTTCATCACATCTTGTGTTATTCCATCTTTGAACTGTTGATGAAGGTACATGATTTTTCAAGAAAATGTATTTAAAATGATAAAAATTAACTTGGAAGGACTGACATATTTTAGAGAAATAGTTACCTTTCATTTTGAAGTAATATTAAAGTATTCGGAAGAAAAAAGCTGCCAAATTATACAAAGTCATGCACCTTTTGCACAATTTTCCCTCCGTTACTTTTCCCTCTGTTACCATGACCTTTCTTAATAATAAATCTCATTACTCAAAAAGTAAGAGGTTTTTCAACCTAATCTTGTACCATATAGTAGAAAACTATATGAAGCAAATATTCAAACCAGTTTGTTAAGGATATGTAAGTGAAAACCACTAGTTATCATTGTTTGTATTTACTGCCCAAAAAGTGCTGCATATTTCATTTCTTCCATTACTGACATGAGTTTTTAAATTTTTTGTCAACAAAAAATTTCTGCCCGTTTCCCTCCATTACCACTTGACCGGACCCTTATACTGAAAAATAAAGAAAAATCTGTCAAAATTTTTAGAACACCACACTTTTTTCCAGTTATTTACGGTTTACTGTTGACCAAAACATACTCTAAACTTTTAATTCATGAAGGTAGATGGCAGATATAACATCTGAAAACACTCGTGGCTCGTTCTTTTTACAATAGAAATCAAATATTCTTCAGAAAGTTCTTCCCAAGTCTGTTGCAGAAGTTCCCATAAATGTGTGTCAGTTGTAGTTTTCTTGACTTTCGCTCTTCTGTCCAGTTCATCCCAAACCAGCTCTATGGGGTTTAAGTCTGGACACTGTGCTGGACACCATGTTTTCAAGTTCACCATCTTGTTCTTTTTTCCTGAGGAAGTTTTGGCAGAGCTTGGACTTGTGTTTTGTTATCTTTTATCTTTTCTTTTTTAACCTCTGGCTGTTCAGTTCTTACTTTTGTACCATTTCAAGCTCTTCATTGGACTTGCACGACTTGAATTGTAATAAATAACTGGAAAAATTAGGGTGTTCTTAAACTTTTGACCTGTTGTGTATATAAAAAAAGTGAATAAATGTCCTATATTACACAAAATTGACTCTTGTGAGCTTTAAATAATGTTCTTACCTTCTCAAAAACAGACCTGGAGTTGTGTTTTGTTTCATTCACACATATTGGAGTGACTCTTTATTAACTTTTACCTTTTAGTTCAATGGAGATCGGCAATTCCAAGGCTGAATTATTAACCAAATGATTCTGTTGAAGGACAAAAGGCTCTATTCACGCTTACGTCACAAACCAGGAAGACGTTTAGAAAGATGCGATTACAAAT
Source organism: Boleophthalmus pectinirostris (assembly GCF_026225935.1). Lineage (NCBI taxonomy): Eukaryota > Metazoa > Chordata > Actinopteri > Gobiiformes > Gobiidae > Boleophthalmus > Boleophthalmus pectinirostris. The sequence goes on from NW_026571070.1 coordinate 11,648,279, forward strand.
TTCGGTGTAGTTCCCGACACTGGGCTCGCCGACCGACTGTGGTCAAACCCATTGAAGTAAATGTGATCAGCAGTAAAATGAAAACTGCAAATATATGTGCTGTTTGGAATAATCTTGAATTTTTTTTCTCGCATGTACCCAGTGCACTCAGAGTTGTGCGTCATAATGGAACACTACAATGACATGGAAATGAAGAAAACTGAACCTGGGAACTTGTAATCGCGTCTTCCCGGTTTGTGACGTAAGTGTAAATTCCATAGGCTCTACTATAGAGTTTAAAAACACAATGGAGCACTTCCTGTATTACCACATGACATTACAAGCTGGAACAGTGTTTTCCGTTTGAGAGAACTCGGCAAAACACAACTCGAAGTCCAGGTCCATGTTTTTGATGAGGAAACTACATTATAACATCATAATATGGGCCCTTTAAAGCAACTTTTTTCTGGGGACCCATATTTTAAAAGTCACAAACCTTCACGACCTAAGTCAATAGACATTATTTGTAAATCACCAAATAAAAGTGGATTTGATTATTGAACATTAATGAGGATATTATATTGTTGATCTCTTTGAACAATTAGTATTAAGTTTTAAACTATGAAAAACAGCCACTGAAGCAGCAATAAAAGGATCCGTAAGTCGCCTATTTGGACTTTAAATGCAGCCCATTTCTTTTTTGTTCAACATTCAATTGAACCAGCAATATTTTAACAAAATAGTCTGTAGAACTGAATATTACAGACCCACATGCAGATCGTGTCAAGGCGACCCCCAAAAAACTCTCTTGCGACCCAGTCTTTGGGAAACAGTGCTTTAAAGTGCCTGTAGGTTTGGACAACACATTTTGTTTTGTCATATATATTTTATTTAATTTTTTTTTTTTTTTCCTACATTGTGGTCTTACGGCCACACAGTAATGCCACAAAAAATACAAGTATACAAATGCCACATTTAAACCCCCTCCTCCCCATTCCCAAACCCTGATTCGCCCTCCCCACACCCACCCTTAACAGACGCTGAAAAAAAAAAAAATAAATAAAAAAATAATAATAATAATAATAATAAGAAGAAAAAAATTAAGAATAAATAAAAATAATAATAAAATAAAAATACAATAATAATAGTAATATTGACAACACATTTTTATTAAAACCCAAATAAGATTCTATTTTTTAGGTTTCTAATTTTACTTCCTGTTACCTAGCAACCAGAACACGAAAATTATTGTTCGACAAATAAAAATATAAAGTACATGTCATCATCTAAAATCAATCTCTTCACTTGTAACTTCTGTCATTTTCAACACATTTTTCGTAATTTCTTCACAAATTGCTTTGTGATTGGGGTAAAACTGTACTTTATATTTACAACAAGTAAATTCAGTAGAAATTAAAAGAATTATCAAAATCTGTCACACGTACTTCAGTCCATTGTGTTTGGTATCCCTGTTGCAATGAGCCTAACCCGCAATGATCTTAAGTGTTGCAACAATGGCCTTTCTACATTGTTGGTGACTCAGTTGAGCAGTTCACCCGCTAATCAGAGGGTGACGGGTTTACACCTTTTTTGGGAAGGAAGTGCATCCGGTCTAAACCTGCCATGAATATTTGTTTTACTGTAGAAACACACATTAATAAAGTGATAAAACAAAATACGCAATGGAAAAAAGTGATTATATTGTACACAACAATGCAAATGTAGTACTTTTTAAAATAGCTTAAGCAACATCATTAAAATTTTCTGAGAAGTTTGTTTCAGAAGTTGCACTAGTCCTGAAATAGTCAGGCATATATATATTTGTGTTGGCTGTATATATTTATAAAAGTATATGTAGTCACTATCAAAAAATAAATAAATACTTTGCACTAATTTAGTCAAAGTGTGTATGACAAGTTCTGAATTTTTCTCAAATTTTGGTTTAATTTGGTGGGAAAAAACCTGTTGTAAATATGATATATATATATATATATATATATATATATATATATATATATATATATATATATATATATTTTTTTTTACATCAGTATAAGAAGCAGTTTGTGAAGAAAAGATGAAAAATACGTTGAAAATTACAGGATGTGGAAATAACTCTAAAATAAGGATGTGGAAAAAATAAGGACGTGGGAAAAAAAATTAATAATAATAATAATAAATATAAAATTTAATTTAAAAATTAAATTAAAAAATATATATATAAATAAAATAAGGATGTGGAAATAAGTCTAAAATATACTTATGACATTATGTTTTTGGAAGAATTCTGTCCCAAAGTCTGTCACAATTTACATGCAAGAAACCTTTTTTTAAAATTAGTTTTACATTTTTATTTGTAAGTATAAGTATTAATTTCTGTGTACATTTTGGCTCAGTGTACTGTATAGTTGCTAGTATGGGTGTAACAATAACCAAAATATCGTCATATCGTATCGTCAGACTTCTCACAATAATATCGTGGACCATCACAATATATCGAATTACACGTTTCTTTGCTTAAATTAAGAGTTATGGTGCAGCAGTAGCTAAAAAAAAAGACAGAGGGAACTACATAGACCATGATCCTTTGCTCCATTTCAGTGTAGAAACAGTTCCAAACACTCTTAAGTCTTAGTTCTTTGGATTAAGTCTTGTCAAGGCATTTTAAGAGGAAAAAGTAGTATATTATCCTCCACAAAATATCACAATAAATATCGTACCGTGAGGTTCATACCGTGACAATATCGTATCGTGAGACTTGGATATCGTTACACCCCGAGTTGCTACGTAAAGTTTTTGGAATTGTGGACTCTAACATACATGAACATTCTCACAGTGACAGTGGCTCCGTCTTTTCTGCATCACTTGAGGAAAAACTAAAACTAAAACACAACACGACCCACGCCAGTCCATCTTTTCCACAATCAGGGAATAATTTAGCTCCACAAAATACTTCTTTATGAAAAAAAACAGATGATTTCCACCCAGGATGTATAATTTTATACCTAAAAAAAAATGTTTGAGCTTTTGTAAAAACTTAAATATAATGATCTTAAAGGTTGTATGGAGGATTTTTTTTTTTAGTTTCAAATTGTCAGTAAAAGTTTAAAATAGCATTACAGAGACGCAGCAGCTTTGTAAATATGATGACCAAAAAAAAAAAAAGAATGAAAATCTATCAACTGTGGATGTAGTGAGGCCAGATAAACACCAGCCAATAGACAACGAGGCTCCCTCTTTATCTATTGGCTGTTAGGTCGTCAATGAAACTCCCTACGTTTCTAATGTAATTGACTCGCAGGTGTGCGGGGATTACGTGGTTTATGCAGTGGTTCTTAGAGGCTTTTTCAAACTGTCGCTTCCTCGCAATTCGCACAAAGTTTGTTGCGATTGCAGATGAGAATCCACGACTGGTTCGCCGCAAAAGAAAGTCAGTTTTTGAGGTCACTGAAAGAAGAAGTGAAGGTGACAAACTGAGGTGATTCTTGGAGATTCCTTCCAGCGACTGCGTGACTGAAGCGGACGAAGAGTCTAAAAACTGACGCGTCGTTCGCTAAAATATTTCTAGACAGGTCATTTCAACAGTAATTCTGAACGTGCACTGGATGTAAACAAGCGTGATTTCTAGAGTAAGGAGGTGGGAGGAGATATTTCTACTGAGGGAGCTGTGGAGGAGGATGGTGGTGTTACGCATGTGTAGCATATCAAACAGGTGTATGCAAGGGACAAAGGGGTGGAGTTGGTGTAGGTACGGGCTAGAAAACAGAAGGCTAGGCTGTGGCTCTCTGGGAGGTAGGGAAACAGTAAAAAGCACAACAAACTAGAGAGATATGGTTGGTATTTTATATCGAAAAGTGAAATATATATATATATACAATATTTACAATATTTACAATGCTCTTCAGATTTCCTCACGTTTGGTTAATACAAGTGAACAATGGGAAACAGGAGTGGTGGACAAGGCACTTTGTTAATGTCCTTTATCAGTGTCAAAACCAAAGGGTGAAATTTAATGTCCGCACTTCGTGTAGAAGTGTGCGTATAGTCTTTTAAGGTGTGTGTAAGTGTAATTGTCCAAATGCGGGTTGCGTAGGGATAATGCGGGAGCGGACTGGCTACAACAGCCCCTACCCGACCGTAGAAACTGTTGGAAGTGTCTTTAGTTGTAGGCAACGTTCCTGGGTTCAGCTCGCCATCGGGATGGTTTTTCTCATCCGAAATCACCTGGCCTGTGATAAATAACAGTACCAGTCTAAGTTTAAACAGTTCGGCTGATTAGCTATTAGCCATAGCTATCGGTAGCTCTGTAATTAATACTGTATCTGCTAGCTAGCTTAATTCATATGTACACTGTATTTCAGTCCACACAAGTAGTAAAATGACATGAACAATAAATGAACAATAGACGATATTAGCATACCAATAGCCTGCAATACATGAATGAGTTAGCGGCGGAGGCTATTGGCATGCTAGCGGCAACAACCAAAACAAAACAGACAGACTCACCAATTCCTCTGAGCTATCATATAATTCGGTCTTTTCGGCGTCAGATAGTTGCGGTAAGGGCTCCTGTAATATTACATAAATAAGCGTAAGCTTGCGAACAATCGATGTTACACAATGAGAAAATTTGCGATGGTAGCTCCATACCTGTGCAGCCGTCCTGTCTCGCCTCACTCCCGGGTGTGTATGGAGGGAGGGGAGCAGGTGACTTACTGAAAACGTGAGCGTGCGCGTGATGCGTTTAATGACCGGTCGCTGCTGGAATATTCGCTATTGCTTAGATTTGTGTATAATAAACCTGGGTTACACATGCACAATATTTGAAAAAGGACTGTCGCTGTATTTCACTTCACTTACAAAATCCTCTATACAACCTTTAAGTGTGTTTTCGGAGACGTATAAGTGTGTGTAGAAGTTGTGTGTGCACGTTTTATGTTCCGATATCAGTTCAGATGTGTGCGTTTGACATGCATAAGTACATTTTTAACTTTATTTCAGTACCTCAAACGGTTCAGAATCAGGAACAATACATTATGTTGTAAAGATCATGACCTTTAATCGGACACTGGACTTCCCCTTTAAGAGCTTTAGAGCTGAAGGACGTCAAACCCGTGGTCGTCGTCGTCGTCGTCGTCGTCGCTGTGACGTGTTCAGGCTCGTGTTAGGAAACATCATGTTGTTAACTACAGGATCAGATGATTAACATGACTTCACCTTCCCCCTCTCCTCCTCCTCCTCCTTCCCTCTTCTTCACTCACTTCTCCTTCCTCCTTGCCTCTGTCTTTCTTTCCTCTCCTTCCTCCCTCTCATCCCTCTCCTCTCCTTCACTCCAACTCTCTTCCTTCCCCCTCCTCCTTCCCTTCCCACTTTTCCTCCTTTCTCTCCTTCCTCCTTCTCTCTCCCTTCCTCCTCTCTTCTCTCCTCTCTCCTTCCTCCTCCTTTCTTCTCTTCCCTTTTCCCCTATCTCCCTCTCTCTCCTTCCTCCTCCTTTCCGGTCTCCTCCACTGTTCTCCTTCTCCTCCCTTCCTCCCCTTCTCTTTTCCTTCCTCCTCCCCTCCCGCTTCTCCTCCTCCCTTCCCCTTCTCTTCCCCCTCCTCCCCTTCGCCCTCTCACCTCGCTCTCCTTCCTCCTCCTTTCCCCTTTCCTCCCCTTCTCTCCTTCTCCTCTCTCCCTCCCCTTCTCTTCTTTTTCTTCCTCTTCCTCTACTCCCTCTCCTCCTCCTCTCTTCCCCTTTGCTTCCCCCTCCTCCTCTTCGCCCTCTCTCCTTCTCCTCCTTCCTCTCTTCCCCCTCTTGTCCCCCTCTCCCCTTTCACCCTGTCTCCTCTCTCTCCTTCCTCCTCCTTTCCCCTCTTCTTCCCTTCTCTCCTTCCTCCTCCCTCCCTCCTCTCTTATCCCTTCTTCTTCCCCTTCTCACCCTTTGCCCTCTCTCCTTCCTCCTCCTTTCCCCTCTCCTCCCCTTCTCTCCTTCTCTCCACTTTTCTCTGTCTCCTCCTCTTCTCCTTCCCCCTTTGCCCTCTTTCCTCTCTCTCCTATCTCCCCCTTTTCTCATTCCTCCTCCTCCCCCTTCTCGTTTCCTCTTCTCCTCCACCACCCTCCTTCTCCTCTCTTCTTCTTTCCTCCTTCTCCTCCTCCTTCTCCTCTTTCTCATTTCTCTCTCCTCTCCTTACCCTTCTGCTTCCTCCTCTTTCTCCTCCCTCCTCACTTCCTCCTCTCCTCCTTCTCCTCCCCCTCTCCTCTTTCTCCCTTCCCCCTCTCTAATCTCCCCTCCTCCTCCCCTCCTCCCTCCATCTCGTCAGCAGATACCTTTGCCCGGGTGAGAGTGACTCATTCAGACTCATGACTGTTTGTTGTGGTGGTGCAGTTTACCGGAAACAGACTCAGACCACAATTTTTAAGTAAATTAAGTATAAAGCTGAGATTTTAGATTTTTTTATTCCTTATTTTTCTATTACCATTTATATTTTTTTTACAGTTTGTTATTATCAGTGTTGGGGAGTAACAGATTACATGTACTGGAGTTATGTAATCAGAGTACAAATAACTGTATTCAGTTACAGTTACTGTTTCAGTGAGTGGTAATTGGATTACAGTTACTTTGTTGAAATAAATGGATTACACGGCGGTATTTTCCTGTTTTCACATTTTGGGCTAAATCCTATACCTTTTTTTTTTTTTCCACTGATTGCCGGACACTAAACCAGGACTAAAACCAGGACTAAACCAGGTCCAAACCAGGTCCAAATCAGGTCCAAATCAGGTCTAAACCAGGTCTAAACCAGGACTAAACCAGGACTAAACCAGGTCTAAAAACAGGTCAAAAACTGGTCTAAAACTGGTCTAAACCAGGACTAAAACTAGGTCTAAACCAAGTCCAAACTAGGTCTAAACCAGGTCTAAAACCAAGTCTAAAACCAGGTCTAAACCAGGACTAAATCAGGACTAAAACCAGGTCCAAACCAGGTCCAAACCAGGTCTAAAACCAGGTCTAAAACCAGGTCTAAAACCAGGTCTAAAACCAGGTCTAAAACCAAGTCTAAAACCAGGTCCAAACCAGGTCTAAAACCAGGTCTAAAACCAGGTCTAAAACCAGGTCTAAAACCAGGTCCAAAACCAGGTCTAAAACCAGGTCTAAAACCAGGTCTAAAACCAGGTCTAAAACCAGGTCTAAAACCAGGTCTAAACCAGGTCCAAACCAGGTCTAAACCAGGTCCAAACCAGGTCCAAAACCACGTCTAAAACCAGGTCTAAACCAGGTCTAAACCAGGTCTAAACCAGGACTAAACCAGGTCTAAACCAGGATTTAATGGGACTAAATCATGCTGCGTGGACGTGTTTCCTCTTCTATCGATAATATTTTTAATTTGGTTGAGTAAAGTCTGGGCTTTATTATTTTCTTTTAACAGACAAAACATCTTATGTTGCGATTTCCTCGTCTTTGCTTCTCTACAGCAAATCAAGTAATCCAAAGTATTCAGATTACTTTACTCACTTTAAGTAATTTAATGGATTACGTTACAAACTACATTTTGGGTTATGTAATCTGTAATCTGTAGGGGAATACATTTTAAAAGTCACCTTCCCAACACTGGTTATTATATTATATCGTGATGTGTGAGCTCCTGTGTCCAAATCATTTCATAAAGTTTAAGTCTAAGTCTAAGTGTAAGACTCCTGCAGACTGTGAGGAAACACAAATACAGTCGCTGCACACTGTCCGCGGTCGCAGGCCTGACTCTCCTGTCAAATAGACTGTGATAAAGTGCGTGTCTTTCCTCATCTGTCAGAGGAAGCGCTGGTCTTCTTCAGCGCTCCAGACCGCGGACTGTGGACTGCCTCTGGCCCATTCCTCTTCTGGTTTTGACTAAAGCGCATTCGTCTTCTTCGTCGTCTACTTGATCAACTGGTTTTGGAGAAAGTTTGGATCATTTGTCAGTTTGAAAAGTTGAGACAAAAAGAGAGATTGCTTCAGATTCTGAGCAGATTTTCGGAAAGTGAGACTTAACTAGAAAAAGTAGGTTTTGATTTTGATAAATTTAGTTTTGAAACTGCAGCCGGTTTCATCCAGCGGTAACACAATGATGAACAAACAGAACCGCTGCAGTAGCAAATAACCATTTAAAATGAAAGCTGCAATGAAATAGTGGTAGATTATTTTATCAAAATTTCCTGGGGGTGTGATGCTAACTGTAGGCACTGCTCTGTCTGATGCTCTGTTACTCAAGTCAGTTTAATCTGAGGTTTTGTGTTTTTTCCCCCCTTTTTTTTATCACAATGACCATGTTTACATAATGTTTTTTTTTTTTATTCCAAATGAATTATTCCAAATTAAAAAGTTCAGAATTAAATTATTCTCCTCGAGTCTCCTATGGTCATGAGCTTTGGGTAATGACCAAAAGAACAGGATTTCAAATACAAGCGGTCGACATGAGTTTCCTCCGCAGGTTGGTTGGGCCGCTCCCTTAGAGTTAGGGTGAGGAGCTCAGTCACACGGGATGAGCCAGATGCCTCCTGGATGCCTCCCTCAGGAGCGTGCTCCACAGGAAGGAGGCCCCGGGGAAGACCAAGGACACACTGGAGAGACTGTCCCTGGAGGAAGTATCTGGGGTGAAGAAATCTGGGAGTCTCTACTTAGACTGCTGCCCCCTTGACCCGGCACCAGACAAGGGGCAGAAAATGGATGGATCATTCAAGTTTACATGGAAATAATAATTCCAAATTGAGGTTCACATGGAACATACGTTAAATTGCCTTTATTTAATTCCGCTCAATGTCTGGGGTTGAAAAGGGTTATAGGACCACTGTTTCCCCACACCGCTGTTTCCTCGGGCCACTGTTTCCTCGGGATCGCTGTTCCCCCGAAATATAGGCTCCAGGGAAAAGAGGTACAGGGAACATCGTGCACAAACTTTTTTCACTTTTTCCTTGCAATGCGTCACCCAGTCGAAAGGGCAACCCAAGAGCATGCACTGAACGACCAAAATTATTTTAAAGATGACGTGATTGCAGAATAAATTAATTTGTTTTTAAAATGTGAATAAACCACCCACTTAATTCTGATTTAATTCAAAATAATCATTAGGAATTAAGTGTTACATGGTCTTTTTAAAGCGAAATTCATTTTTATTCCAAATTAAATTACTTTTAATCCGATTTAAAGCACCAAAAAGAGCTGATTTAGTTGGATGTACAAGAGAAGAGCTGGAAATCAAACTCTTAAACTGGAACATGAACACTCGTATTGATCACAGGCTCCTTAGAAAATATTCATTAAATCAATTTTGTAATTTTTCTTAGGTTTTCCGACCAAATTTTTCCATAGTTTTTGCAAATGTGTGCATTGTGTCACCATGGTAAGTGCTGAACATTTTGCCATAGAAGTACACCCCCAGCGTGATGTCACTGCAAAGTATTAATAGCAATTACACAGAGTTCAAAATACATTTATTGAAAAACAGAAACATAATTTTAGATAATTATACAGATTTACTTCAATGAACCAAACTCTTATCTATCTTATGTACTTTTATTTATTTTTTAAGCAGCTTTTACATTCTGAATCAAAACAACAAAACATTCTTTCAACCAGACATGGAAGGAAATTACGAGGTTGCCGGTTGAATCCCATGTGTTCCTGTTCCAACACGTTTTCTGTGTTTATCTATTTATGATCTGACAGGTTGAGATGTGGACGTGTAGAAGTGCTGCGTTGTCTATAGGCAGAGCTGTGGCCTTGACGGTAATTAGCAGCTCGGCGTCCATATGCACCACAGCTCCCCGGAGGATAACTTTAGCACTTAAGATTTGCAGCGAGGACGTGCACTGTGCTCCTATAGAAACTAAAAGCACAATAAAAACATGTGCATTAGCCTCGCGGACGATAGTGTGGGACATAAGGCAAATGAACATAGGTTAGTGTCAGTTATCCTTTAAGAACTGTGGTTGGAATCAAATTAGAGACAGTACTGTATTTTTCAGATTATAAGGCACAATATCAATAATGTTGAATTCTCTCGTCTATTTTCATACATAAGGTGCAGCGGATTATAAGGTACATTGAGGTAAACAAAAGGAAGACACTTGAGACTGATCCCTTAGTCCAGGCATCCACGATCCATTAGCACACAGGTGTCAAACATAAGGCCCGGGGGCCGGATCCGGCCCTCCAAGACCTTTAATCTGGCCCTCGGCTGATTTTCTACTAAAATATTTTAATCATATTTTCTATTAAAATATTGGTAATTTTCTGTTCAGCTTAGCAGAGCAGCGTCTCCAGCATCTCTGTACGTGGCCCTCCCCACCAGAGCAGCACAAATGAAGACTTGTCTCTTTCCAAACGCTCTTAAAGGACGATCGTTTTGACTGTTGAATGTGACACCCTCATCAGAAAAATGTCAAAAATGAGAAAAGTGGAGCCGAGTGCAGGATTTTACAACAAAAATTGACTTATTCCTATTTACATACAAGTTCATGTTAAAACATTGTGTTGAAATAGCATTTTTTCTCATAATATTATAATATTTTGTAAAAGAAAGAGTGTAAAAGAAAGATTTCTGTAATAGAGCTGTGTTTCTCTGCACAAATATTTTAACTTATTGCTGTTTTTGGGGTATATATGTCATGAGTTTTCTGATCCGGCCCCTTTAGGATCAAAGTAGGTTGGATACGGCCCCCGGACCAAAATGAGTTTGACACCCCTGCATTAGCAGATTGTGGCATAATTCGCCCGCCATTGCCTCTCTGTCTTGGTGAATGTAGATTTTATTTATTTATAAGGAGAACTCAAATATACACTGAGTAATGACGTGTTTAATGCACCTTTGCGCACATTTGTTTACATTTTACAGGAGCGAAACTTCAAACCACATGGCTCATTTGCATAAACTATATGTGTGGGGAAAAAGCAGCTCGCTCCTTGTGCGCTGATGCGGTTAGTTTCTGTCAGACTAAGGCTACGTTCAGACTGCAGGGCTTAACGCTCAATTCGGATTTTTTTGTGAAATCTGATGTTTTTTGCGAGGTCGTTCACATTTCCAATTAAATGCGACTTGTATGTGACTCCAGTGTGAACAGTAAACGGCCCGAAAGTGTCCCGCATGTGCACTGGAGACACGATGACGTCAACCGCAGCGAGCGTGCTCTGTGTTTACGGAAGTTGTCCAAACATGGACGCGAGCATTGAGCACCTGGAGATTTTAAAGTTTCTCCAAGCCAGAACATGAACAACTTACTTGTTTTAAGGAGGAGACTGAGAAGGAGAAGGACGAGGTTTTTTGGCCGTGGCGTTTTGTGGAGCAGTGGCAGCGACGTCCGTTGAAAGGAACGTGTGGATGTGGAGACGTAGCCAAGAGTGGTGAGTGGTGATGTGCTTCACTTCAGTGACACAGAGTTCATTAACAATTTTCGCCTACTTCAGCGCAGAATAGTGACGTTTGTGGCTTGTTGATAACGTGTAGGTCGGATGAATGCGCTTTGGTCGTTCAGACTGAAGTCGAATGTCAAAAGATCAGATATGTATCGGTTTCAGGAGCACATATCCAAGTGGCCTGGGTCACATGTGAAAATATCAGATCTGTGTCATTCAGACTCTCATTAAAAGATCAGATACAGGTCACATAGGATTTTAGGTTTTCCTGTTCTGCTTTATCTTTTTGTGTTCTGGTGAGTCTCCCTGATGTTTCCTTTTTGCATTCCTTTGGTGTTCCTTTTTTCGGATGTGCAATGCCCGGCCTGTTTCCCCTATGTATAATTTATTGCATGATTTGCATTGGATTTCGTAGATGGCATTGCATTTTTGTTCTTGCGGGATTTTATCTTTGGGGTGTACGAGCTGTTGGCGGAGTTGTGTGTATGGTTTGACTACAGTGCTTATGTTGTGTTTTTTTCAAGGCTCTCTGGATGAGTTACTCGCCTGATTCATCAGCAGTTAGCAGCCGAAACATGTCAACAAGGTAAACACACTTTACTGCATTGTCTTTAAAAAGAACCCAAGAAGTTAAAGTATATAAGAAGACAAAATGAACATCTTTGGCTTAATGTTTAATTTGAGTTTGATTAAAGAAAAAAAAACAAAAAGTAAATAACAAATAAAGTGTTTTTGCTCGGTTAAACCTCATTCTACTCAAACGCTCATTCCAGACGATGTTTCATCTCTTCCAAACGTTTAAGTGGAAGAATTCTAATGACTTAATTGGATAATGTGCATAGACACACCTACACTTTACTACTGTTTGCTTAACATTTCTGCTTGCTACTGTTCATTCCAGCTACAAAACAGCCCAAATCTCTTCCATCTGGAGCATTAAACTCTTCTCTTAAACTAAATTGGTCTGAGTTTTAATAGGCACCACCCTGGCATCTCACCGCTCGGCCCATAACAAGCCGAGCTGCTGCCCAGAGACTCCTGTTTGCAGGTTTCACGGGCACAACATGGTGACGCTAATAAAGAAGAATGTGTGAACGTGTCTCTGCCACGGGCACCCACCGCTGTCACCGAGAAGAGGGACGGAGAGCGGCACCGCACTTCAACCACCAACACGACACCAGAGAGACCGAGAGAGAGAGATGGAGAGGTGGAAGAAGGGAGGTAAAGGGAGAAGGAGAGAGAAAAAGGGGGAAGAGACATTCAGAGTGGAGTCAGGAAGAGGGAGATTTTGAGAGAAATTTACCTGGTGGTAAAGGGTGAGAGAAAAAGAGGGAGAAACATGGACATAATGGAGAAAGATGGAAAGAGAATGGTAGAGAGAGAGATGGAGAAAAGGGGGTGAAGGGAGAAGGAGGAAGGAGAGAGAAAAAGGGGGAAGAGCCAGGGAGAGTGGAGTGAGGAAGAGGGAGATTTGGAGAGAAGAGAGGTAAAAGGTGAGAGAAAAAGAGGGAGAAACATGGACATAATGGAGAAGGAAGGGGAGAGAGTGATAGAGAGAGAGATGGAGAAAGAGGGAGGAGAGTGGAGATAGGGGGGGAAAGAACGGGAGATATGGAGAGAGGAGAGGCAAAGGGGGAGACAAAAAGAGGGAGAAACATGGGCATAAAGGAAAAAGAGAAGGAGAGAGATGGAGAGGGAGATAAAGGAGAGAGAAAGTGAGAGAGGGATGGTGGAAAAGAGAGGGGAAGGCCCATGGAGAGTGGAGGTAAAGGGGGAGACAAAAAGAGGGAGTAACGAGGAGATAATAGAGGAAAAAGGGGGAGAGAGAGAGAGAGAGAGATGGAAAGCTGGAGAAAGGAGGGGAAAGCGGGAGGGGAATAGAAGAGAGAGAGAAAGTGAGAGAGGGATGGATGGGGGAGGGAAGGAGGGGGGAGAGCCATGGAGGGTGGAGTGAGGAAAAGGGAGATATAGAGAGAAAGAGGGGTAAAGGGTGAGAGAAAAAGAGGGAGAAACATGGACATAATGGAGAAAGAGGGGAAGAGAGTGGTGCAGAGAGAGAGAGAGGGGTTGAGATAGGGGAGAAAGAGTGGGAGGGGAATAAAGGAGAGGGAAAGCGAGAGAGGGATGAGGAAGAGGGAGAGAGGCACGGAGAGTGGAGCGAGGAAGAGGGAGATATGGAGAGAGGGGAGGTAAAGGGGGAGAGAAAGAAGGAGAGACATGGAGATAAACGAAGAGATGGAGCGAGGGAGAGAGTAGGAGGAGGCGAGAGGGACAGAGAGAGAGAAGAGAGGTGGACACAGAGAGAGGGTGACAAAAGGTAGGAGGGGGAGAGCGATAGATAAGAGAGACAGAGAGAGAGAGGTGGAGATAGGGGAGAAAGAGCGGGAGAGGAATTAAGGGGGAGAGAGGGAGAGAGGCGTGGAGCGAGGAAGAGGGAGATATGGACAGAGGGGAGGTAAAGGGTGAGAGAAAGAGAGGGAGAGAGAGTGATAGAGAGAGGGAGAGGAAGAGAAAGAGGGGTAGAGAGATGGGGTAAAGAGACGGAGCAATGAGAGAGAGCGAGAGAGAGAAGGTGATAAAAGGTAGAAGGGGGAGAGAGACAGATAAGGGAGAGAAGGGGGAAAGGAGAAAGAGAGAGAGAATAGAGATGGATAGAGAGAGAGGGTGAGAAAAGGTAGAAGGGATAGAGAGAGAGGGTGACAAAAGGTAGAAGAGAGATAGGTAAGAGAGGGAAAAAGGAAGACAGAGAGAGGAAGAGGGAGAAGAGTGGAGAGAGAGAAGAGAAGAAGGGGGAGAAGGGTGGAGAGAGAGAAGAGAGGAAGGGGAGGGAGGGACAGAGATAGAGAAAGAGGGAGGCAGAGAGGGAGAGAGGGAGGAAGAGAGGGAGGGAGAGAGGGAGGAAGAGAGGGAGAGAGAGAGGAGAGAGGGATGGAGAGAGGGAGAGAGGGAGGGAAGAGAGGGATGGAGAGAGGGATGGAGAGAGGGAGGGAGAGAGGGAGGAAGAGAGGGAGAGGGAGGGAGGGAGAGAGGGATGGAGAGAGAGGAGGAGAGGGAGGAGAGAGGGATGGAGAGAGGAGGAGAGAGGGAGAGGGAGGAGAGAGAGGGAGGAGAGAGGAGGGAGAGAGGGAGAGAGGGAGGGAGAGAGGAGGAGAGAGGGAGAGAGGAGGGGAGGGAGGAGAAGAGGGAGGGAGAGAGGAGGAGAGAGAGGAGAGAGAGAGGGAGGAGAGAGGAGGAGAGAGGGAGGGAGAGAGGAGGGAGGGAGAGAGGGAGGGAGAGAGGGAGAGAGGGAGGGAGAGGAGGGAGAGAGGGAGAGAGGGAGGGAGAGGAGGGAGGAGGGAGGGAGAGAGGGAGGGAGAGGGGAGGGAGAGAGGGAGGGAGAGAGAGAGGGAGAGAGAGAGGGGAGGAGAGAGGGAGGGAGGGAGAGAGAGAGAGGGAGGAGAGGGAGAGGGAGAGAGGGGAGGGAGAGAGGGAGGGAGAGGAGAGAGAGGGAGAGAGGGAGGAGAGAGGGAGGGAGAGAGGAGAGGGGGGAGAGAGGAGGAGAGAGGAGGGAGAGAGGGAGGGAGAGAGGGAGGAGGGAGAGAGAGGGAGAGAGAGAGAGGAGAGAGAGAGGAGGGAGAGAGGGAGGGAGAGAGGGAGGAGAGAGAGGAGAGAGGGAGGAGAGAGGGAGGGAGAGGGAGGAGAGAGGAGAGAGAGGAGAGAGAGGGAGGGAGAGAGGGAGGAGAGAGGAGAGAGGAGAGGAGAGAGAGGAGAGAGGAGAGGGAGGGAGAGAGGGAGGGAGAGAGGGAGGGAGAGAGGGAGAGAGAGAGGGAGGGAGAGAGAGGAGGGAGAGAGGGAGGGAGAGATGGATGGAGAGAGAGAGGGAGGGAGAGATGGAGGGAGAGAGAGATAGACAGCTCGTCAGACTGGAGCAGACAGGTAAACAGACGGACAAACACGACCAGGGCAACGGACGAGAGAACATGGGAGCAGGCCAACACTTATCTGGGCGATAGGTGGGAAAGCCCGCAGTACTTTTACTGTAGTACTTTCACATATGACTGTTTTTCGAGGTATGCCTTATCCTGTTGTGAACCATCTGTTTAATTATTTATAAAGCCCGTGGGGTCACTGCGTTATGTAACTGAAATAATGAGATGTGCTTGAGCAGGTTGACCTCACGCTGAGATCTTTGCTGGAGCTGGGCCCACAGGAATACTTACTGTACTGCTAGAGCTGTAATCGCAGTAGTATTACCATTAACAACAGTATTTGAGAAGTACAGGGCGTGTTGTGGTAATTGTAGTAGGACAGTAATACGTCGTAAGTTACACATTTTCTGTGCATTCACAAGCGCTAATAGCTGTGTTTATATAAGTTGTCAATAAAGGATTATTTTGTTTCCACGAATATTTGAATAAACCTTTTATTGGTTACACCCTTTAATACGTGTATCATAATTAACCTTAATTGCGTACGAAGAAAGAACTGGGAATTAAGAATGAGTCAGATTTACTTACCGCTTCACCTGAACTCCAAACTTAAATCTGAATCATTCTCGGTAAACTGTATGTACACTGAAGACGAAGCAATATTATAACATCAGAAAATTGCGTAATATACCCTATTATTATTATTATTATTATTATTATTATTATTATTATTATTAATTATAAAGCTCTTTTAAAGACAAGGTTTACAAAGGGCTGTACAAGCAGCAATGAACATTTCAAAAAGCATAAAAATAGCACACAGAAAGTGTACAAAAGACAGACAATGATGCAAACAATCTAATAAATTATAATAAATAAATAAAAAGGACTAAGGAGTAAAATGAAGCTTAAAACAGTTAAAGGAAAGCTACCGATAAAAATTTGTCTTGGACCATGTTTACACTAAAACGAATCTGCGTATCACCGTAACTGAAACAATCTGCGTCCACACACGTCATTTCTGTGTCCACAATCCTTCCTTATCCACACAGCTTTGAGCATATTTGTTTACATTTTAAAGAAACGAAACTTAAAACCACATGGCTCATTTGCATAAACTGAGAGCTCAAAAAACAGCTCGCTATTGTGCGCTGATGCTGTTCAGCTTCTGTCGGACTAAAGGACACGACTCAGTGGAATATGAGTGTTCTTTCTGTGACAGAGGGGTGTTCTGCTGATGGTGAGTCTGTTTTGTGCTTCTGTCACATTGGAGACGGTTCATATTAAATTTTTCAGAGGTTATACGTCTGCAGGTCATACACACAGTATTTATGAATGGACATATATTCTAGGCTCTTAGCATTTTGGCGGTGAATTTCTTTGTGGCGCATAGACCTACAGTGTATCAGCGTTTTGAGGCGTCCACACAGTGCCGGATCAGATCTGTACTCAAATAAATTCATGGAAGCAGACCGTTCAGTCTCTGGAGCCATTTTCAGTCGGATTAGTGTGGGCGAACACTACATCCACAACGGAAATCACTTGAATACGTACTAGTGTGGACGGGGCCTAAAAGTATAGCTGTTAACTTGAACACTACCACTACATGACATCACAAGTTGCAACGGAGCATTTTGAGCTTTGTTGTAGACAGACTAATAATAAAGGATTAACTCAAACATGCGCGAATGAAACAAAAGACAACTCCAGGTCTGTTTTTGAGAAGATAACAACATTATAACATGACTTAAAGGTTGTATAGAGGAATTTTTTAAGGGAGGTGAAATACAGCGACAGTTCTTTTTCAAATGTTGTGCATGTGTGACACCACCTTCCTCTTCCACAGCTCCTCAGTAGAAACATCTCCTCCCGCCTCTTTACTCTACAAATCACGTTTGTTTACATCCAGTGCGTGTTCAGAATTACAGTTGAAGTGACCTGCCTAGAAATATTTCAGCGACCGACGTGTCAGTTTTTAGACCCTTCGGACTTTCTTTTGCGGCGAACTGATCGTGGATTCTCGTCCGCCGTCGCAACAAACTTTGTGCGAACTGCGAGGAAGCTACAGTTTGAAAAAGCCTCTAAGAACCGCTGCATAAACCAAATAATCCCCGAGCGCCGGCGAATCAGTTACACTAGAAACGTTGGGAGTTTGATTGACAACCTAACATCCAATAGATAAAGAGGGAGCCTCGTTTTCTATTGGCTGATGTTTATCTGGCCTCACTACGTCCACAGTTGGTGGATTTTCATTTTCTTTTTTTTTTTCGGTCATCATAATTACAAGGCTGCTGCGTTTCTGTAATGGTATTTTAAACTTTCAATGACAATTTTAAACTAAAAAAAAATCCTTCATACAACCTCACAAGAGTCAATTTTGCGTCAATTTTGCACCTTTAAATCTTTGTTTATGCTTCTGTTCTGTAAATAGTGTAATGATTATTAAGTGTTTCCTGTATTTTTGAGTAGCCCGCATTTGTGTATCAGTGCTCAGTCGCAGCACAGACAGGAAAGCAGACAGCATGCGCTCAGGCAGGAGGCTGCTGCTTTCCAATGAGCCAAGATTCAGTTGTAGACTCCCAGCACCCCACTAACCTCAAACACTCAGCCTGTAATGAGTGGAGACAAGGCTGTCGTCTCCAGGGACCAAACATGGGACGGAGGGAGAGAGGAAGAGAGGAGGAGGAGGAGGGGAGATGGAGGAGGAAGGAAGGGAAAGTGGGGAGAAAGAGAGGAGACGGGGAAGGTGGGGTGGTGGAGAGACGGAGAGAGATGGGAAATGGAGAGACAGGAGTGAGAACGTTGAAAGGGCGGAGAGACAGAGAGCATAGGAGGGAGAGAGGGTGGAGATGAAGATACTGACGGAAGACAGCGGGAGAAAGAGAAGGGAGGACAGGAGGAGAGGGGGAGATGGAGTAGGAAGGAGGAAAATGGGGGAGAGATGGAGAGAGATGGGTTGTTGGGGAGAGAGGAGGTAGAAGAGATGGGGAGAGATGGATAGGGGGAGTGAGTAGAAAAGGGAGAGAGGGGAGAGGAGATGGAGAGAAAGAAAGACAGTAGGAGGATGGAGTAACGGAGAGAGAGGAGGTGAAACGGAGAGAGATTAGAAGGGAAAGAGGGGTGAGAGTGAGAGAGAGTGAGAGAATAGGAGGGAGAGAGAGAGGGGAAATGAAAAGACTGAGAGAAGACAGTGAGAGAAACTTTGAAAGAGAGATGGAGACAGAAAGAAGAGAGAAAAAAAGAGAGAGTGAAAACAAGACTACACCCCCCAGGGACCAAACGCAGGATGGAGGGAGAGATGGAGGGAGGTGAGGAGAGGGGGAGATGGAGTAGGAAGGAGAGAGAGGAGAGGAGATGGAGAGAAAGAAAGACAGTAGGAGGACGGAGTGACGGAGAGAGAGGGGGAGAGATGGATTGGGAGAGTGAGTCGGACAGGGGGTAGGAAGGAGAGAAAGCTGGGAAAGAAGGAAGAGGGAGAGAAAGTAGGAAGGAGAGAGGGAGAGAAATGGAGAGAGATTAGAAGAGAAAGACACGGGTGAGAACGCAGGAAGGGGAGAGAAAGTGAGAGAATAGGAGGGTGAAAGAGAAATTTGAGAAAAGATGGCGAGAGAAACAAGGGAAAAAACGGAAACAGACAGAAGAGAGAGAAAAGAGAGTGAAAACAAGACTACACCTCCCCAAGAACCAAACATGGGACGGAGGGGGGAGAGAGGGAGAGAAAGAGAGGAGAATGGGAAGGTAGAGTCGTGGAGAGAGAGAGGATAGAAAGAGACGGGGAGAGATGGATAGGGAGAGCGAGCAGAAGAGGGAGATGGAGAAAGAAAGACAGTATGAGAGAAAAAAAGATGGTACGAAGTGCAGGAAAGAGTAGGACTTAGAGAGGGGAGAGGAGATGGAGAGAAGGAAAGGTAGTAGGAGGATGGGGTTGTGGAGAGAGAAGGGGTGAGATGGACTGGGAGGGTGAGTCGGAGAGGGGGTAGGAAAGAGAGAGAGAGAGAGCGGGAGAAAGAATAGGAAGGAGAGAGAAACGGAGAGAGAAGGTGGAGATGAAGAGACTGAGAGAAGACAGAGGGAGAAACTTAGAAAGAGAGATGAAGACGGAGACCGAAGAGAGAAAAGAGAGATAGAAAACAAGAATACACCCCCCTGGGACCAAACACGGGACGGAGGGAGAAAAGAGAGAGAGCACAGGAGGAGAGAGATGGAGAGAAAGAGAGAAGAGTGGGAAGATGGGGTCGTGGAGAGAGAGGGTAGAAAGAGACAGAACTAGAGAGAGATGGGGAGAGATAGATAGGGAAAGTGAGTTGGAGAGAGAGCTGGGAGAGTAGGAAAAGGGGGATGGATGAAAGGAAGAAAAGAGAGCAAGAGATAGAGAGAGGGAGAGAAATGGAGACAGATTAGAAAGGAGAAACAGAGACAGAAGAGAGAAAAGAGAGAGCGAAAACAAGACTACACCCCCCAGGGACCAAACACGGGACGGGGGGAGTCGGAGAAAGAGAGAGACAGACAGACGGAGAGACGAGAGAGAGGGAGAGAGGGAGGGAAGCGACGTGAGCAGATGCACTATATTCAAGAACCCACAAATCCTTAATGGAAGCAGCTCAATAAACAACAACAACAGCCCAAATACACCATGACAGCGTGAGGCTACCTGAGCCACAGTCTAATTGATCATTCCCAGTTGGAGACTTCCCAGCTCGGATCCTTCTTTTGTAACACATGCAACCCTCCACGTTCATGACAATTTTCCGAGCTATTCTTAGGCCAGGTGCTCTGCCATATTGCCGCGGTTCAGATTTGGAGTGCGTGCAGGTTTTTAGAGGTAAACACGGCCTAGAAACATGTATTCATAGAAGCAGAGCCAGGAATCGTCGTGGTGTTTGATATGGAGAAGTTGCTTGAAAGAGGCTGCGTATACTTGTATTTTGGGGACGGGGCTGTATTATAAGTAGGTTGTTTATAAATGTATACACGCAGATATAATGGGGAGTATTCTGGTTCAACGTATACACTGGTGTTGTGTAAAGTATAAAGGTATTTTGTGTGAGGTAAAGTACGATAACAGAAATGTTGTTTATAAGGAAGTGTTTAATATTTCATGATAATGTTTGATAATCGTTCAATTGTGTGATGTTTCATTGTATTTTATTATTATATTGACACTGAGAAGAAAAAAAAAAATCACATAATTGGATGAAATTTGACTTTTCCCAAATGGTTCTATCTTGAATTTTATCAGATCACATGGTGTAATGAACAAAAAGTATTTTTTGTGTTGAAAATTACAATAAAAAAAAAAAAAAAAAAAAAAAAACAGCTTTTAAAATGATCATGTGGGTGTCACAGACAGTATTGAGTATCAAGACTATTCTTTAAATACGATACTAAAATTTCACAAACTGACATGCAAATATATGCTGTAAACATGATAGTGTGTAAATGCTTTTTTTGTTTGTTTGTCTTTTAAATTATTGCACAGCTATAATCTTCAGTTTAATGTATAAAGTGGAGGCTTCAATATAAGCACCTTTGGGTTTTTTGCATCTTCCAGGACCTACGTTTTTATCTAGTGTGCTTAAAAAAAAAAAAAAAAAAAGGTAATATGTTATATATGTGCAAAATAAAAAACATAAATATATAAAAGTTGTTTGCCAAATGGATAAAAAAAAAAAAAAAAAACTATGTGTATTGTTGTTACCATAGTTTTAAAATATATAAGATCCTGTAAATTGCATTTATGCAGTACAAATTGTTTGTACTGTAACCTTTTTATCCAAAAAATTTAAGAATTATGATTTGAATTTTGTGGGATTTTTGTGTGTGTGTGTGTGTGTATTCTATGTTGTTTGTTGGAAAAAAGGAGACCAACATGCAAACTTCTGTTATTACGTTCCTTTTTCAGACCAAGAATTGGAGGCCAAATGACAGCGCTGTCTGCAGTCCGATTTCTTCAGGACGATATCCCTATAGGTGTGTGAGACTAAAAAAGCCCCTCGTCTTGGTTTATCGTCCCCCTGCCTCCACCGGTAAGAAGACAGTGCCAAAACCTGTTTAAATCAACTGAGTGGACACGTCACAGTAACATGACGTGACGACTCTGAGGAAGAGCGCAGGGACAAGTCGAAACTGTCAGATATGAAAACAAACTCTTGGTCTGAAAAAAAGAACCTAATAACATAAAATTATCAGGAGAACAAATGAACCTCATTGGACTGACATGCACACTTACTGCTGAGCGGACTTGTATATCCATAAGAATTATTTGGACTGGAAAATAATATCTAGTTAAGTTAAAATGACTTAAATTAAGAACATTTTACTTTCTTTGAGTCGATTCAACTTGACAAGTAAAATTATCTACCAATGAAATCAGTGTGGTTTTCTTAATTCAGGCAACATTAGATTTTTTATTTTTTTTTTTTTTTTTTATTTTAAGTGCTAAAAGTTGTTGCTTTTCTTATTTTAAATGTAGCAAGATGTATTTTCATATTTTAAGTACAAAAATCTCAGGTAATTTTACTTGTCCAGTGAAATTTACTCAAATCATGATTAAACTTTCTTAATTCAAGTCATCTTAACTTGGCTTGATTTTAGTTTTTGCAGTGTATGATCTCTTTCTCATAGAAATGTTGATCTTTTGGTTACAATATTCAACATAAAACTCATTCATCTCCATAGAGAATGTTTCGAAATATGGTTTTAACTCTTCGTTTCCATAGCGACGTCCAGAAAGATACAGGATATTGCTTTAAACTATTCTCTCTTTTCTATATATTTCTCATATTTTAGTGCCCAGTTTCTGTCCATACGTTGCATCCTCCAAACAAGTTCACATCACGGTATTTGTAAATCGAAATTCAAAGCGAGAAGTTTATGTATTACACCCCGTTAATGTCACCTAGCAGCGTTTTGTGATTTAAATGAGTTCAGTTTAATTATTGGCGGAGCACTTCAGTGACAGGAAATGTTAACGCTGTTGTCTGGAGAGAGAGATATTTTGAGCCGTGCCCCTCGGAGCCCCGTCCACTGACCCATTGTGAGAATTAATTAACAGCTGTGGCAGATTTTAGCACAGTTATTTGGGACTTTCTGTACGTAGGTGTGATATGTGGGTCAATGGGGAGCGCGCGGCGGAGAGGGCCAGTCCGCACAGCCAGGCGTCATGTCATCAAATGCTATCGGGCAGAGACAGGCGTAGCAAACAAACGTCCCTAAGTCCACTGATCCGGCCTGAGCCTGCTGACCAGCGCAGTTAGCATTCCCCCCCTTTTACACGGGCCTAATCCTGGAATTTGACAATGCGCTCGGCTTTCCAAATCAGGGATCAAATTCTCCACGTTGACTGAGTGTTGGTCCAGCGGGCACATGCAGCCCCAGGCCAGTGCCCACCCGCCCAGCCAGCCCAGACCAGTGCCCACCCGCCCAGGCCCAGACCAGTGCCCACCCGCCCAGACCCAGACCAGTGCCCCCCAGCCCAGACCCAGCCAGTGCCCCCAGCCCAGACCAGTGCCCACCCAGCCCAGACCGTCCAAGTAACCAGAACAGTGCCCAGACCAGCCACAGACCAATGCCCACCTGCCCACCGAACCCCAGACCAGAGCCCACCCAGCCCCTGACCAGTGAAACCACCCACCCAGCCACAGACTAGTGCCCACCTCCCACCCAGTGCCAGGCCAGTGCCCAAACCAGTGCCCACCCACGACCCATCCCATGCCCCCCAGCCCAGACCAGTGCCCCACCTACCCAGCCCCAGACCAGTGCCCAAACCAGTACCCAGACCAGTGCCCACCATCCAGACCAGCCCCAGACTAGTGCCCAGTGCCCACCCAGCCCAGACCAGTGCCCACCAGTCCCACCAGCCCCAGACCAGACCAGTGCCCACCCACCGCCCCCAGACCAGTGCCACCCAGTGCCACCCAGCCCCAGACCAGTGCCCACCAGGCCCCAGACCAGTGCCACCCACCAGCCCCAGACCAGACCAGTGCCCACCCAGACCAGCTACCCAGACCCAGACTGCCCACTACCGACCCAGCTCCAGACCAGAGGCCACCCATCCCCAAGACCAGTGCCAAGACCAGTGCCCACCACCCCACCCAGCCCATGCCAGTGCCCACCCAGCCCCAGACCAGTGCCCAGCCCCGTGCCCACCCACCTACCAGTCCAGACCAGTGCCCCACCATCCAGCCCCAGGCCAGTGCCCAAAGCCCCAGGCCAGTGCCCACCCACCTACTCAGTCCCAGACCAGTGCCCACTCATCCCAGCAACAGAACAGTGAACACCCGCCCACCCACCCAGCCCAAGACCAGTGCCCAGACCAGTGCCCACCGACCCAGCCTCAGACTAGTGCAGGGACCAGTGCCCACCCACCTACCCACCCAACCCAAGACCAGTGCCCACCGACCCAAAGCCCCTGACCAGTGCCCAGACAAGATATAGGACACATATTTGAGAATCTTCTGTAAGAATATAGAAAGAAAATACATATTTATTATTATTTTAAAATTCAGGATGTTTTCTGTACCGTTGTAGGTGAAAGGTGCTGCTTGACAATTGCTTGGGCTGGAATGTTCCACAGTCTTGCACTTAACACACCTGTCTCTATGGAATCTAACATGTGTCATGATCATGGCAAGTTACACCGACAAGTTGTGTCAGTGTGCAAATGTTTGTGATGACACTGATTAGTAATACCAAAATTATTCTGTAGAACTTTTTAACATTTATTTATTACCGTGTACCATCCACTTTTACTGGTACCTGGTCCTAGAAGTATCAGATACCTTTGACTCAGCAGCTCCTTTCTGTTAGTCCAGGGTCATATTTACTCTATCTACAACCACTGGTGACAGAGAAAAGATGAATTAAAGGATTTCTGTGAAGTGGAATTGTAATCTGACCCCATACGGTCACTATAGTATTATCAGCTTTATACAGTGATGGGAAGAATACTTTGACAATGTACTGTATTTAGTTACAGAATACTGAATACCTGCATTAAAATATTCTGTAAAATTTGTCCAAGTACTTAATAATACTTTAGCAGCAACTTTATATTTGTTTTGCTGTTTTTTTATGTACTGTATACCACTAAGATGACAGATAAAGGACTGCTTCAACTGCTCAGGCCCAGTATTACTCCCAAAGTACTATAGTATATGTAGTGTTGGGAAGTAACTGAATACATGTAACAAAAAATACTTATTCTGAATACTAATTTTGAGTTACTTTTTCATTTGGTGGCAGTCACTTTTCTAAAATCAAAGCAATACTCGACACAACTCTTGAAGTCTTCTTTAATGAGACATAAGTTAAAGGTGCTTTTCTCCGTGGAAATGTTATTGCTTTGTCTGGAATGTTTCACAGTATGGCGTTAAACCTTTCTGTCTTCATGGAGACCAAACTAGATCAAGTTACAGGTCAGTTCTGTGGAGAGGTGACCCCGCTTGCAGCCAGAATTTGTGTTTTTCTCTATATTTTTGAGCTATAAAACCAACAGTTATTGAATAAATGTAAGGCAGAGCTGTTTAATGTCACACTGTGGAACATTCCGGGCAGAGCAATGACACTCGTATCTATAGAAACAAGCAGGTGACAGACCCTCCACTAAAAAAGTTACACAATGCACCTTTAACTTATGTTTAAAGGGCCGTTCACACCAAAGTGTCTAGTTTATATGCAAACTCTATGTGGAAGCGTGTTTTTGGGCTGCATCTTCTGGTGTCGCGGCAAGAATTTCAACTTTCTGGCGTCGATGCCTTGGACGCACGTTTAGAGCGTTGATCCCAAAAAGTTGAAAATGCTGAACTTTTCGCTCAAAATGCACCACGTCACCCAATCAGGGACGAGTATCCAGTGACGTAGCGACTTTATTATCAAGAAGAAAGAGAAAGACCCAAGAACCAGAGCGGGAGCCACAAACAGTAGCGGAGCATAACTGTATATGCCAGAATCAAAAAGCAGATTGTGAGGACCACACCAGAACTGGACTGGCACTAAATCAGGACTAGACCGGGACTAGACCGGGACTAGACCGGGACTAGACCGGGACTAGACCGGACTAGACTGAGACTAGACCATAACTAGACTGGGGTTAGACCGGGACTAAACCGGGAATAAACCAATGACTAGACTGGGACTAAACCGGGAACAAACTGGGACTAGACCGGGACTAGACCAGGACTAGACCGGGACTAGACCGGGACTAAACCGGGACTAGACTGCGACTAAACCAGTACTAGACCAGGACTAGACTGGGACTAGACTGGGACTAGACCGGGACTAGACCGGGACTAGACCGGGACTAAACCGGGACTAGACGGCGACTAAACCAGTACTAGACTGGGACTAAACCGGGAATAAACCGGGACTAGACCGGGACTTAACCGGGACTAGACTGCGACTAAACCAGTACTAGACCAATACTAGACCAGGACTAAACCGGGAATAAACCGGGACTAGACCGGGACTAAACCGGGACTAGACCGAGACTAAACTGGGACTAGACTGCGACTAAACCAGTACTAGATCGGAACTAGACCAGGACTAGACTGCGACTAAACCAGTACTAGACCGGGACTAAACCGGGAATAAACCAGGACTAGACTGGGACTAGACCGGAACTAGACCAGGACTAGACTGCACCTAAACCAGTACTAGACCGGGACTAAACCGGGAATAAACCAGGACTAGACTGGGACTAGACCGGGACTAGACCGGGACTGGACCAGTGTCTTTAGCGGAGTATACATATATATACGCCGCGATCGTCGACCCGATCGCCTCCGCTGTTGGTTTTATGGAATAAAAACACTAAAGTCTCTCAGCCTGGTCTGTTATCATTTCGGAAACAGACCGGGCACTTGTTTCCAGGGCAACGAACACGCGTCAAGTATTTTTCCCCTGTTCGTCCACAGCGTCCAATGCAAAGGCGTCCAAATAGAGGCGTGGCGTTTTTTGACGCTCTGGTGCAAACGGCCCTTAAGACTGCGAAGGCTGCAAGAGCTGTGCTGAGTATTGCTTTAATTTTAGAAAAGTGACTGCCACCAAATGAAAAAGTAACTGTACCAGAATATAGTAAATCAAAATTAGTATTCAGAATAAGTATTTTCAGTACATGTATTCAGTTACTTCCCAACACTGGCCATATACAATAGTACTTTGGGAGTAATACTGGGCCTGAGCAGTAGCAGCAGTCCTTTATTCGTCATCTTAGTGGCAACCTATCAAAATAGTTGCAGTACCTAATAAGTAGCCTGACTGCAATAGTAGAAGTTGACGAGTGATAGCAGTTATTAGTTAGAAATAGTAGCAGTAGCATGTGTTAGTACAGTCCAGGCTCGGTGCCCACCCACACGGCCAAAATTCACACATGCCTGCTCCTCGACTCCATCCTCCTCAGCGCAACCGCACGCAACTCCAAGTAACACGGGGATCTTAATAAAACCGGTGAACATCTCCTCACACTTCTTAACCTTAAATCCTCTCTGTTCTTCCAAGCGTGCTGCTATGTTGTGACACGTGGCTAACCTTGCGAATAAATTCAGAGGAGATGGCGGGAGAGATGGAGGGATGGAGGAGGAAGGAGGAGGAGGGAGGGAGGGTGGGTTTCTGGCGGGTGACATTGACGAAAAAGGTAAAGAGGTGGTGCGGTGTTTGCTCAGTGGCAATGGGATCAAATCCGGAGAGAAATCTATTTCCGTGAGGAGACCGAGCAAAGAGGCAGGAGCAGTGGACACATCCGGGTGAATGGTGCGGAGAGGGGCAGGTACACGGGGAGTATGGGTAATTAAGGAGGTCTGTTTATTCTATAGAGGGCGACGTATAGCAGTACTTTTTATACTGGCTCAAGGTTATGTGGTCCGCTGGATATTCATTAAAGGGCCCGTATTACGCTATTTTCTGATCTACTGTGTGTTATAATGTTGTTTCCTCTTCAAAAACACACCTGGAGTTGTGTTTTGATCCATTCGCACATGTTTAACACAGAAATCCTGCATATTTAGGGCCTGTTTACACAAGAACGCTTGCAGAGTGCCTTTCGTTTAGACAGCGACGGCGTTTTTGGGGGCTTAAAAACACAAAAATCTGAAACCACACTCCAGAGTGGAAAAGTTGAATACGCTCCACCGCAGCGTTTCTGTCTACACTGCCCAAGACGCAAAACTCTGGTCAGATCTGCTCCCGTCGTGTACACATTTTACGTCACATACATACAGGACGCAGAAACAAACATGTCGGATCTTCAAGCTAGAAGGTCTGTGCGGGACTGAATTTTCAGTCTCGCTCCCGCAACAAATTGTAATTTTCAATCCCGCTCCTGCCCGCATCTGTGATATTTTGTCCCGCTCTCGCCCGCAAGTCCTGCAAGATTGGGGCGTTCGCTTTCTTAAAGGTTGTATAGAGGATTTTTTTAAGGGAAGAGAAATACAGCGACAGTCCTTGTGCGCATTCAGAATTACTGTTGAAGTGACCTGTCTAGAAGTAATTCAGCGACCGAAGCATCAGTTTTTAGACCTTTCGTCTGCTTCGGTCGCGCCATCGCTGGACGAGATCTCCAAGAATCACCTCAGTTTGGCTTTGCTACTTTTCCACTTCTCTTCTTCTTTCAGCGACCTCAAAAACTGACTTTCTTTTGCGGCAAACCGGTCGTGGATTCTCGTCCGCCGTTGCGACAAACTTTGTGTAAAATGCGAGGAAGCGACAGTTCGAAAATGCCTCTAAGAACCACTGCGTAAACCACATAATCCCCGCGCTCCGACGAGTCAGTTTTACTAGGGAGTTTGATTGACAACCTAACAGCCAATAGAAAATCAGGGAGCCTCGTTTTCTATTGGCTGATGTTTATCTGGCCTCACTACGTCCACAGTTGATAGATTTTCGTTCTTTTTTTTTTTGGTCATCATAATTACAAAGCTGCTGCGTCTCTGTAATGGTATTTTAATCTTTCACTGACAGTTTGAAACTAAAAAAAAATCCTCCATACAACCTTTAAGCTCTATCAAACATGAAGAAGCGGAAAGGAATTGTCTAAAATGTGCGTGAGATTAGACCACAAACGTAAATTTAGGCTGCTTAAAATGTTTTTATTAATGCCAAATAAAATATTCAGCACAAATTATGTATGATAGGCTTACATTCATCATTTGTATATTTTACTTTACACTCATATTTAGTTTGCGGGACTGCAGCCTGCCCACTCCTGCATTTTGTAGTCTCACCCACCCGCGCCGCAATGAGCTTTCAAAATGTGTCCCATGCCACACTTTTTGCGTCACTGTATGCACGCAGATTTTTCTCCGAAAACGCTCGTCTAAACGCGGAATAAAAAGTGAAGACGCAACGCCACTTTTGCGTCTTCTGTTCAGACCGTCATCATATAAACGTAGACTTAAACTTCTTAGCACCACTGTGTTTTTAAACTCCATCCATGCACCTTCACAAGAATAATTTGGATAATTTCAGCCCTGGAATTTGCAATGTCTACTGAGCATTTTGAGCTTTGGAGATGTAGACAGACTAATAATAAAGGATTACTCACTCAAACATGTGTGAATGAAACAAAACACAACTCCAGGTCTGTTTTTGAAGTGGAAACGTCATCATAACACGGCTTAAAGCTCATAAGAGTCAATTTTGTGTAATATAGAACCTTAAAATGTGCTATTCAGTTATTGCAAAAAGTGTGAAACTGTTTTTCTTTTTGGTTACATAATACACGTAATTAATTTCAATAACTGAATCCATTATCCTCCTCCATCTCCAGCATGTTCAACATTAATAAAAAAAGTCCCTATTTGAGAATCTTCTGGAAGAGATAAAAAGAAAATACATATTTATTATTGGAAATTTCAAGATGCTTTATGTAGCATTTTAGATAAAGGCTGCTGCTTGTCACCACGGAGAGAAGTAATTGCTTAGACTGGAATGTTCCACAGTATTTCACTTAACATGTTTAGCTCTGTGGAGTCAAACATCTGGCATGATCGTGACAAGTTACAGGTCAGATCTGTGAAGAGGCGATCCCGCTGAAGTAAACATTTTCCCAGTAAAACACATTCAATAAAAGAAAGCAAGATAGGTTTAGTGTCATACTGTGGAATATTCAGGCAAAGCAACGGCATTTCTATAGAGACAGTAGGACTGGGTATCATTAAGAAGTTGCCGATACGATACATACCTCAATACATAGGCCACGATACGATACATACCTCAATACATAGGCCACGATACTATACATACTTCGATACATAGGCCATGATAAGATACATACTGTGATACGATACATACCTCGATACATAGGCCACGATAGGATACATACCTCGATACAACGATACGATACATACCTCGATACATAGACCACGATACGATACATACCTTGATACGATACATACATCAATACATATGCCACGATAGGATACATACCTCGATACAACGATAGGATACATACCTCGATACATAGGCCACGATACTATACATACTTCGATACATAGGCCATGATAAGATACATACCGTGATACGATACATACCTCGATACATAGGCCACGATACTATACATACTTCGATACATAGGCCATGATAAGATACATACCGTGATACGATACATACCTCGATACATAGGCCATGATAAGATACATACCATGATACGATACATACCTCGATACATAGGCCACAATACAATACACACCTTGATATGATACATACATCAATACATAGGCCACGATAGGAGACATACCTCGATACAACGATACGATACATACCTCGATACATAGGTACCGATACGATACATACCTCGATACATACATACCTCGATACGATACATACCTCGATACGATACATACCTCGATACATGGGCCACATACGATACATACCTCGATACATAGGCCACGATACGATACATACCTCAATACATAGGCCACGATACGATACATACTTCGATACATAGGCCGCATAATACAATACACACCTTGATACGATACATACATCAATACATAGGCCACGATAGATATACATACCTCGATACAACGATACGATACATACCTCGATACATAGGCCACGATACGATACATACCTCAATACATAGGCCACGATACTATACATACTTCGATACATAGGCCATGATAAGATACATACCGTGATACGATACATACCTCGATACATAGGCCACAATACAATACACACCTTGATACGATACATACATCAATACATAGGCCACGATAGGAGACATACCTCGATACAACGATACGATACATACCTCGATACATAGGCCACGATACGATACATACCTCGATACGATACATACCTCGATACGATACATACCTCGATACGATACATACCTCGATACATGGGCCACAATACGATACATACCTCGATACAGTGCACTTTTGATTCGATACGATATATTTCAAAATGATTCAATACGGTTCAGTAAAAAATAATGACTAAATTGTGGCTGTGATACTAAAAGTCTGTGCAATTTTAATCCTAAAAACAGTGAAAATGTCAAACAAGTTTCCTTCCACTAAACAAGCAACAAAACTGTGGTGCTGTAACAAAATAATTTAGTAAAATACACCAAAAAATACTCTTGGTGATATATCAATACAGCAGTCCACGATATCGATACTTAAATGATATACGCTACTGGTCAAACGTTTTAGGACACCACACTTTTTCCAGTTTTTTACTGTTTACTGTTGACCAAAATGTATTCTTAACTTTTGATTCATGAAAGTGTCCACCTTTGGCAGATATAACAGCTGAACACACACTTTTACAATAGAAATCAATCAGAAAGTTCTTCCCAAGTCTGTTGCAGAAGTTCCCGTAAATGTGTGGCACTTGTAGGTTGTTTGTCTTTCACTCTTCTGTCCAGTTCATCCCAAAACCAGCTCGATGGGGTTTAAGTCTGGACACTGTGCTGGACACGCCATGTTTTCAAGTTTACCATCTTGTTCTTTTTTCCCTGAGGTAGTTTTGGCAGAGCTTGGATTATGTTTTGTTATCTTTTATCTTTTTTTAACCTCTGGCTGTTCAGTTTGTACCATTTCAAGCTCTTCACTGGACTTGCACGACATAAATTGCAATAAATACCTGGAAAAATTAGGGTGTTCTAAAACTTTTGACCAGTTTATCAATAAGAAACAAGCAGCTGACAGACCCTCAACCAGAAATGTTACATAGGACACCTTTACAAATAAACAGACAGTCAAAGTAAATTATGATTCTTCTCTTGCCATATCTGTCTTTCAAATACCTCTAGCTCTTGTACTTTCAGCAGTTGTAGAAGTTTATTATTATTATTATCAGTAGTAGTAATAGTAGCCAGTTAATCTAGTATGTGAGCTTCTAGTATTACAGTTATTAGAGCGTGGGCAGTGGATGTCCCAGCTGTACGCGGTAATCACCAGCGCCCTTGATATTTGACGTGAATGTGGATATTAACCTTTACTTCACTACAGTACCCCCCCCCCCCCCTCTTCCCCACACACATGCTTCTTACTGCTCCAGGGACCGCAGACTTTAAAGAGACTGCCCACTTCGGAGGGTCTGAGTGCCAGCTGGTGCCCGGGTACACGCTCAAACATCCCCAGCCCCAAATGGTGGCCTGTCACTGGGGTGGAAGAGGCTGTCAGTGGTCGTGATGGGAGCAGTGGTGTAGAGAGGACAGGCGAAAGGGCAAAGACCACAAACATCCTATTTATAACTCTGGACTTTGACGGACTAATGTAGGCCACTGGGTGCAAACTGGTGAGGTCTTAAGAACGGATAAACAAACCGTGATGTAAGCTCGTACCAAAATAGTGGACGCTGATAAGACCCCTGTGAGTCTATAGAGTTATGATGAAACGTTAGATTAGTCGACTCATCTCAAGGTCAAAGGCCTTTACCCGAATTCTCCTCATGTGATTGATCAAAGTTTGTAGTTTGCCCCTGTACAGAGATATTGTATCAACAGCTCCTGAGATCAAATAGGTCCGCTGTGTAACGTCTACATCTAATCATAAAGAGTTTTATAGTCAGATTATCAGGAAGTGCACTGTTTGCATGCTAGATGTTGACAGCAAAACCACTCCAATCTCTGAAAGTGCTTATAATAATGGGAATGTTTGGAATGTGTAAGGTAATTGAGGAATACCTTTGGACCACTGCAAACCATTTAGATTTATTTAAAAAAATTTTTTTTTTTATTCATTTATTTATTTATTTTTATCTAGATTTTAGTATTTTTTCTAGTTACCTCCGGCAAGGAGGTTATGTTTTTGCCGGCGTTTGTCTGTTTGTTTGTCTGTTTGTTTGTTTGTTTGTTTGTTTGTTTGTTTGTTTGTTTGTTTGTCTGTTAGCAACATAACTCAAAAAGTTATGGACCGATTTTGAGGAAATTTTCAGGATTTGTTGGAAATGTGAAAAGGAAGAACTGATTTCATTTTGGGGGTGATCCGGAAGAAATCCTGGATTCTGGATCACTTTGAAATTTTAGTTAACATTGTGGTAAATGGGGCCAAAAATTTTGTTTCTCAATATCTCGGTTAATTATTGACCAAACCCCATGAAATTTGACTCAGGGATGGACAATGGGATCCTCTTTCATATTCCAAATTGAAAGATACGAGACAAATATTTATGGAAAACACAATTAATATGAGGGGGACTGTAGTCCTTGGCGGAGGTCTGCGCTCTCTGAGTGCTTTTCTAGTTTTGATATGTTATCTCGTTGGATCTAGGATGTTTCATGAATTCAACAGAATCCAGATTTGTGTTATTTTTGACAAGATTCATTTAAGTATTCATCATTTACATAGAATATTTTTTTTAGGCTAGATTTGAGTAATTTTGATGAAATAACTATTTGGATCTAGAATGTTTCATAAATTTTAAATCTAGGTTTTTGTATTGTTGACTTTTTTTTTTTTTTTTTTAGTCATTTACATATTGGATCCATAATATTTCCTGAATTTAAAATAATCTGTATTTGAGTAATTTTGACCCGTTTTGATTAATTTACTTGGATCTAAAATCTTAGTTAAAGTAAAAGTTCTAATAAATTTAAATGTTGGATCTAGAATATTTCAAGAAAAAAAGTCTGTAAAAGTCTAGATCTGAGAAATTTTAACAAGCAAAAGAAAAATTGTATTGTGTTAATTGGGGGCAACAGTAGCTCAGTTGATCTGAAGGTTGGTGGTTGAAGGTTGAATCCCGCTCTCGACATGAAACATCATTGGTTGTGTGGGCAGATCCACTGACCCACAGGTTTCAGCTCCCACAGATGAATGATGTTGTTGTATCCTTGGGCAAGACACTTAACCCACCTTGTTCCCATTGTCTCTGTACACTGGTGTTTGAACAAGTGTGTGAATGGGTGAGAGGTTCTTTGTTGTAAAGAGTTTGAGTGCCTTGAAGGCGGTATCATTAAACACGTATCTCCATGGAGACATCAGGTGATTCAACCAGGCCATGTTACACATCAGATCTGTGGAGAAGCAAGCTCACAGTAAAGGTTTTGAAAGTATTTTGAGCATTAACAGCGCTTATAATTGAATAAATGTAAAATATTGTGTTTTTTTTTTTTTTTTTGTGGTTATTGTAGAAGATGGCAATTGATGGCAGACCCTCCTCCAGAAAAGTTACACAGTGCACCTTTAAACGGCCGGGGTAGCCTGTCAGAAGCTGTAACCGTAGTGTATTGCCCAGGGACGCTTCTCCAGGCTCCAGGTTATCAGCAGGATCCCGGTCGATACGTAAGAAATGCTTGATTAGCTAATTGTGCATTTGTTCAGTTTGATGGAGACAACAAGAGAAACGAGAAACCAGACTCTTACTAGTTCTTTGTAGTCCTGAGAACGCTTTGAGCTCGCCGTTAACTTCACAAACTGCTCTGTACACAGCTCTGGTGGTTTTGTTGTGTAATTGTATAAAAGAAACGTTAGTTATATTGCATCAGAAACCTCCATGTTTATAGTAAAAAGGCACCAATTAGTCAAAGTTATGTGAAAAACTAAAACGGAAAAACATGGAACGACTATTGTAACTTACGCCTTACACACTACAGTATCAGAAATGCAGTTGAGTTTAAAGATGCACTGCGTAACTTTTCTGGAAGAGGATACACCACGTGATGTTATTGCTTTGCCTAGAATATTTTTACAGTGAGCAGGGACGCCTCTCCGCAGATCTGATTTGTAACTCTGCTCAACGACGCCTCTTGCTTGTCTGCATGGAGTTCTGTTTAATGCCATGCTGTGGAACGTTCTAATCCAAACAACACGACTTCAGAGCTCATAATGGTGTGAACATGTGTTATGAGGACCTACAAAAAACAAAAAAAAAACTAGTGAATATGGCTTATAGGGACCAAATCTGCATATAATTAACATCATTCACACAATTTCTCTAATGACTCATGGGGACCTAGTAAAAAAGAATACATTGCAACAGAGCATTTTGAGCTTTGGAGG
Source organism: Boleophthalmus pectinirostris (assembly GCF_026225935.1). Lineage (NCBI taxonomy): Eukaryota > Metazoa > Chordata > Actinopteri > Gobiiformes > Gobiidae > Boleophthalmus > Boleophthalmus pectinirostris. Next base: position 11,682,982 of record NW_026571070.1, read on the forward strand.
TGTGGACAGACTTATAATGCAGGATTAGACGTGGCTAAATTAAACAAAACACAACTCCAGGTATGTTTTTGAGGAGGTAACAGCATTATATACATATAACATATAATAAAGATGTAATATAGGACCTTTAAGACAAAATATGAATGAGAAAAAGACCTCAAAATGATACATGTAACAGAAAGCTGAACACCCTGTATAAAAATAAAAGTATAGTGTCTTCATCACATCTGAAGTTGCCTTTCTTTTAAAGCTTCATTATGTTACTTTGGCAGTTGTCATTATTTACTCCTGATGTGAACTTGGCTTGTTTTAGACCTTGTTTAGTTCAGGTCCAGCTTTTGTCCAAATACAGCCAAATAAGTTTTTAGCTGGTATGAAAACCACACATTTTTAGGTGCTTGCCGTCAATACGAGTGTCTGTGGTTTTGTTTAGGTGTTTGATTTTCACCAAAAAGTGAGAGTGATTTACTGAAAACTACTGTGACTAATTTTATTTGAGAGAGATTTGTTTAAGAGCACAGATCATCTCATTTGTTGTACTTCCAGTTAAGTCAAGTCTTTATGGTTACAATAAAGCTCAGATTAAAACACATGTTTAAATGTTTAAATGGTAAATGTTTATCATAGTTTTACATCAGCCAAGTGGCAGTTTTTGAAGAAAAGTTGAAAGAAAAAAAGTTGAAAATCTTAATACTGATATCAGCAAACATCAGTTATCAGGTGCAGAAGCAAGACACATGTGGTATATCTGTAAAGGCTTTAAAAATCATGTCTTACATATAACTATTGTTAAGTATTGATACTTTAGTAGCTGTACTGTAACTTTGCTTTAACACAATCTGACCTTAAAGAATCGACAAAGCTGGAACTACAAAACGTGAACTTCATAATACAATAGGAAATGTGAGGCAAGGCAAGACAAGTTTATTTGTATGGCACAATTCATGCACAAAGTAATTCAAAGTGCTTTACAGAATAAGAAATACACTAAAATCACAATAAAAATAAATCAAAACATAAATATTCATCATAAAATTAAGAAAAGAGAGACAATAAATGACAGAGAAGAGTGCGGAATGAAAACCTTTAGTTTTGAGTCTGGATTTAAACAGCGTCAAAGTAGAGTCTGTCTCACATGTTCAGGAAGTGAAACTCTGACTCTGTTTTGTATTTACGTTGTTCTGGCTGCTGCGACATTCATTCTGTACATTATTTGTTCTTGGGTTCTTTTGGGGTTCTGAAGATGACTTGCAGCCAGTTGAAACATGTCAACAAGGTAAATACATCTCCTCCTGTATTATCTTTAAAAGAACCAGAGAATTTAATGTACAAAAAAGACAAAATGAATGTTTATGGATTACAACAAATGAGCTGATTTTGTACTGTTACAAGTTACCTAGCTGCTGGAGTTGTGTTTGTTTTGTTTACACATGTTTGAGTAATATATTATTATAAGTCTGTGTACATCACCAAAGATTTACTGTGTGTCTTCTGTTTGGTAAATGTTCTAAATGCCCCCACCCCATTGTATTCCAAGTTGTCTTCCGTTCAGTGATATATGATCTAAGAATGTTATCCCACCATGTTCACCAAGCTGTTTTCATCTAATCTCCACTCTCATGTTGTACGGTTTGGGCGTCATGGTGAGGCCATACACTGGAGTGAAGTCAGGCTCTCCTGCATCCTCAGGCCAAATGAACTTAAACTTCTTCAGAAGAGTCACCATCATGAGGAAGAGCTCCATACGGGCCAGGGCTTCTCCCAAACACACTCGAAGACCTGGACAAAAACGTCGACCATTACCTGAGATACATACTTATACTCACAATTGTACATGTTTTAATGTTGATTGAACTTCTGTACCTGCGGAGAAGGGCAGGAAGGCGTCTGGTTTGACAAACTCTCCCTTGTCGTTGAGAAAGTTTTCGGGGTTGAATTCATGAGGAAACTTCCACTGTCCCTCCTCCCAGAGCGCTGAGGACAGGTTGGGGATGACAATAGTGCCCTAGAACCAAAGTGAAGTGACTTTATTACTGTATTTGTCTCATTTAGAATATGTGCAATTGTATTTATGAAGTATCTGCTTACTTTAGGAATAGAGTAGCCCATAAGCTCTGTGTCTCTGGTGGTTGCATGAAAAAGACTGAGGGGAACAGTGTCGGCAGTCCTCTGAGCTTCGTGAATAACAGCCTAAAAAAAGCAGATGATAACAGAGTATGTATTTCCAGTATAGTTACTAAATGTTTTACCTGGACATAAGGCATGTCGTGTCTGTCTTCAAATGTGACAAAGTCCTTTCCCTCCAGGACACGGTCTATCTCCTCTTGACAGCGTTCTGCAGGGGGAACAGAGAAACTTTTACTTTGGTGAAGAGGCTGAAGTACCCAAATGGTCCAAGCAGTTACATACAGAAGGCTTCATGTCTCTAAAATCTTTCAAGACAGTTTTAAAGGTCCACTATTTTCTGGAGGTCTGCAATTTTCTTGTCTCCATTAAGCAGTTTTTCTGTAATGTTTCACATTATGGCTAGCAGTGACTACTACTGACTACTGATTACTCCTTCTAACAGTAAGCTAAATACTACTCTGATTGTGTTATTTCAAAACTAATTAGAATACTGATTACTACAAGTTACTTTCAATTACTCAAGCACAGGCGACGTGCACAATACTCCTTAAACCAATATTTGTGTTATTTTGGTTTGCAGCCAAAAAGTATCTAAAAGTTGCTAGCCCAAGTTACTGTAATCTACTTGCTCAGTTTGTAACTACAGATAACGACGTTACTAAAAAGTTATTAAAACTAGTTACTCCCCAACACTGATGGCTAGTGCGTCACAAGGCCATGTTGAAAGTGTACATCTCCCTGGAGACAAACAAGGATAATGGATACAGGATAATGCCCTCCAACAGGAGGATGAACAACCACTTCCCTCACATTTAAACATGTAAACAATGCCGGTGGTTTACCCTGAATATGTGGTCTGTTCATGAGGTAGAGGAAGCCAAAGAGTAATGTGTTGGCTGTAGTGTCTGTCCCAGCCATGTACAGGAGCAGGCAGTACATCAGGAGTTCCTCAGAGGAAAATGAAGAACCGTCATTGTCTCTCTGTTGAAAGAGATAATTAAATATGAGCTCAGCATTACAGTTTTGGGGTAAATAATTTGGGGGAGTAAATAAAAAAAAATAAACTGGTCACATACTTTCTCCAGTTCATCCAGGTAGCTGTCCACAAAGTCCCGAGGTTCTCCTGGTACTCTGTCTTTTTTGTGTTCCTCTATCACTGGGATAATCAGTTTTTTTACTCTCTAAAGTATACAAATAACAAAACACATGACATATATATATATAATATTCTTTATCGTAGTTATTTGTATAATAATTGTATATTTATTTGTGTAATCATTGATGCTTAAGTTTGAAGGACAAACCTCTATTGCCTCAAATGCGTTAGTAAAAGGCAGTGGCAAGCAGCGAACCCAAGGGAAACTCTCATGAATCTAAAGGGGAAAAAATGTTTGGTTTCCATTCAGTTATTTACAACATAACAGTTGCAAACTTTATTCACTCACCAAAGCCCAGGGTCCGTTGTTCATTTTGATAATCTCACAGAGAGAGTTCACAATTGTTGTAATAAACTCCTCACCATGTTCATATCGATTATTGAACAGAAGTTGACAGATCACGTTTGAGGCGACTGAATGAAACATGATTTGAGGGCTAAAAATTTTTCCTAAAAAACAAAAATGCATGTTGGGTGTTGAGTGTCATGTAGTGGATACACCGTTCAACATACCTGAAAAACTGACTTGTGTTTTATAGAATAAATCATCTACCAATAGCCCCCCCCCCCCCCCCCCCCCCCCCCCCCCCCCCCTAGAATGGCCAATGCTCCCCCATAGCTTCCCCAAAGATTTCTGCCCCACTTTTATAGGGCATCAAATCTCGACTAAAAATGTTCAAATGGTTTTACATAGTAGTAATAGTTTTACATTTAAACTTGTTTCAAACAGCAAAGCAAACATGAGAAAAGGTGGGGGTACTGAAATACAAACTGAAAACTAAGTATATAAGAACATGTTTGTGTATAGCTTTTTGAAAATGTAAATGCTAAGATGGATATGTATTGCAGTTATCTCTAACTCAGTTTTGCCTTGTCAATTTTTATTTTTTATTTTATTTTTTCGGATATCTACAACAACATTCTTCTTATGCGTAACTGACATTTTAGATATTCACAACGACATTCTTCCCAGGGCAAATGACCATTTTCATTTTTTGTATGGGTTTCATAGTAACGGATATCCACAACGTAAGTTACAGATACTTAATTTGCAACTGAATTATAGATATCTGTAATTCCGGTTTGAGATATCTACAATTTGATTCTGATTAGTCATAACTCAAGTTCAAGATATCTTTAATTCACCTCAAATGAAGATATCTACATGCTCCTTTCCAGATATTTTAAATTAAGTTTTGACTAGGCGAAATGATATTGTAGATATCTCTAAGTGGAATTAAGACATCACTAAAGAGTTGTTGATATCTACAATGTTAATTCCGAATAGTCAAACTTAGCCTTTAAATGTTAAAATGGCTTGCCACAGTTTGTACGGATCTAAACTACAGGGCCAGCTGTTTTAATGCAGAATAAGACAGGATAATTTGTTGTTTATGAAAGAAATTATAATAATTAAAAAATTGCAGCCTTTGCGATTTGTTATTTGTGTCCATTCAAATTGCAATTTAGATTTTGATTGTGATTGTGATTTGTCTTGCAGCCCTCACTCCAACACTGTAAACTGAGCTGGTGTACAGACTTCAGACTATGAAGGTAGACTCTGAGGTAGAGAGCATATTTTGTTTTCTTTACACTTATTGCTCACCAGTATTCTTCTCCAGATAATCAATGGTGTACTGTAGTTCTCCCAGAATCCTCTGCTCCATCGACTGTTTGCCCAAACCAAAGTTCCTCAAGGTCATCAAAGTAAAGCGACGATGCTCCTTCCAGGTTGGACCATAGTCAGCCAGAAGTCCACCTACAGCAGACCATAGTTTTATTATGCTTTTGGCTAAATCTCACAAAATACAAATAGAGAACATGTTAGTTATTGACCGAAATGTAAAAATTCTCAGTTCTTAGCTTAGCATTACCTCTCCTCTTAGTGACAGCAGTCATGAACAGGTCCTGATGTCGTCCAGCAAAGTCCACAGCCTTGTTCACCAGAGCTTCCTTCAGAGCCTGGGTGCCACACAGCACCACAGCAGCGTTGCGTCCCAGGTACAGGCTGTAGATGTTCCCATATGTCTTCCTCAACTGGAAACAATACCAAACCCAAAAAAACAAACATAAGCGATTCTGCTCTCTCCCTTTTCAGACAGAAAATTATTCCAGATAGTTACAAAATTTCAGTTTTCATACTTATCAACAAACGTTTCTAAACCCTGATAGAACACATTTTAGGTGACATATCAATAAAAAGTGTGAAGAAACATTCAACAAAACTCAGACACGTAGCATTCGGCGGTGCAGGCGGTGCGATGCACTGAGGCCCATGGAACTTTGAGGGCCCATCACGATCTAGGACTGGCCCGTCTCCCCAAACTCCGTACAGACGGTGTCAGCGGCCCCCCCTAGCGGCCACTGGTGCCCCACCCCCCAGCACAGGCCGTTATTATGACTATATTAAAATTATTTTGATTTGTGCATTTCACTTCAGGCTGAGGGCCCAAACTTTAGCGCCCAGACCAATGATATCACAGTCTCTGTTTATTTAGTGTTGTGTGATTGGACAACTGTCCTGTCACTCACTCACGTCAACCTGCTGCGTCAACTCGTAGCTGCTTCACGATTAGTGGTAGCTGCTACTTTAGCCTAAACCTTCACACAGGAAATGGCGAGGAGAGAGCCAAAGAGCGACACACTGACACACCTGCCACTGGGACCCGGGACTGTCGCTACCGGGCCGGGGCTCTCGCTGCCGCCGCCGGGGCCAGGACAGCCGCTCACTGCTCTACCCGCCTTTGCCCGCTCGTTTCTGGGTGTAAAAGTTTGACCTGAGCATAGCGCGCAGAGGCATAATTCTACCTGGTGTCCTGGTGCTGATATGGACTGACCGTAACTTTCAGATTTAAGTGGGAAGTGGGATTAAGACTAATTTTACAACCATCTTGTGCTCCCGAACCTCGCGTCACGGACCAGACTAGACCAGGATTTGGACCAGTTTCATCTCTTCATATTGGAAAATACACTTTTGGAGACAGAACCAGTGGGACAGTGGATAGAGGAAACACTCTGCTTCAGTCTCTGGAGAAGGTAAGAGGCTGGTTTTCATTAGTTTGCGGCAAATCTGAACATGGAGCCTCACAGGTAAAGAGTGTTATAGTGTTGATAGTTAATAGTGCGTAAATGAACTTGTGGGTGTGATGGAGCTGCTCTGTTTGTTCTGTCCTGTGCTGTAGGAGCGGCATCTGTGTTCATGTTGTGATCGTAGCCTCTTATTGTAGTTTTGCTGACGTTGTTGGGTCTGGGTGTGAGCGGTGTTTTACATTGTGTTGTTGCGTAAAGTTTGCGCTTGGCTGTTCATTGTGCTCTGATCGATATTGTTCAGCCAATACTAACCAAAATGTCTGTTTCTGGCATTTGTTATAATACTACAGCCTATATATATAATACATATATTATTCATAATATATATTTATAATTTTGGCCTTGGTGCCCCTCCCAAAAATTTTACCACCAGCCACCACTGGTCCTGTTTTAGTAATGTTTTAGTCCTGGTTTAGTTCCGGTCCCTCAAGTCTCAGGTCTCTATAAGACAGTACTAGACGGCGTACCCTCGCGTACCACGCACACTACAGCCCTGGTGCTGCCCAATTCGTGGCTATTTCTTGCCCGATTGCTTCTTTCAGTGATGTTGTTCAGGGGTGGTTTTGACGAAGAGGCTGTTGTTTAATGTTTACAACCAGTGTCCAGTGTCGGACCTTATTGTTTTTTAATAAACCTCAACCTGTATAGAGAAACTAACTATACTTTAAGGCTTAAGCTGTAGAGTTAGATCCTATGGACAGTGAATATATGTTTGTCACACAGGGATGGGTCGAGATGGCGTAAGCTGGAGGGAGGGCCCAGCCCAGACTTGCACCGGGGCCTTGCGCAACTACGCTACGCTACTGGCAAAACTGACTGAGAAGCAATCTCAATTTAAAGATGCTGTAGATTCATTGATTTTTACTGTCAAAAAAATGTGAAAAACATAACTAGTTCATTTTAAAGGTTTGCAGTGGTCCAAAGTAGCTCACTTTCATTATGCATTTCTTACATCCCAATTTTTTCATCACATAATGCTAATTCCCAACTCACACCACTTCCCAGTTGGTAATGATAAAAATGCTTTATAATTTTGTGAACTGCAGCAAGTGGGGAGTGGAAGGGTGCATTTGAGGTTACATGGGCTGGACCAAAGAGGGGGACACAAACAGAACTAAACAAACAAACAGCTAAAACAAATATGGACTGTACTTTCAACCAGCTACTCTTATGTAATATAAGCTGAAACCATGTTTTTTAAAAATATATAAGACACTGTGTTACAGAAATATAAATATGGACTTTGCTCATATGCCTGGCAAAGAAACAAATCTGAAATGTCTAAGTAAACAGGGAACCTTTGGAGTGCTTGCATGGTTTGCTCATTAAAGCTGCACTAGGTAACTTTTCTCCTGAAGAGCCTGCTACATGTTCGTCTCCACGGTAGTTGCATTATTATCATTATTATAATTCTGAGTAAGTAGAAATAGAAACAAACCTCATACCTTCTCTATGTCATTTAAGGGGTTACTTGAGCACATTTTGTGTATGCTTCCCAAAAATGGCAGTGCGATGGGTCCAGGAGGGAAACCCTTGGGTCGTCGAGACTTGAGATGGATGATGATGAAGACCATGAAGATGCCCAACAGCAGCAGATAGGCAACCATCGTGACAGGAGGTATAGAAGATACAGGAGATACAGGAGATATGGGAGTCGACCAGTGAAATCACGACTATGCGAAGAGAGGCTGGTAAAACTTGTGAAGCAGTATGTAAACAGTTTGTAAAGCTCCACCCCCTGTGATAGTCTACTATTTGTGACATAAAGGGAAATGCTAATGTCAATGTTTCAAAGCAAGTATGTAGCTTTGTGGGAGTCTGGCACCAAATGATGTGTGGGAGGGGGCTGAGGGGCTGGGGACACTAACTGCTAAACTACCACAGAGTGTTTCAAAAGGCCTAAGGTCATTAAACGGTATGTCTCAATGCTAATAATAGACTGGATATATAAATGGACATGGCTAAACCACTAACCACTACGGTCCAATTAGGAAGTGAGCATGGGGGCACTTCTGGTTCCACTGACTCCAGCTCCAATTGACTTTACGCTGAAAAATTGTCACCTCTCTATAACTGCTGCAATGAAACTCATCACTTTGGTCTTAAAATGTTTGTATTAACCCACTCTGCATGATCTTGGTGTTTTTATTTTGTTATAAAAATTTTTTTTTATAACTAATATGGAACTTGCTCCAAATTCACTCCTATAACTGCTAGCCTGGTGAGCTTTCTTTGACTGGAAGCCAACCCTATGAATGGCCTCATGCTTCCTTTTAACTGATACAGTTGAAAAGTGACTTTTATAGTCACATGTCGCTTGAGACTTTTACAGACTCACAAGACACACGTGTGCGTGGACACTGCTCTCATCACACAGACACACACTATATAAAAGCCTATGGCCATTATTTCATTCACATGATGTTGCACATGTGGCTGTTGTGAGCAGCAGTGCAGCTTTAACGCACAGACAGGTGTTGATTTGGACAGTGGTTTCTGTCTCTTCACTCTTTCATCACGTCTCTCTCTCTTCATCCCCTTGTCTCTTGCTCCCTATCACATTGCAGACACCTTGGTGTGGATTTTATAGATTCTCGTTAGGGTACATGTGAAGAGGTTCGTCACAGCTTTACTTTTATGCACAGCAGAACTTCAGCCAATCAAACTCCGTGAGTTATTGTTGTGGCTCCTCTCTCACTTAGTCAGACCATAAAAAAACATCAAATTTTTGGCCCATTTGCCGTGCTGTGATGTCGTTGCTGCCTTGAGTCACCACCAGGGCACACAAAGTGCAGGTTAAACTTCAGGCCTGAGTTACCTTTGGTCAGACTAAGGCTTATGTCTGTGCTCATTTCATATTTCAAACACTTTTACGACTTTGTTTGTTTAACATTATTACACGTCATATCATATCATTATAGATGATCTAATTGATCATCAACAGTTTTGGCCAGGCACGCGAGGTCCTCTAAAGGACACAGCACAATCAAGCTTTTACTAACAGTGGTAAATTATCCAATGTGGGTGGAACATCAAGACATGGAAGCAAAGTTTGTGTTGTAGCCTTTAAAAACACCATCATGCAACCTTGTGCAGACTTCATTGTTCAGTGCTGTAGTGCTCGCATGAAGCATGTGCTAAAGGACAGAATCGTGCTTTTAAAAACAGTGCAAACTTGTCAGATGTTAAGAGTTCTGTCGCTAAATATATCCAAATCACTCGATATTATCACGATATGCTTCTCACGGTACAATATTTTGTGGGGGCAAAAAATAATAATACAAAATTGTGAGTATGCTACTTTTCTCTCATCATAATCTAAATAATTAAGATTTAAAAGTGCTTATAACAGCTTTTTCAGCATGTAGATTGGACTGAAACAGAGCAAAGGATCATGGTCTATGTAGTTCTCACTGTTTTTTTAGCTGCTGCTGCACCAAAACAATTAATTTAAAAGAAGAGACTTGAGATTCGAGACATTGTGACGGCCCACAATATAATTGTGAGACTTTTGACGATACGATATCACAATATTTAAATTATTGTTACATCACTAGCGTTCTGTTAAGTTATGATGTGGCTATTATGATTATTACCGAACGTATGCACCTTTTGTTTAAAAGAGACGAAAATAAATACACTGACAGTATTTTGAATGTTGAAAAACTATAATACCAAATCATAAGGTGAGTGGAAATGGTTAAGGGTTCATATTCGTCCGTAAAAGTCTGCTGTAGGGTGCTGTAAAGTCATGGAAAATTGAAAAAATTATGAAAAAGTTTTGAAATTTTGTCAGTGAAGAAGAGTGGGCACCCTGATCTGTGCATCAAAACAGACAGAAGGCTTGAATTAAACAAAGACCAATGCATTATCAGTTAAATAAATCTCTGTAAATGTCCGTCTATGTAGTTGTCTGAACCAGCCAAAACCACACATCGTCTTGTTAGTTTGTCTGTACACTCCTTGTTTATTTTTAGCTCTTGTATTACCCAACATTGACCGCCCTGTTATTAAAAAGTTTGTTAAGTAATTTTAACTGACAGCAAATCATTAGTAGACGCAAATTAAATCCGAAGATGTGGGAATATCCTATAAAGTGTACGTGTGCGCGTTAGGTAATGGTGCATTCCTGGGAGGATTTGCTGATGCCGACTGGACGTGTGATTACCTGCTCATATGAAGCCGGTTTTTGCCATTGCCGCGGTGCTCTGAGACAGCTCCGTGCCCTGTGGCTAATAATTACGCTAACAACGGCTGCACCATCAGCTTCAGATGAGCCCCTTTAATTGGCACAGGAGCGGCGTAAAAAGGCCTTGTAGCGGGGACCATATTGCAAGATTCGCCAGCTAGCTTTGTTAATACAGACCTCACAACGATGGCGGGATATTAGGGGAATAAAAGTTGTGTCTGAAGTTGTGAACGCCAATTAAAGAAAGCAGAAGTTTCTTTCTTTCGCACTTGGATACTTGAAAGAGTTTTTTTTAATATTTATTTTTGAAATGCTGAGAAAAATGCAATGTTCCTTTTGTTTACAGAGCCAAGATTTCTGTATTTCTTTATTTTTTTAATCTATATATTATACAAACAAACATGAACAGAACAAGAGATGCATTACTGGCCTAAAAAAATGATGATAACAATAAATAAATAATAAAAGGGGTCAGACAAAATAGGTTTTCACAATAGCACGGCGATTAATTTACATTGGATTTTGGTTTGATGCCAGCAGAAATTTTGCCATCGCAGGTAAACAAACGTTGCCAGTCCCTTTTACATTCTGTTCGAATCCAGACTGGACACTAGAGCATTGAAAATTCTCTGTCCAAACTTGACGCTCCAACCACAGCCGCGAATTTTTAGCACGTGTCTCTCAAATGCAGAAGACATCTCCTCACCAAAATTCACGTAACTTTCAGAACAAACCTTCTAAGGCTACGTTCAGACTGCAGCCTGGAGTGTCTGAAATCTGATTTTTCCGACCCTATGCGACCTGTATCTGATCTTTTAATGACAGTTTGAACGACACAGATCTGATTTATTGAAATGTGACCCAAGCCACTTGGATATGTGCTCCTAAAGCTGATACATATTTGATCTTTTGACATGCGACTTCAGTCTGAACGGTCAGGTCACATTCATCCCACCTACACGTCACAAATGTACACAAAAGGTCTTCTCATCATACGAAAAAGGATTTAAACAACGCATTTTCAGCAATACAAGCATTCACCGTCCTGTTTAGGTGTTTGATTTTCAACAAAAAGGTGACACTGACATAGACTACGTTCAGACTGCAGCCTGAAGTCATCCAAATCTGATTTTTTCACCTCTATGAGACCTGTATCTGATCTTTTAATGACAGTCTGAACGACACAGATCTGATTTTTTTCAACTGCGACCCAGGTCACTTGGATATGTGGTCATTAAACCGATACATACCCGATCTTTTGAGATGGGATGGCCAGGTTGCATTCATCCCACCTACACGTCACAAATGTACACAGACGTTCTTCTTGTCAAATGAAAATTAATTGTGTATGAACTCTGTGCCAGTGAAGCAGTGAAGCACATAACAATCCCACCACTCTTGGCTACGACTCTGCACCCACACGTTCCTTTCTACGGACCATGAACGACAAAAACCTCGTCCTTCTCCTTCTCAATCTCCTCCTTAAAATAAATAAGCTGTACATGTTCTGACTCCGGTACGACAAAAACTTTAAAATCGCCAGGTGCTCAATGCTCGCGTCCATGTTTAGACGACTTTTGTAAACACTGAGCACTCCTGTTGCACGTGATGTTGACGTATCCTCCATTGCACATGCGGGACACTTTTGGGGCTTTTAAAGTTCACACTGGAGTCACATACAAGTCACATTTTATTGGAAATGTGAACGACCTCGCAAAAAAATCTGCTTTCACAAAAAAAAATTGCATTAAGCTCTACAGTCTGAACGTAGCCTAACTTCTTTTGCCTGAGATAAATACTTACTTAGTACTTCGAGTGTTGATTCTGTAAAAGTCTGCAATATTTCCCCCTTTTTTGTGTGTAAGCAGCCGTTCCAGATTCATTTGTCTTTGTAAAGTTTTGTGAAAGCGTGTAGTTCTGGCTGGTCAGATAAAAACAATTTGACGTGGCTGTCAGTTTAAATTCAGCTTTATGTCATTTGGCGTGTATGTTCATTGTATTTAGTTCCCTCCAGTGTATTGAAAAACTTGAGAAAGCAGGAACCAAACCAATGAGCTAACACCGTTAACCCTGTGTACCATTGTCCACTCAAAATATACACAAAAGATGCAACAAAATGTGAGTAAATGGATGCATATTTATGACATTTACTCAGTCTAAAATGGCCCCAGTTTCTACTTTCTGTCTACAACCGTCAGCCTTGTAATAAATTAATTTTTATACTATAGAGGCATAGTACCTGATTTTCTTAAAAGCAGAACTAGTTTGAAGAGGTTTTGCCATCACAGCAACGCTAAAGTAAGTAAGTCTCTATTTATATAGCGCTTTTCACAGACATTTTTTGTCACAAAGACACTTTACAGAGCATTATTCAGTATTATTCATTCACTCTATACCTAGTGATGGTAAGCTACAGTTGTAGCCACGGCTGCCCTGGGGCAGACTGACAGAAGTGTGGCTGCCATGCCAATCGGCGCCATTGGTCCCTTCGACCACGACCATCACTCACACACACACCACTTTCATACTAGGCAATGTGGGTGAAGTGTCTTGCCTAAGGACACAGTTATTGCCACATTGATTGTATTTAACTGACCTTTAACTATCAACTGTTCTTCTTGAAAACCTATGTAGCATGTTTTTGAGTTGATGGGGGGAAACTGGAGCGCCGGAGGAGGAGAAACATGCAAATGAACCTGGAACCTTCTTGCTGTGAGGCATGAGTGCTAGCCACTCAGCCACCGTGCCTAATACCAACTAGCATGCTAACAGCACACCTACCTTAAGTCTTGGTTTGTGGATGATAAAAAATACTGTATACAGGGTCAAAATGCTGTTACATGGGGGAAAGAATAATTCAGTCCAGTTGTATGGATCACAGGCTCCTGAAAATGTGCTGTTTAAATCCATTTTGTATTTCTTTTTGTTTTGTTTTTGTTTTGTTTTCATCTTAAAACATTTTTTTCTGTGTTTACGTTGCGTGTTTGCATTGTCACTATGGTAACAGCTGAACATTTTGCAAATAGAGATGTATATACAACACCACGAGCATGATGTCACTGCAAAATATCAATTAATCCTCTCCTTAAGCCTATACTTTCATGGCTAGACTTCAATAATCCACGATCTATAAATAGAATAAGCTAAATAAATTGATTACGCAGCATTGCCTTCTACCCGATGAAGCGTCTTTACTGTTTTACTCTGGCACCTGTGACAAAGCACCTCCCTTTATAACACCATAATACACCGGGATCACACAATGGCAGGAGCTATCTGTCACCGCGGCAACCGTAGTGCATGTGTGTGTGTTTTTGTCTGACATATTTGAAATACTCGCTCTCTATACAAACTCCCATGTGAGCGGCGCGTTCGGGAGCCGGTGCTGCTTGTTGCAACACGCTCTGACACTGGGCTCCGCTTGTACGTCTCTCTCAAAGCTCTCACATCCAGTTTTGTTGTACAGACCTCCTCACACTCCCCCAGCTGAATACCTCCAGAGCCTTATATAACAGAGACTCAACACTCATCAATCTATACGCCGCGTGTTTATGTTTTTCTTGTAGCTGCAATGGAAAAAAAAAAAGAGGCGAGGTCCCAGTCTCACGTGCACAAACATGCCGAGGAGGGTAGAGTAGTCAGAAACTGTACGCGAGTAAGACTAAGTGTATTGTTTTGTTAGTATTTATCACATAAAAATACAAAGTAGTAATCTAAGAAATTAGTCAAGTAAGAAAGCAAGAGTAAAAAGTATTTGGACAAAGTATTACTTAAGTAAGAGTAACTTAAAGAGTAACTGTTGGAATGTAATATCTGATTTATAGTTTAAAGTTTATGTAATTGGAAGGACAAACTTGTAACTTTTCTGGTGGAGGTTTTTGCTTTGTCTGGAATGTTTCATGGCATGGTGTTAAACCTTTCTATCTTCATGGAGATCAAACCAGACCAAGTTACAGGTCAGATCTGTGGAGAGCAAACCTGCCCACGGTCAGAACACATGTTTATCTAGGTATTTTTGAGCTGTAAACCCACTTTTAATTTGAATGAATGTAAAGTAGAGCTGTTTAATGTCATACTGAGTAAGTTTCCAGGCAGAGCAGTACCAAATCCATAGAAACAGGCAGGTGATAAATAGCCAGGCTGGTGCCACCAAGTGCCTCCGCTCAATTTCATTTATTTCCAGGGACTAGGTCAGGAATCAGAATATACTAGACAGAAGAATACCGGAAGTGAAAGTTCGGGCACCAGCCAGTCAGCGAAGAGCTGTGAAACCATGTCTGGGTCCCTTTTTTGTACATACAATACAGCACATCAGTAAACAATGTGGTCGAGATGGATGTAGATGAAGACAGACATTCTGTGTTGGCAACGATTCCCGAGATTGAGGATTTAAAGCCGGAACAAAGAGAATGTTTGGTGAATTTTATCAAGGGGAAAGACGTTATTGCCCTTTTATGGGATTTGGTGCATTACATACATCATGACCAAATAGCAGCGATTGGTTAAATAAAAAAAAGTATGAATCCTAATGCGGCAAGGTCAGACGGTTTCCACAAAGTGAAACCAGCTGATGAATCAGGCTAGGTGACGAACCCCCGACCAAAAAATTACATAGTGCACATTTAAATAATGCACAAAAGCTTTTGTTTTCAAAGAAAATTCCACAACAATGTGAAAAACGACATTATATTTGAAGGAGCGGTGCAAGAAACACAAATGTTCAAATCATAGTCAACATAAACATAAAGAGTATGCTCAGAGAATTTCTTTAAAAAGTTACTCAAGTAAATATGCCAAAATACTTCAATAAAAATATGACTCAAGTTGGAGTAAAAGTACACTTTAAGGAAAGTACTATGAAAAGCACAATGTCTTTAAAAAGTTACTCATAACTAATAACGCTGACCTCTGCTAAAATACTGTTACTTCAGTAAAAATATGACTCAAGTAGGACGCTCCAAGGAAAGTACTATGAAAAGTACAATGTCTTTAAAAAGTTACTCAAGTAAATATAACTAATAATGCCGTCATCTGCCTAAATACTTCAGTAAAAATATGACTCAAGTTGGAGTATGCTGCAAGAAAAGTACTATGAAAAGTACAATGTCTTTAAAAAGTAAATATAACTAATAATGCCGACCTCTGCCAAAATACTGTTACTTTAATAACAATTTGACTCAAGTTGGAGTAAAAGTTCACTGCAAAGAAAGTAACTTTTTTAAAGACAATTGTACTTTTCATAGTACTTTAGTAAATATAACTAGTAATGCCGACCTCTGCCTAAATACTTCAATAAAAATATGACTCAAGATGGAGGGAAAGTACACTTTAAGGAAAGTACTATGAAAAGTATAATGTCTTTAAAAAGTTACTCAAGTAAATATAGCTAATAATGCCGTCCTCTTCCAAAATACTGTTGTACTGTAAAGACATTGTACTTTTAATAGTACTCAAGTAAATATAAATAATAATGCTGACATCTGCCAAAATAATTCAATAAAAATATGACTCAAGTTGGAGGGAAAGTACGCTGCAAGAATAGTACTATGAAAAGCACAATGCCTTTAAAAAGTTACTCATAACTAATAACGCTGACCTCTGCTAAAATACTGTTACTTCAGTAAAAATATGACTCAAGTAGGACGCTCCAAGGAAAGTACTATGAAAAGTACAATGTCTTTAAAAAGTTACTCAAGTAAATATAACTAATAATGCTGACTTCTGCCAAAAGACTTCAATAAAATATGACTCAAGTTGGAGTAAAAGTACTGTACGTTGCAAGGAAACTAACTTTTTAAAGACATTGTACTTTTCATAGTGCTCAAGTAAATATAACTAATAATGCCGTCATCTGCCTAAATACTTCAGTAAAAATATGACTCAAGTTGGAGTATGCTGCAAGAAAAGTACTACGAAAAGTACAATGTCTTTAAAAAGTAAATATAACTAAAAATGCCGACCTCTGCCAAAATACTGTTACTTTAATAACAATTTGACTCAAGTTGGAGTAAAAGTTCACTGCAAAGAAAGTAACTTTTTTAAAGACAATTGTACTTTTCATAGTACTTTAGTAAATATAACTAGTAATGCCAACCTCTGCCTAAATACTTCAATAAAAATATGACTCAAGTTGGAGGGAAAGTACGCTGCAAGAATAGTACCATGTAAAGTTACTCATAATTAATAATGCTGACCTCTGCCAAAATACTGTTACTTCAATAAAAATATGATTCAAGTTGGACGCTCCAAGGAAAGTACTACGAAAAGTACAATGTCTTTACAAAGTTACTCAAGGAAATATAACTGATAATGCCGTCCTTTGCCAAAATACTGTTGCTTTAATAAAAATATGATTCAAGTTGGACGCTCCAAGGAAAGTACTACAAAAAGTACATGTCTTTAAAAAGTTACTCAAGGAAATATAACTGATAATGCCGTCCTTTGCCAAAATACTGTTGCTTTAATAAAAATATGACTCAAGTTGGAGTAAGACTACGCCTCTAGCAAAGTAAAATATCCCAAAAAATAAAAAGTTACTCGAGTACTTGTAACTGCGTACTACACACCTCTGCAAACACGCATTCGCTCCACCTGCATTTCTGACGTGCCTGGAGAGAATTATCGCGGTAAACTCGCTGTAAACATTGGGAAACGTGGGTATAGTAACAAAAGCAAGGGGACCCTGTCCACAAACACGAGCTCGCAGCCAAGAAACTCAACGCGGATTAGCGAGGATGGATCACAGCGCCAGGTCGGGGCTTGTCACGGCGAGACGAGAGGTGAAAAGAAGGAAAGGAGGTTTTGTCAGATGTTTGTGTTAAGACTTGTTTGAAAAGGATACCAGGAACAAGGAAAAATGGAGGGATGTGTAGTGAATACCAGCAGGATAATAACAAGGGTGTTTTGTAAAAAGGTTCAACTGGAGAGGATCTCGAAACTTTGCAGAGATAATAACGCGCCACAACGGACGGTAAATACATACTTGGAGGCTTCCTGTTCCCATCGTTGCAGGCTGTTGTTGTTGTGTTGTTGGGCAAGACACTGAAGTGGGGGACCTGACTATATTCATGCAACAACAAAACCACTGAGATAGTAATGTAAAATGTGTGATCAGATTAGTCTGGTTACTTAAATTATTATTGTATTGTGTAACTTTTCTGGTGGAAAGTCCGTCAAATGCTTGTCTCCATGGAGATGTTATTGCTTTGTCTGGAATGTTTCACAGTATGGCATTAAACCTTTCTATCTACTACCAAAAAATATTCACAAACTTTTTACTGAAAGAGAAAATACTTATAATTTAAGGGGAATTCAGCTCTTTTAAATGGCCAGAGTCTGTACGCCAAGGAAAAGTTTTTTGTATTTCAGTTCGTGGGGTTTGGGGTCCATCACCTGCTTTTGTTTCTATGGATACGTCACTGCTCTGCCTGGAATGTTCCAGAGTGTGACATTAAACAGCTCTACTTTACATTTATTCAGTTACATTGTGGTTTTATAGCTCAAAAATATGTGGAAAAACAGGCTGTGAGCGGGGTCGCCTCTCCACAGATCTGACCTGTAACTTGCCCTGGTTTGGTCTCCATGGTAGTAAAAGTGTTCAATGCCACACTGAGAAACATTCCAGACAAAGCAATAATGACGAATTTTACAAGTCAGTATGCAGGTGGGTAGTGATTACACACAGGCAGGTCAGGACTAAACCAGGTCTAAACCAGGTCTACACCAGGTCTACACCTGGTGTAAACATGGTCTAAATCTTGTCTAAACAAGGACTAATCTTGGACTTGAGAGGGAGAGAGAGAACCCTGATCCCGTGGAGCAGGGTGTCCTCAAAGCGTGATCGGACGAAGGATGAACTTACCTCCATGGGGCAGGGGAGCTCTGCGCCAGTCCTTTCGCCTGCGATCACCCGACGGTTTACTGGGTGCATCTCAGGGCCCATCCCGACACTCAGTCTTGATTCAGTTCTGTTTTAGTCCTGTGATCAGTCTTAGGTTAGTCCTGGATTGGTCCTGGGTTAGTCTGAGTTTAGTCCTGGGTCAGTCCATGGCATGTGCGGCGCAAAGGTCCGGCATCTTGATCGAAATTTCTTCTTCTCAGTAAATAAAGCCTGTGAAGTGATGACGTATTTTTGACAGTCAAGTCGCATCTGTAAATTATATTAGCATATTCGTAACAGTTTAATTTCATTTCGTGATTGTAATTCTTGATGTCGTAACTTTTCAATTCGTATTCTGATGGATAAAATACACACAGCACATTTTATGTACGACTGGACTCATTCGAGAGTTTACGAATATTTATTTTATGCTCAACTATGGCCAAATATGCACAGATTTTTATTCTATGCACACAAATATTTCAGAAAGCTTTCTTACTCCATATTCAAACCGCTTATTCAATCCACATTTAGCGTTGTCGTTCATTGCGAGGCACATCGAAAAAAAAAAAAACTTCAGCTTCAGTTAGAATACTTTTAATTTGTGTGTGATTTATAACGGGCATGGGCGGGTAATGGGCGAAACGTTAACGGGTCCGGGCCGATTTAACTTTGATATAATCACTGGTTAACGGGCGGGCGTGGAGCTGGTCGCCAAAAATGGACCCATCGCAGGTTTCATGTGTTGGCCTCTCCATGACCCTGCATCCTGAAATGTGGACTAGTGTATTTTGCATAAGTACATTGCATTATTACTACGGGCACATGGAGTTTTCTTGGGTTTTTCATCTTTGTGTTGCGTCAGCCCGGGCATCCATCATGGAGACACAGTTACAGACTCCGGAGTTTTCCTTCACAGAGTAATACAGAAATGAGAAGGTCAAAGAAGGGTTACGCAAGTTCTGACTAGAGCCGTGGACTTCATCAAAATGTGTTTTCCTTCTCACATAGAAAACGTTTTTAATCAGTTTTCAATCAAGATCGATCAGTCATTTCTAATTGTCAATCATCAGCTTAGGTCGTTTTAATTGCGAGGCCAGAACTTCGTCAGTATGAGCTTTTGGTTTGGAGCGCAGTTCAGAAAGAAATCTAACTTTTTTTGTCTTGATTAAAAGTCTGTTCATGTTCAGGAAATTAATTTTGGATTCTAAAAAGACAAAATAATAACTGGAAATTGAAAAATCATTAAAGTTTCATCAATCACCATTTTTCCGTCCATTTTTCCGTGTATTAAAGCAAAATTTGCCTCACGTCAGTACAGATTTATTGTATGAGCACAATAAGTCTGGGCTGTGTGCTGTCTGCATCTGTTATAAAGTGTACTATTGTCGTACAGCCAGAAAGTGTGCAGTTGGCATGCTAGTTGTTGTTGGCATTACTGTGGCAAAACTTCGCTCTGGTCAGAAGTGAAAGTTGTCAAGAATCTGTGTATCATTCGTTCATTTGTTTTTCAAAATAAAATCAAAAATAAGAAAAAAAAAAAAACACAACTGTTTTCTTCATTATTTGTCTCCAAAACCAAAATGAAAAAAATGGATAACGATTCAATTTTTCAGTTTTTGATTTTGTGTTTAAATGAAGAACGGAAAAAAATTTATAGCATTTCCCATTTCCGTGACTTAAACTGCGATGCCAGAATTTTGCGCCGCATACGGACTGAACCAGGACTAAAACAGGACTAAAACAGGACTGAAACAAGACTGAACCAGGACTAAATTGGTCTCAGTCCTAGTCTCAGTCCTAGTCTCAATCCTGGTCTGGTCCTGGTGTCAGTCCTGGTGTCAGTCCTGGTCTGGTACTGGTCTGGTACTGGTCTTAGTCCTGGTCTTAGTCCCGGTCTTAGTCCTGGTCTGGTTCTGGTCTCAGTCCTGACCTTGTCTTGGTCTGGTCCTGGTCTCAGTTCCGGTCTGGTCCCAATCTCAATCCTGGTCTCAGTTCTGGTCTGGTCTCGGCCTAAGTCCCGGTCTCAGTTCCTGTCTCGATCCCGGTCTCAGTCCTGGTCCTGGCCCGGTCTCAGTCCTGATCTCAGTCCTGGTCTGGTCCCGGTCTCAGTCCTGATCACCCGACAGTCTATGCAGGCGCACCTCCGGGCCTGTCCCAACACTCAGTCCTGGTTCAGTTCTGGTTTAGTCCTGGTTTAGACCTGGTTTAGTCCTGTTTTAATCCTGTTTTTGTCCCCTTTTCATCCTTATTCAGTCAGATTATTTAAAAGTGCATCATGTGTAACTTTTCTGGCGAAGAGTCCGTCAAATGCTTTTTTCCATTGAGATGTTATTGCCTATTATTGTCTGAAATGTTTCACAGTATGGCATTAAACCTTTCTATCTTCATAGAGACCAAACCAGGCCAAGTTGTAGGTCATATCATCCAAAATACATGTTTTTCTAGGTATTTTTGAGCTGTAAAACCACTTGTAACTGAATAAATGTACGGAGGAGCTGTTTAATGTACTTACTGTGAAACATTCTGGGCAGAGCGATGATATTTCCTTAGAAACTAGGTGACGAACCCCCCACCAAAACGTTACACAGTGCACCTTTCAGATCAGAACGCATAGGGTAAGTGAAGAATAACTTTGGACCACTGCAAACCATTTCAAATCAACTATAGCTCTGTTTTTCTCAATTTTAAGACAGTAAGAATGAGGAATGACGTTTTTAATTAGAATAAAGAATGTGGTAAATGCGTATATTTTCAGGTTCAGTGTGGCTTCAGCGCAGTGTAAACAGGAAGCAGTTGTTTTCCATACGCTTTGAGTTTGAGTTGGACAAAAGCAGAGCATATACCGGGGCCAGAGACGCAACATTGGAAAGGAAAACGCATTTGAATACGTCGTCTGTTTGCTTCCTATGTGGATCTCTATCTCAATAAAAACAACTCGATCTCCCGAAGTATGGAAAATGCAATAGCCGTAAAATGATTATTGCTTTCTATTACAGAGCCCACAGTAAAGACATTAGCCGCTCCCGTGTCAACGCATATTGGTATTTGTACCTCTGTAGCTAATTTCTATTGGCTCATTCTGTACCGTATGTTCCGTATTGATTTTTTATTTTATTATTATTTTTATTTCTCATCAATTTTAGATTTCATAAAATAAAACACAAAAAGTAAAGCCCTCCCCCATTATAAGAGGCTTAGAGACACATATACACGCACACAAATCAAAGTAAAAATGCCTACAGTTATAAATTAAAGCTGCACTGAGTAACTTTTACGCTGGGGATTCGTCACCTGCTTGTTTGCTCTGGTTGGAATGTTCCACAGTGTGACTTTAAACAGTTCTATCTTACTTTTATTCAATTACAGGTGGTTTTAGAGCTCAAAAATACTTTGAAAAACCTGCATTCTGACGGTGAGTGGGGTCGCCTCTCCACAGATCTGGCCTGTAACTTGGTCTGGTGAAGGTAGAGGTAGGTAGAAAGAAAGGTTTAATGCCATACTGTGAAACATTCCAGACAAAGCAGTAACATCTCCATGGAGAAAAGAATTTGACGAACCCTCCACCAGAAAAGTTACACAATGCACCATTAAAGAAAAATATTTTAAACGGCTAAATACTACTACTACTGCTACTACTACTTCTACTACAATACTAACACTAATTCTAAAAATACTACTAATAAAAAGAAATAAAGTAATAATAACAGCAACATCTATCTATTAATGCAACCCACCTTTTTGTAACAGATAATACTCCCTACAACTGCACAACAACTCACCTTTATGTAACAGATAATACTCCCTACAACATACAACAACTCACCTTATGTAACATAATACTCCCTACAACTGCACAACAACTCACCTTTATGTAACAGATAATACTCCCTACAACTGTACAACAACTCACCTTTATGTAACAGATAATACTCCCTACAACTGCACAACAACTCACCTTTATGTAACAGATAATACTCCCTACAACTGCTACAACAACTCACCTTTATGTAACAGATAATACTCCCTACAACTGTACAACAACTCACCTTTATGTAACAGATAATACTCCCTACAACTGCACAACAACTCACCTTTATGTAACAGATAATACTCCCTACAACTGTACAACAACTCACCTTTATGTAACAGATAATACTCCCTACAACTATACAACAACTCACCTTTATGTAACAGATAATACTCCCTACAACTGTACAACAACTCACCTTTATGTAACAGATAATACTCCCTACAACTGCACAACAACTCACCTTTATGTAACAGATAATACTCCCTACAACTATACAACAACTCACCTTTATGTAACAGATAATACTCCCTACAACTATACAACAACTCACCTTTATGTAACAGATAATACTCCCTACAATTGCACAACAACTCACCTTTATGTAACAGATAATACTCCCTACAATTGCACAACAACTCACCTTTATGTAACAGATAATACTCCCTACAACTGTACAACAACTCACCTTTATGCAACAGATAATACTCCCTACAATTGCACAACAACTCACCTTTATGTAACAGATAATACTCCCTACAACTGCACAACAACTCACCTTTATGTAACAGATAATACTCCCTACAACTGTACAACAACTCACCTTTATGCAACAGATAATACTCCCTACAACTGTACAACAACTCACCTTTATGCAACAGATAATACTCCCTACAACTGTACAACAACTCACCTTTATGTAACAGATAATACTCCCTACAACTGTACAACAACTCACGTTTATGTAACAGATAATACTCCCTACAACTGTACAACAACTCACCTTTATGCAACAGATAATACTCCCTACAATTGCACAACAACTTACCTTTATGTAACAGATAATACTCCCTACAACTGCACAACAAATCACCTTTATGTAACAGATAATACTCCCTACAACTTTCTTTCTATTTTTGACTCATATATTTACATTTATATAATTATGTTTAATTTGACCCCGTCTCTTGCTCTTTTTTGCTACGTATTTAGAATTTATTATTACCATTTATATTTTCGCTCTTTGCTATGTTATTATACTGTGATGTGTGAGTTAGTGTGTTTAAATAATTTCCCTTGTGGATCAATAAAGTTTGTCTAAATCTAAGTTTATCGGCATACATAATATATTGTATTTGTCAACTGCATATATAGATATTTACATATATACGTATAAATGTGTGCCTGTGTGCGATTATTATTTAAAACTGTGGAAAAAAATTGACTGATTGAAACTTTTTCTTTCTTTTTGTATTGATTTTTTTTATGGAAAGCTGTAGCGAGATAAGGAGTTAAAAGGAGGAGGGGAAAGTCTCACTATGAGGTCAGTTCACATTGTCCATTTGTGATCCGCACTGCGACGCCATTGTCCATTCGCTAGTGCCAAACTGAATAGCGCTTTTCTCCTCTAGTCGATAAACTTTTGACCCTAGCCTATCTCCTCCCCCTCTGCAAACATACTGACCTTGGCCGGCCGTTCACAAACACCGGGAGCACAGCCCATAGAGAAGGTTCTGTACAATGATGTAGGTGCTTTCGATAACGTATGGCCTTCACATACGGGAGAAGATACCATTTCGCTCGGGTTAAGTTCGCCGAAGTTTGATGTATACCTCCTCGAATTGGGTTTGCGCGAAATCGCCGAAACTGTCGCGCGATAAAGTTTTGTTTAATGGCTCTATTTCGAGAAAGCAGGTCAGCGCGTCTTTTACGAGGACGCCATTTTTTACCTCTCAACCCAAAATACGAGATCTTAGCTGCAGGTGGTAGCCGGGAAGAATCCGACGTCAGAGCGCGCCGTTTGTCAAAAAATTGCTCAACTTCGAAAAACAGCCGCAGCCGCGAGAAGGTTCTTTATTTATGTCGTCTTGTTAGCTCGTTTCGGTCTTGATACCCGCTCGCTTGCCTGCTAGCTCGAGGCACTGGCATGAATTTATATCGCAAGCTGTAACCCTTTCATCCGAAGTCGTTAGCGTGAGGTTGTGACCGGTGCTAGTCAAATCTGAAATCCTCTACGGTGTTTTTTTTTTTTTTTAATACACCCCCATAAAAAGTCGTCGTAGGAGGGGAAGATGAAGGGAGCCAGGCAGGGGTCGGGGGAGGGATGGGAGGGATGAAGAAGGGAGAGGAGGAGGAGGGGAATGTGGGTTGCGGTGACAGTGATTGCCACCTGCCACTTCATTCTACAGCATTTTAATCTGGGATGTCTCCAGGAATTTCAATATACACATCCGCATACAGAGGTGGAAGTAGGAAAGTACAGACGCCGGAAATTTGTACTTAAAGGGCCAATATGAAGCTATTTTCTGATCGATGTTATAATGTCGTTTCCTCATCGCAAACAGACCTGGAGTGGTGTTTTTGTTTCATTCTCACGCTTTGTTTCAACACACAAATCCTGCGAATCTAGGACGAGTTCTTCTCTCAAACAGAAAACATGCTGTTCCACATTGTGATGTCATGGCTTTATTCGTACCCGTAGGTAAATTTGTGTTGCAGATTTGAGAGGCTGGTCCCACATTTCACATTTCATTCATCCACATTATGTCCAATAACACGTATAAAAACACAATCACAAAATAAAGTGTGACAGAGCTCCAGTGCAAAACAATTAGTTAAATTCATCCATCACGCTTGGCTAAAAATTACAATAAATATTAAATATATATTAAAAACATGCAATTTTTCCAAGATAAACATACTAAAATTGATAGATAAATAGACTACAGTCTATTAGGGGTGTAACGATATCCAAGTCTCACGATACGATATCGTCACGGTATGAACCTCACAGTACGATATTTATTGCAAGATCGTGGGGAGGCTCACAATTAGGGATGTAACAAAATCCAAATCTGTCGGTACCATATTATCACGATATACATCACATGGTACGATATTTATTGTGATATTTTGTGGACAGTAACAGAATTGTTAATATGATACTTTTGTCCTCTTAAAATGCCTTGACAAGACTTGACAAAAAAGAAAAGCGCTTATAACTGTTATTTCTTCTTGTAGTCTGCACTGAAATGGAGCAAAGGATCATGGTCTTTGTAGTTCCCTCTGTGTTTTTTTTTTTTTTTTTTTTTTTTTTTAACTATTGCTGCACCATAACCCTTAATTTAAGCAAAGAAACTTGTAATTCAATATATTGTGATGGTCCACGATGTTATTGTGAGAAATTTGACGATATAATATCACAATATTTCGGTGATTGTTACATCCCTACCATTTATTCATAAGTGTGACAGCAGCCGGAACAAAGCTCCTTTTAAAATGATTCGTTCTAGATCTTGGGACTAAAAGCCTCTGACCAGAGGGAAGCACCTGAAACTCCTGAATTGAATGAATGTTGCACGTCTTTTAAAATCCTCTGACATCCTCTGTAACTGTCTTGAGTACAGGGAGTCCAGGCTGCTCTGACGATGGACAATCATTTTACTCGCCCATGTTTTTAAACCGTGTTCACCTTCACTAGATTCATATGGATAATTTCAGCTCTGGAATTGCAAATCTCTACTGAACTGAAGGTAAAAGGAACTGTTAACTCGACAACCACCGTTTAATGACATCACAAGTGGAACAGAGCACTTTGGAGACATGTAAACCAAAATAACTCAAACATATGTGAAGGAAACAAAACACAACTGCAGCTCACAAGAGGCAAATTTGTGTAATTTAGGACCATTCATGTCATTGTTGGAAAATGTGTATTTGCCAGTGGGGCAAGCAGCGCCCAGGACCCATCTCCAGATCTTGAGCTAGTTTTGCTCAGGACTACATTAGCTCGAGGATTTTACCTATTGTGCATATTTTGAGTTGATGGGGGAAACCAAAGTCCCATCCAGACACAAGGAGAATATGCAAACTCTGCACAGAAAAGCCCGTCGCCAGAGGGTAGAACCTGAAAACGTCTCGTCGTCGGGCAACTTCCTCTTGTTGAACTGCTGAAAACACTGATCCTTGTGATGTCATGTGGTAATACAGGAAGTGCTCCATTGTATGTTTAAACTCCATCCATCTTCACTAGAAACATTTGGATGATTTCAGAACTGTCTCTGAATCTCAATCTCAAGCTCTACTGAAGTAAAGGTAAAAGGAGCTGTTCATTTGGAAACTACATCATGACATCACAAGGTAGAACAGATGCAGACAGTCTAATAATAAAGGGTTATTCAAATATGTGTGAATGAAACAAAACACAACTCCAGGTCTGTTTTTGAGGAGTTAACAACATTATAACATGTGGTTTATTTTCAACACATCTGCAGTTTGAACAAAAAAAAAATACAAATTGAACAATTAAACAACAAATAAAAACAGCAAGGGGAGAAAAAAAACAGTCAAAAAATCAATTGTATAAGTAATAATACTAATACTAAAACTAATAAGAATAAAAATAATAGTAGTGGTAGCAGTAGAAGCAGTAGTAGTAGTAGTTGTTGTTGTTGTAGCTGTTGTTCAAAAACACTACTTTTTAAGGTTTATTAAATCACAAAATTGTGGGAAATACTTAAAGAGTAACAAATAATTAAGTACATTTTTAAACATGTACTTTAATTTATAAAACTGTTTTTTTTTTTGGGGGGGGGGGTTCATATGATACGTTTACTTTTACTTGAGTTTATTGATTGATTGATTGATTTATTCATTCATTTATTTATGTTTTGCTCCAGTATTTGCACTTTTACTTCCACCAAACTGAGTACTTCTTCCACCGCTGGCATCAGAGCAAGAGTTGGATGGAAAGCGTTACAGAAAGAACTGCAGTAACAGTATCAGGAATAGCTGTAGATGCAGTCAGGGTAAGGACAAAATATTGTATTGGTCATGTGAATTCTCCAACAAAAATGTGCAGATAAAGTGGAATTCTAGTTTTTGGAGCACCCCGGGGAAGAGTCCAGACAGAAAGTCCAGTCGAATCAAACCAGTGGGAACTTTCCATGGAAGAAGAAGGAAGAAGATCTGGAGGATGAATCAAAGATGGCGTCGTATTTTTTTTTTACTCCACGTTACTTCCTCAATAGCGCGTGATGACAGAACCGCGCACCATGTGATCAGTTTTGACCAATCGGAGTAACAGCAGCTAGAGCGGAGATACACGGGCTTAGAGCGAAGCTAAGGCGAGTTTTACAAAACTTTTAGGAGGGATAAAAACAAATTAAAAGTCCGTGTTGTGAAAATAAAGAAGAATTCCTTTTAAATCCAACCATTGTGAGAGCTGTCGATGCCCTGTCACCCAAAACATGAACAGTTTAACAAAAAATGCATTGTGCTCTATGGGAGATTTCAGTTCCTTCTTCAGTTTATATTACAGATCCATGTGAGAGACAAGCATCCACGTCTGTTGTCATTGTCTCGCTATTATAATATTTTGAATAGCAGTAGAATAAATAACATACTTTACCACATCCTGTAGTAGTAAAAATAACCTGGATATTAATTTCCGTATGGTAAGATAACATTATCAGTGTTTACCTGCCCAGCCAGACAAAGAGCTTTTGTAAAACTTCGCAAAGACGAGTGGATCTGGAGCTGTGTCTTGTCTGGAGTGATTGACAGGTGGATTAACCAATCAGAAAGAAGCATGCTCAGTTCGCTTCACAAACAACTATGGTGATTGTAATGTAAAAAAAGGACAACAATCTACATGAAGGACTAAGAAACGGTGGCGATTTTTAACAGAATTAACAATCGAAGCATCAAACTATGACTTATCTCAGGTAAAGTAAGTTATATACAGTATTTTGTTGGTAAATGTTATGACAATTTTGGAGAGATGTTTTCTGAATTTGAATGACATGCAAGACAAATTAGCAGCTGTGGTGGGACCGTCTCAAGTTTGGACGGAGGATTTTCACGCTCTATGGTTCGATAACAAAGAGCCAAAATATAAATAGTATTAATAAATTCTAAATAAGAAGCAAAATTAACAAGAGACTGGAGTCAAATAAGGAATAATTATATAAATGTATATGCACAGTAGAAATAAAAGTAAAGTAGAAGTAGAAAAAAAATAGATATATATTTATAGAAATAAAGTAATGCAAATATATTTCAGTTATATAATAGGTCGTATGGAAAAACTGTGAATAGGTGAAATAGGTGTGATGTTGTACAGTTGTAGGGAGTATTATCTGTAATATAAGGGTGAGTTGTTGTACAGTCGTAGGGAGTATTATCTGTTACATAAAAGTGAGTTGTTGTACAGTCGTAGGGAGTATTATCTATTAAATAAGGATGAACTGTTGAGCAGGTGTAGGGAGTATTATCTGTTACATAACGGCGAATAGTTATACAGTTGTAGGGAGTATTATCTGTTACATAAGGGTGAGTTGTTGTACAGTTCTAGGGAGTATTATCTATTACATAAGGGTGAGTTGTTGTACAGTTGTAGGGAGTATTATCTGTTACATAAAGGTGAGTTGTTGTACAGTTGTAGGGAGTATTATCTGTTACATAAGAGTAAATTATTGAGCAGGTGTAGGGAGTATTATCTGTAATATAAGGGTGAGTTGTTGTACAGTCGTAGGGAGTATTATCTATTAAATAAGGATGAACTGTTGAGCAGGTGTAGGGAGTATTATCTGTTATATAAGGGTGAGTTGTTGTACAGTCGTAGGGAGTATTATCTATTAAATAAGGATGAACTGTTGAGCAGGTGTAGGGAGTATTATCTGTTACATAAAGGTGAGTTGTTGTACAGTTGTAGGGAGTATTATCTATTAAATAAGGATGAACTGTTGAGCAGGTGTAGGGAGTATTATCTGTTATATAAGGGTGAGTTGTTGTACAGTCGTAGGGAGTATTATCTATTAAATAAGGATGAACTGTTGAGCAGGTGTAGGGAGTATTATCTGTTACATAAAAGTGAGTTGTTGTACAGTTGTAGGGAGTATTATCTATTAAATAAGTGAACTGTTGAGCAGGTGTAGGGAGTATTATCTGTTATATAAGGGTGAGTTGTTGTACAGTTGTAGGGAGTATTATCTGTTACATAAGGGTGAGTTGTTGTACAGTTGTAGGGAGTATTATCTATTGCATAAGGTGAGTTGTGGTACAGTTGTAGGAGTATTATCTGTTACATAAGAGTAATTATTGAGCAGGTGTAGGGAGTATTATCTGTAATATAAGGGTGAGTTGTTGTACAGTTGTAGGGAGTATTATCTGTAATATAAGGGTGAGTTGTTGTACAGTCGTAGGGAGTATTATCTATTAAATAAGTGAACTGTTGAGCAGGTGTAGGGAGTATTATCTGTTACATAAAGTGAGTTGTTGTACAGTTGTAGGGAGTATTATCTATTAAATAAGGATGAACTGTTGAGCATGTAGGGAGTATTATCTGTTATAAAGGGTGAGTTGTTGTACAGTAGGGAGTATTATCTATTAAATAAGTGAACTGTTGAGCAGTGTAGGAGTATTATCTGTTACATAAAGTGAGTGTGTAGTTGTAGGGTATTATCTATTAAATAAGTTGTTGAGCAGGTTGTAGGGAGTATTATCTGTTACATAAAGTGAGTTGTTGTACAGTTGTAGGAGTATTATCTATTAAATAAGGATGAACTGTTGAGCAGGTGTAGGGAGTATTATCTGTTATATAAGGGTGAGTTGTTGTACAGTTGTAGGGAGTATTATCTGTTACATAAGGTGAGTTGTTGTACAGTTGTAGGGAGTATTATCTATTACATAAGGGTGAGTTGTGGTACAGTTGTAGGGAGTATTATCTGTTACATAAGAGTAAATTATTGAGCAGGTGTAGGGAGTATTATCTGTAATATAAGGGTGAGTTGTACAGTCGTAGGGAGTATTATCTATTAAATAAGGATGAACTGTTGAGCAGGTGTAGGGAGTATTATCTGTTATATAAGGGTGAGTTGTTGTACAGTTGTAGGGAGTATTATCTGTTACATAAAAGTGAGTTGTTGTACTGTTGTAGGGAGTATTATCTGTTAAATAAGGGTGAGTTGTTGTACAGTTGTAGGGAGCATTATCTGTTAAATAAGGGTGAGTTGTTGTACAGTTGTAGGGAGCATTATCTGTTAAATAAGGGTGAGTTGTTGTACAGTTGTAGGGAGCATTATCTGTTACATACGGGTGACTTGCTGTTTAATCGTAGGGATTATTATCTGTTACATAAGGATGAGCTGTTGTACACTGCTACATAAGGGTGAGTTGCGCAGCTGTAGGGAGTATTATCTGTTACATAAGGGCGAGATGTTGTTCAGTTGTAGGGAGTATTATCTGTTGCATTAGTTGGAGTACTACCTTGATGCAAAATGCCACTTTAGAAAGAACTAGTGCTCATAACCAGCAGTGACAGCAGCAGTAAACGTCGTACTCATTTTTACTCGTACGCGAGGAGCACCGATTCTATTTTCCTTCGCTTTTTATTCTACATTTCAGTCTTTCACATGTTGATGAATCTAAAATAACTGCAGTGAAGGAGCACTGGAGGGGAAACAGGGAGGATAGAGAACGAGGAGGAGGAGGAGGAGGAGGAGGAGGAGGAGAGGTGAGCGGTTGAGATGTGAGCGGAAGATAACTCGCAACAAATCACCTGGATATGAACTATTCGCTTTCTAATGGGGATCTATATTCATCGGCTATACCAAAGCTCTCCCGTGGCGCTCCGTTTCTGTATCTCCTCTTATCCCCTTGCCCATCTGTGTAGCCTAATCACAACCCCAGCGCATTTGAAAACCCCCAGACCCCCTCATCCCACGTCCTCGCTCCCTCTCCAGCTCTCGTGTTCCTATATTGGATTTCTGCACAGCTACACCATTTCGTTTATGGACCATCTTTGGGATTATTAATGACACAGCACGGAGTTATACATTTGAATATGGAGATCAGCTACATTGTGCATATACTTTCCAATATAACAGGATTGATCTAAATCTCGGGTGTCTGCTTTGACGGATGGAGCCACCCCGTAGCGGCGCGCAGCTTTTCTTAATAATATCCCATCCTCGCTTCTATTATCGCTGTATTTAAAATTCACCCCAAAAGCGCTGAATGATAAGTGTCCTTTTGCCCAATCTGTGCAGAGATAGCAGGTCAATTTGATGCACATTTAAAGCATGTTTGGCCGTGGTAAGGACTGGTTATGAATGCTCTAGTAGCTTTACAGATTTAAAGGCAATCGTAGTAGTATTAGTAGCAATTAAAGAGACTATATACTTGTAGATGCTGAAACTGGTTTGCATTGTGTAACTTTTTGGTTGAAGGGTCCATCACTTGCTTGTTTCTTGCCTGAAATGTTCCACAATATGACGTTAAACAGCTCTACTTTACATTTATTCATTTAAAAGTGGTTTAATTGTTCAAAAATATCTAGAAAAACAGCATTCTGACTCTAAGCGAGGTCGCCTCTCCACAGATCTGACCTGTAACTTGGTCTGGTTTGGTCTCCGTGAAGATAGAAAGGTTTAATGCCAGACAAAGCAATAATGTATCCATGGAAAAAAAAGCATTTGACAGACAATCCACCAGTAAAGTTACACAATGCAGCTTTAAATTAGATATTATTCTTAAGAAGTATACTGGAAAATAATACAATAAAATGGACAAAATGTGACTTTTCGTGAAACATTAAAAAAAATGTATGAGGTCAAATGGCAATCTTTAAAGCAGTTTTAAAGGAGCTGATCGTATTTGTGTTGAAATTTCAAGTGTCTACATACAAAAGGGCATTTTTATTATCAGTGGCTTCCTCCCTTTTGCACACTTTTCCACCATCAAGGACCCACTCACCCATTCACACACACATTCAATATACACTGGAAAAAAGAAGAAGAAAAAAAAAGCATTGCTAGGTAAGTTGAAATGATTTAAATAAAAAATAATAAAGAACATTTTAATTTATTTGAGGAGATTCAACTTGACAAGTAAAATTATCGACCAATGGAACAAGTGTGTTTTTCTTAATTCAAGCAACATTAGATTTAGTTTAAGAGCAAGCAGTTGTTGTTTTTCTTATTTTAATTGTAGCAAGATGTATTTTTCTATTTTAAGTACAAAAAGTCTTATTCTAATGGCAGATAATTTTACTCGTCAAGTGAAATTTACTCAGATCATTTTAAAACTTTCTTAACTCAACTCATCTTAACTTAGATTTTGTTTTTTACAGTATACAGACAATGAGAGTATTCATCTGTAGGAGCTGGAATCGCACCACCAACCTGTGAGTCACGGAATGTAACCCATGGATCTATTAAAATAACTGGATAGGGTGTTGCTGCTTGTAGCTGCTTCCAGTTGAGGTAGTGGTCACTCACTGGTAATACGGTGGAAAAATCCCCTGGGCTGAGACAGGATTTTTCTCAAAGAGCGCAATGTAGGCACAAACTGCTCGTGTTCGGCTGACGGGGCAACTACAACTTTCAATAATGTCGGATTTTGTGGCGATTTTTACCTATTTTTAGAGCATAAGCTTTTTCTCAGCTCAAAATCCTTCAGTTGTCTTAAAAAAACTCGTTATAATCATTAGCTCCGGCTCTGCTCTGGCTCCTCTCGCTCTGATTGGTCAAAGCGATCAGGTGATACACAAGACCGCGTTCCATGTGTGCTCTCGAGTGGGAGAAAAGAGCACTACTGCACGTGCTCGATCGGCCCAGAGCCCCCGGAAGTACCTCATCGGGCTAAAGGCGAATCTGGAGTCATGCGCCATTGAGCTCGGCCCATTGACTTGAACGGGCGGCCGTTTTGAGACCCCGGGGCTTCATGTAACCGCTCAAACGACGACGTTTATGTCGGGAACGAACCAACACGCCACCGACTGAGCTACTGTCACCTCTAGCAATCAGGATTTTAGTACGGTGACATGTACATCTGACATGAGACTTGTAATACAGCATTATGCTAATCACTTAGGTAAGATAAGAAGCATTAATGTCATATTTTTTGCTGTGATGGAACCCAGCAAGAAAATCTAATTAGTAGAAGTAGCATTGGTGTCTTGTCTCTGAGCGACTTGTTAAGGCCCAGAGTTCGGACACAATGAGAGAAAAGACGCAATGAAAAATATAAACTAATTCTGGCACGAAGTATGTCAGACAGTGGACATCGACTACATTATACATTTAATACAATAATGGGATTCACGTGTAGTGTCCTATTTGACTAATTTCACCTTTAATATGCCCCGGCGTCCATTATCTGCCATTAAAACGCAAACAAAACACTCAATACTATCTGTTTCAGCCCACTCCGCTTTGATAAAGGGTGAACTTCATGCTGCTCATTGAGAGTGTAAAAGGTTTAGCCCTGCTCGGTGGTCCTTCTCTAATGTACACATTTTTATTCAGGCATCTTAGAGGGCACCTTCACGCCGCCCGGGCCTGCCGCTGTGAGCGCGCGATGCCAGACCTGATATGCACGATGAGTTATTACGCTATAGGAATTTTATTTATTAACTTGCCCATGGAAGTTAGGGCGTGCCAACTGTTGCTTTCTCATTCAGGGAGCTATCGTCTGTATTATCCAAGGGCAGATAAATATGGCTGCATTCATAGTTACAGATAATATATAGCTGCATAGTATGAATTTACATGAGCAGAAAATTGGTGCTCAGCCAGCGTGAGAGGGGCCCGCTCTTCCAAAGCACGGAGCGGGACTTTTTATTAGCTGTGAAGAAGATTTGCCAGATTTGAGTTTAGTTTAAGACAGAGTCAACCAATTTTACAGAGGAATACGTCTCCAGCTGAAGGGATTTCACGCTCTGAGGTGATTATATAATGTCTCATGGTTACACGGGGGTTTAAGCGTGGGGAGAGGGAGGAGCGCATTTTTCTCAATGGGAACGTTCTGTGCTGTGGATAAAAGACATTTTTTTAAAAGCTGATTTCGATCAGTATTTTCATATTTGTAAATTAGTGTCATAAGTTTTGGCCCTAATATCAAATGGAAGCATTGTTTAGTCAATTACCATTAGATAAGAAATGTTTCACTTGTTGGTTTCAGAAAATAATAAAAAGTGAGAAGTCTATTGAGTCAAAATTTCTAAATATATTAAAAAAAACCTCTGTAGCCAACTAGGGGTGTGCAAAAATATCGGAATATCGATATATCGTATCGTTTAATGTGATGATACAGTACTGATATCGTGAGCTACTGTATCGATATATCAGCAAGAGTATTTTTATATGTGTTTTACTAAATTATTTTGTTACAGTGCTACAGTTTTGTTGCTTGTGGATAGAAAGGAAACTCTTTTATGCGACACATTTGACATTTTCACTGTTTTGATGATTAAAATGTTTGTGTTTCATATGAACTTTGCACAAGAAGCGGTTTAACAAAGACTTTAGTATCACAGCCATGATTTAGACATTATTTTTTATTGAACCGTATCGAATCCATTTGAAATATATCATATCAAATCGAAAGTGCACTGTATCGAGATATGTATCGTATCGTGGCCTGTGTATCGAGGTATGTATCGTATCGGCAACTTCTTAATGATACTCAGCCCTAGTAGCAACCATCTGATTTGCAAATGTCACTTAAATGACTCCATGTTCATGTGGTTTCAACTTCCTATTTTTATTCAGGCAACATGTTGAGGATATTTTGTTTTTACTTGTTTATTTATTGACAATGGCAAAAGTCCTGAATTTTCATCATTCTCTACCCATTTTTTTCCATGTATTTGATCAAAATGTGTCTTGCTTTAGAACAGAGATATTGGATAAGTAAAAGTCTGTGGACTATCTGCATGTAATTCTTGTCAGAGAATCAGGAAGTTTGGGGTTGGCATGCTAGCACTTATAAACTCACCGCTGTGAATAATTAGGATGTTTGGAAGGAAAGTAAGGAATAACTTTGGATCAAAGCAAACAAACAAACAAAAAAAGAACTGCTTCTGTTTTTAATGCAATAAAACTGAAATTTGTTTTAAAATTTACTGATGGAGATACAAACATACAGGTTTTATAGAGTTTTTATTGTTAAGGGCACATTATGTAACTTTAACTTTTTGGTTGGGGATAAGTCACCTGCTTGTTTCTGCAGATATGTCATTGGTCTGTCTAGAATGTTCCACAGTATGACATTAAACAGCTTTACTACTTTAAGCTGGGCGTACACTATGCGATTTTTGGCCCTTTTTGAGCCGATTTTTCACTTGTGTGACTGTTTTTGGGATCAGGCCGAGTTTTGTTTTAATCATGTGTTGTGGGGTAACGGGGAAGCGATTAATAAGTCGCTACCAGCTCCCGATCGCAGGACTATCAAACCTGTTTGAAACCCAGTCGCCTATCGTGAGGGTTTCGCACTGTTGAAGTAGTTGTAGCTGTGAACTTTTAAACCCTGCGATGTGGTCGTACAGTTTGAGCTGGGGCTGAGTGAATTGATCGACAGTGTCGCACAGTGTACGTCCGGCATTAGATATATTCAATTAAAAATTTCATTTATTTTTTTTTAGCTAAAAAAATTCCTAGAAAACATGCATTCTTGACCGTGAGCGGGTTTGCCTCTCCACAGATCTGACCTGTAACTTGTGCTGGTTTGGTCTCCATGAAAATAGAAAGGTTTCACCATATTCTGAAAAGGGGTCTAACAGTACACAAAAATCACAGTTTGGTATGTACCTCGGTTTTGAGGTTACGGTTCAGTTCATTTTCAGTACAGTATGGGAACAAAATACAAAACCATTTGCTTGTTGTTTATTTGTGTTTTTATTAAACCAAAAATTTGTTTTAAGATTGTACAAATGGGAAAATAAAATAAATGCAAAGTGCTGCTTGGTAATACTTGGGGGCGGAGATTCCGTGCCGGCGAAAGGCAAAAGTGAGGACCACAGCGTGACGACCGTAGTGTTGCGAGGATTCACGTGGTTTGGAGTCGCTGACACAGTCAAGGAGGCCACCCTAACTATAAAGCGCTGCAGGAAACACTGCTACCCCAAGCACAGATGAGTTTCCTGGTGAATCTTAAAGAGTCGAGCCTTCCATGTAGCTGCACATTGTAGTGGCCGAATGTAAACACACACAAATTGCATGCACAGCCCTGTACCGAATCAAACGTCCCGTACCAAAACAGTTTGGCAGAAATACATGTACCGTTACACCCCAAACTGTGAAAAATTTCAGACAAAGCAACAACATCTCCATGGAGAAAAGCATTTGACGGACCCTCCACTAGAAAAGTTACACAATGCACACAGATTTTTGGATGAAACTTTTGAATTTTGTAACATCTCACAAACCTGTTTTGAATTTCTTGTCCTCTCCGGTTATACACACAGCACTACTTTTCTCCACTGTATTTGCTCCAAGTCATGTTTTGCCTTCAAACTTGATCCGGGGCCAGACCATCATCTAAACCCGAGATATTTGTGGTGTTTTTTTGTTTTTTTTGGTTGTTGTTGTTTTTCCTACTCTGTCCGGACGTCCCTGAACCGAGCGCTGGTGTAATGGGTGTCATCTGCACACAGGCCTGTATCAGCTGAGAGTCATATCTTCTCCGGTCTGTTAGCGTCTGTGGGGAAAACAAACAACAAAGAACAGAGCGCCTACACATGAGCCAGCCGAGCGGGTGACGAGGAAATACTGGGTCTATTAATATGAGCGGCCCATATGCTTCTGCTTTCACATATAGTGGTTTTACAGTAAAGACGTGACCTAATCTGACTTTGGGGAACAAGTTATTCCTTTGAACAGCTTTTGAATTGCATCTGTGTGGTAAAAGGAAGTTGGTTTTGCGTGGTACATTTCCTGATTTGTTAAAATGCGTTCTCTTTATGGCAAAACAATAGACTGAATATTCACGTCAATGCAAATTCATTTTCCTACGACAGGTTAGAATAATCACTTCACTAAAAAACAATCTGGGTGTTTTTTAGGTTTAAAATTTTGCTCCCTGGTTGGAAATTGTAACATCACACTAGAGAATTACATAACTGTCAGCTCTTTTTTTTTTTTTTTTTTTTTTTTTCAGTTTTCTTTGCAGACAAGAAACAAAAAAAAATCAAATGAAATGCAATACAAAATAGAAAAAATAAAATACAAAATGTCAGGACACTAACAATGTATGACAAAACCAGAAATATACACAAACACAAAAATCTATTCTGAGAAATTTGCTGGATCGGATATCGGCTCCCAAATATCGGATCATTCGATACCCCGGTTGATCAGTTTAATCATAGTAGTTGGAACCAAAAGTCTCATAATGTTTTCACTTTTAGTTACACAAAACTGTTTCGTAGTTACTCGAGAGAGAAACAGCAGCAACAGGACACATTTTGATTCGTTTTGTTTTATTTTAGTTTTGTTTAAAGGAAATGAATGTTGTTTTTAGTCTCTGCTCTGACATTATAGATAGATAATTAAAGCCTTAATATTGAAATTGGTATCAGAACTGAAAAAGCAGGATCGGTGCATAAGCAAAACTCCTCTAACATACACATAAATTACTACCTGACAAATACAAATATAAGAACACAGCTTTATTTTGTTGAACTCGTGTTTGGACATAGGACCTCAATTTCCTTGTGAGGCAGAGTGTTGGAGACACTTTTTAAAATATTCCATCCAGTCCTTGTATTTGCAGAGGTCGCTGGTGCTAGACTAGTGCATGTCAATGGCCATAGTTATCCTGCCACTAAAAACAGTCTTACCCACTCCACAAAACACCCGAAGCAAATCTATTATTACACCAGACTGTCGATGTGAATGTCTGTCTCAACAGTATAATTTTAGAAGTAAAACCAACCTTGCATTTGAAGGATTTATGTCTGAGCAGCAGCAGCGAGTTGTACTTCCTGATAGAAAGCTTGGCAGTGGCGGACTGATATATGAGAAAATAGTCCCTCAACATGCGACGATTCATGCGATGCAAGGTTAGTTTTATTTCAAACATTATTCTATTAACAGAGACATTTACATCAAAAGTCTAGTGTAATAATAGATTCGCTTCGGGTGTTTTGTGGAGTGGGTAAGACTGTTTTTAGTGGCAGGATAACTATGGCCATTGACATGCACTAGCCTAGCACCAGCGACCTCTGCAAATACAAGGACTGGATGAAATATTTTAAAAAGTGTCTCCACACGTCTCCAACACTCTGGATCACTAGGAAATGAGGTCCTATGTCCAAAATTCCAGACTGTCCCTTTAAAATATCAGAAAAAATATTACTACGTGACGTCACAAGGATCAATAGACTGTTTTCTGTTTGAGAGAAGAACTCAAATAACTAAACATGCAGGGTTTGTGTGTTTAAACATGTTTGAATGAAACAGAACACAACTCCAGGTCTGTTTTTGATGAGGAAACATTATTATAACATAGATCAGAAACTAGCATAAACTTTTTTTTTTTCTCTGGGGTCCACATTGTCGCTCCTGACTATGATGGGGGGTCAGGGTCGGTTAGGCCCTATAACAGAAATGTATGACCCAGACCAAAAAAATCACCAGCAGGCCTCATTGTGGAGTAGAAATGACTAGCCTGGCCCAGTAATCCACAATACTAGATCAACACACAATTCCTGGCACATATTTGTTTATCGCTACTAGTGTTTTGCAAAAGTAGTTCTTCACACTTTTTCATTTGAAATATTTGCTATAATGTTGACTGTCACTTTTCTTGAGCTTGTCAGGTGATGAAAATTTGATGGCAAATTTTTTTTATGGGAAACAATAAAATACAAGATGCAGGCATGTTATTATGAGCCAGAAAGTCATTTGATAACTTTTGAGGATTGCCTCGTTGGGCCAGTTCAGGTGGAGGAGGCAGAGGGACCTGGGGCCGGTCAAAGAGGTTGGCCCATGGACCTTAGTTTGATGAACCCTGGTTTATCCTAAATAAGGACAAAAACATAATACTAGCTGTGTTTCTATATTAAAGTAATATTCAAACTACAAAGAAACCCACCAATATTCCACCAAAAGCAGCCCGTGTACCGCAATTTGAGCAACACGGAGTTATACAAACTTAAAATACCTACTTCCTTAATCTGGCTTGAAAACTCAGGTACTCAAACCAAATAAAACGTCCTCTATTATTTCCTAACTTCTCCCCGAGTCTGATCGTACATTTACTTTAAACCTTCATAAACGCTCATTTCTTTTTATAAGGGCCCTTAAGGTAACACTGGTTTTATAGAGAGACGCCTGACTGATGCCCGGCCTCCGCGGCGTTTGAATAACAGCTCTGTATACGGCATAGATTTCTCTCTTTTACCAGACGCCGCGCAGTGTTTTTATTTGCGAGCCACGATTTCATCTCTCAGTCTTCCTCACACCAGAAATCCAATAAAAATGACTGACTACATTTTATCAGCCCTGGATTTATCTTCGAGACGGATTTACAAGTCCATCTAGATAATACCCACGAAAAGCTGAATATATGGGGGACTATAAAGCGCAGTATCATATGTGTTTTACTCAAACCCAGATACCCAAACCTGTCACTGTCCGCTTATTGCGCTGTAGGATTAGAAAAATTATTCCTTTTTTTGCTTCGCCGATGAATGCGACGTGTCTGATAGTGCATAAGACAAAAGTATTATGGAAATAGGATAAGCATATATGAGATGTTGTGTTGCCATAGCGATCTGATGCATAGCTTTAGAGGCTCTGCGATTTATTTATTTTTTTCTTCCTCCTGTCTGTCTCCTCTGTGAAGGTTTTATGCCAGCGCTATAAGGAGTCAAGAGGGGTATAGTCAGAAGCATATGTCTAGACAATTTAAGCGCTGGTGGCTATTTCGGTGCATCTTCCAGCTATCGCCATGGGGATTTCGTTATGAATTCTCACTTAGAAACAATATCCTGTTTTTCGCTATTTTAAAGGGGTGAAGCTTTCTACTATCTTACTATTTTTAC
Organism: Boleophthalmus pectinirostris; assembly: GCF_026225935.1. Classification (NCBI taxonomy): domain Eukaryota; kingdom Metazoa; phylum Chordata; class Actinopteri; order Gobiiformes; family Gobiidae; genus Boleophthalmus; species Boleophthalmus pectinirostris. Next base: position 11,723,283 of record NW_026571070.1, read on the forward strand.
ACTTAAAGGTGCGCTGTGTAACTTTTCTGGTGGAGGATCCGCCAGCTGCTTGTCTCCATGGTGATGTTATCGCGTTGCCTGGGATGTTCCACTGTATGGCATTAAGCATATATACTGTATTTAGTAAATTACAGGTGTTTATAGTTCTCAAAAACATGTGTTATTAATCTGAGCAGGTCCACTTCTCTCCACAGATCTGACCTGTAACTTGGCCTAGTGATGTGGCCGGCTTGTCTCCATGGAGATATTTAAAGGTTGTATGGAGGATTTTTTTTTTAGTTTAAAATTGTCAGTGAAAGTTTAAAACACCATTACAGACGCAGCAGCCTTGTAATTATGATGACCAAAAAAAAAAAAAAAAAAGATGAAAATCGATCAACTGTGGACGTGTTGAGGCCAGATAAACATCAGCCAATAGAAAACGAGGCTGCCTCATTTTCTATTGGCTGTCAGGTTGTCAATCAAACTCCTTACGTTTCTAGTGTAACTGACTCGTCGGTGTGCGGGGATTACGTGGTTTATGCAGCGATTCTTAGAGGCTTTTTCAAACTAGCTTCCTCGCAGTTCACACAAAGTTTGTTGCGATGGCGGACGAGAATCCACGACCAGTTCGCCGCAAAAGAAAGTCCGTTTTTGATGTCGCTCAAGACGAAGAGAAGTGGAAAAGGAGCGAAGACAAACTGAGGTGATTCTTGGAGATTTCTTCCAGCGATTGCGCGAATGAAGCAGACGAAGGGTCTAAAAACTGACGTGTCGGTCGCTAAATTCTAGACAGGTCACTTCAGCAGTAATTCTGAACACACACTGGCTGTAAACAAGCGTGATTTCTAGAGTAAAGAGGCGGGAGGAGGTGTTTCTACTGACGGAGCTGTGGAGGAGGAAGGTGGTGTCACACAGGCACAACATTTGAAAAAGGACTGTCGCTGTATTTCTTTTCCCTTAAAAAATCCTCTATACAACCTTTAAATGAAACACCATACTGTAGATAATTTCAGGAAAAAAAAAAAAACTGACGTAGAAGTTTTGAACCAGAAAAAGGCCTGATTTTCTCCCTCTTTTTAAATGAACTAGTTCTGTTTTTGACATTTTTAACAGTTTGCAGTGGCCCAAAGTTGTTCCTCATTTACCTTACGCATTCTCCTAAATATTCACAATAAATCCAACTAGCATGCTAACAAACAATTCCTGATCATTTGACAAAAAAAAAAAGCGTGATGATTGATGCAAACAGAACACCAGTTGTGGATGGGAGCCCACTGGGGAAATCAGGTGACGATCTGGACTGATGGCGCAGATTGGCAGCCACCCTTCAGTCAGTCTACTCCAGGGCAGCTGTGGCTACAATAGTATTTTACCACCACTGGGTATGGAGTGAATGAATAATGCCCTGTAAAAGCGTCTGTGAAAAGTGCAATATAAATAAAAAGCGTACTTACTTACACGGCAGACATATTTTGACCCCAAGAGCTGCTTATACTAGGGGTGTCAAATTATCGTGTTAATTGCGATTAATTAATTACAGTCATATTTAGCGTGTTATGTTTTCTAATCACGTTAATCTAATTTTTAATCTCTAACTTTACTGTCTCTGTATGCGAGTTGCCTTATTATAAAATCTGTTTTAATGTGTTTTTGGGACAACAACACATCGCTCTCGCAAAGAATTGTAATTTTCATTCCCGTTCTCGCCCGCATCTGCGATAAACCTGCGATCTTTGAAAACATCACGACACAGACAGAGCAGACTCACCTTCACCTTCTTCATCAACATACCTCTATCACAGAAAGAACACTCATATTCCACTGAGTCGTGTCCTTTAGTCCCAAAGAAGCTGAACCGCATCAGCGCACAAGAGCATTTTTATTTTTTTTCTTTTCTCTGCTTAGTTTATGCAAATTAGCCATGCAGTTTTAAGTTTTGTTTCTGTGAGGCTTGCGCAAAGCTGCATTAAACACATTATAAAGTCAAACAGGCTGATGTGGCTCTAGAGTGTTTATGGTTTATCTGTTGTAAAGTTGAGTTTATTTATGCAGATTAGGAATAGTAATAATAATGATGATACTGTGGAATGTAAGTGACTGCATCTGTTAAAGTTTGTTAAACAATAAATAACTTTTCACTTTTTTTTTTGTTCTATATCAGTCTTTTGATCTGCCACAATAATGTAATAATAATTTAAATGAAAATACTTCAAATTGAGGACTTTTCTCAGCATTTTTTATGTGAAATTAAAAAGAGATTAGTTAGATTAATTAATTACAGATCATAATTAATTAATCTCTCATTTTTTTTTATCTCTTGACAGCACTATCTTACACAACATATCTATACTGGGGCAAGACAAATTTTGATGAAATACATGAGGACAAAAATCAGGTCCAGGGCCTTTGATTTCTATTTTAATGCAATGTTACAGCCATAATAGCAAATCACACTTTGAAATGGCACCAGTAACGAATTGCAAAGGCTCATTTAGGTAATGGAAGGTCCTGTTTTATATGGAAAATCTTGTTAAACCTTCTATTTTAGAATCTGAATCTTACTGTGTGTTTCCGACCAAAAGTGCTCTCACCGAAAATGTAATCATGCCGAATCTTTCTGTGTCTTGTCTATTTTTATGTGTGTAATTTAGATTTTTTTCTACGGACAGGTGACAGGCTAAAACACTCAAAATAAATAAATAAAATAAACATCTCTCAAGTCTTTTATAAGCTGGATTTAACAGCGGTTCACTTTTCAGTTTTCTACCAAATGATACTTACTCCAAGAAGTTTGTAAAATGTGCAAATCGATCCCAATCAAAATAATTGCCAGAAAAATAGCAATTATTTTCCCAAATTTCGCAGCCATTTTTCAAACTCTTTGTACCCATTTGTATAACTTGCAGTTTACTTTGGCAAATTTTAGAATAATTATTACATTATCATAACTTTTTAAACTGAAATTCACTTTTTTTTTTTACATTTATTAACATAATTTGTCAGTACAGCAAAATAAACAGGTTGTCTTTTTTGTTTTGTTGTTCGATTATGAGAATTTTTTGTCTTATTTCAGAAATGCATTATGATAGAAACCTTGTATGTTATCCCTTTTCATTCATCTTTGATTTTTACGCCCGCGTTTTGAGTCGTGCGCAGCCCTTTTATCTAATTTGCGGCAACAGGCTGCGTCGCCTTGGCCCCTCTGACACAGGAAGGGCCCATCTGACCTCTGACCCGTGTCATTATCCAGTGACAACATTGCGGAGCAGACAATCAGGAGATCAAGGCTGCCCTCCCAAATCCTGCCCGAACATAAAAAGAAGGATGTGAGCCCCGTGTCCCCCATCGGCACGAATTCAATTTCACTCAACCACATCTGCTGTAGATAAGTGGAACATAAACAACGGGAATCACAAAAAGAGAAATCGCGCCGTGATTTTTCCAGGACACCCATTACGGACCTTAAACATCTCTAAATTATAGCGGTGACATTTCGGAACACATCTCTTTCTTCACAATGGGGGAAAACCTTGAGCTAAAATTCGTCGGGGTCAGAGCAGCCGCTGTCAAAACGCATAACTAGCCACTTACGGCCTTCGATTCACAACAGAGTGACCGGCCATATTGTCCCAAAATTCTGCCCTTTCACCTCTTTATTGATCATAATTCAGTTTTCAGGAAAATATCAATTTCGGACCAACAAAGCCATCCAATTTCCCGTCCTGAAGAAGTGTCAAGGCCGGGCTGAGGCTCTGAAAAGCCCCCTCCCCGCCGCGAATACAGACACCTGATCCGATGGCGCGGGTCCGTGTGTTCTCCCGTAGAGGCTCGGCTTGAAGTGGAAGTCTCCATTATGTTTGAGATGACGCAGGCTTCCTACAGCAGAAGTCCCCACAGACCTGAGTCACTCCAAACCGTAAACATGTTATAGAGCAGAAAGATGAGATATAAGAAGAGGAGGAAGAGGAGGTGAGGTGGTCCAAGATACAAGTTAGAGTCATGGTCAGAATGCTGTAGACTGGCAAGACTGAAATGTTTTATTATTTTTTACAGTCTTATTTTATTTGTTGTGGACAAATTTGTGGACTGGCGCCACCTTGTACCTCCGCTCAATTTCATTTCTCTCCAGCGACTAGTTCAGGAATCAAAATGCACTAGACGGTTCGCAAAAACCCCGGAAGTGCAAGTTTGGCCCCCAGCCAATCAGGGAAGAGTCATATATTCTGTGTTGGCAACAGTTCCCGAGATTGAGGATTCAAAGCCGGAACAAAGAGTATGTTTGGTAAATTTTATCAAGGGGAAAGACGTTATTGCCCTTCTTCCTACAGGATTTGGGAAAAGCGAATCCTAATGCTGCGAGGTCAGACCGTTTTTACGAAGTGAAACTGGCTGATGAATCAAGCTACAAAATTGGAGGCTAAAATAAGTAACATGTTTCTGATTATGTGCTTCTAATTAACCAGCGTCCCCCTGGCTTGAGAGTCGAGCTCGAATGTCCCATTCTCTAGCCCGGGAACGTCCCCCTCCTGCCTCAGGGCGTCCTCTTCTCTTGGGCGGCACACGGGTAACTGCTGTGCCCGGGAGAGGGGGGACGTTCTCGCCGGCCTTTAGTATGTGATGTATTGAGTTAGAAAATCGGCTTTTATATCATAATAAAATTAAACGTGAATGTAGCGAAACCAAATGTTGGGCCTTGTTCGTCATTTTACTGATCTTCCCGAAGCGGCACACATTTTTTCAGTCTGTAATGTCAATATAATCCTCATTTGCTCGCAGAAGTTTTTACCTTGTACCCCATGTATAGCATCTGTAACTGTTGAGTTGGGAAGAAATATAAATTATTTCCTTACCTGCCGTGAACATAATTTATAAGCGCAACACAAGAAACTTAGAAAGCTACAGAATTTGTTCAAAAATCATTCAGAATCACTTTTGAGATAATTGTAACTTATATATTGTAACTTGTGTGTGTGATTAAAGGTTGTATAGAGGATTTTTAAGGGAATGTATGCATGACACCACCTTCCTCCTCCACAGGTCCCTCTACAAATAATTTTGAGACCGACACCTCAGTTTTTAGACCCTTCGTCTGCTTCATTCGCGCAATCTCTGAAAGGAATCTCCAAGAATCACCTCAGTTTGTCCTTGCTCCTTTTCCCCCTTCTCTTCTTCTTTCAGCAACCTCAAAAACTGACTTTCTTTTGTGGTGAACTGGTCGTGGAGTCTCATCTGACATCGCAACAAATTTTGTGCGAACTGCAAGGAAGCTACAATTAGAAAAAGCCTCTAAGAACCGCTGCATAGTTACCCTAGAAACGTAGGGAGTTAGATTGACAACCTAAGAGCCAATAGAAAATGAGGGAGCCTTTTTATCTATTGGCTGATGTTTATCTGGCCTCACTACGTCCACAGTTGATAGATTTTTATTTTTATTTATTTTTTTTGTCATCATAATTACAAGGCTGCTGCATCTCTGTAATGGTATTTTAAACTTTCATTGACAATTTGAAACAAAAAAAAATCCTCCATACAACCTTTAATACAATGTGCATAATGAAAAAAGAAAAAATTGTCTTTTTTTTGTTTGTTTGTTTTGTTATATGTATATAGATTAACTAACGTAGTTTCATAAAGGGGGACTTTTCAGCTGATTTCCGAACTTCCCCAACCCCAATGTACCCGTTGTAATAGTACAACGTAAAAGTGTATCCGTCAGATTTAGGGTGAAAATAAATAGGGCTTGAGGTGGCACTAGTCCCCCTAGAATGGCCAGTACTCATTCACAGTCCCCCCGCATCCCAAAGAGTTTTGAACAATTTATCATAGGGCATTAAATCTTGACATAAAATGCTCAAATGGCAATTGTAGTTTCAAAACGAGACTACAATAAAACAAGAACTCAGTATCCTCTTGAGACCCGGCCCATTCATTTGTGTCCTTTGGAGTGGACATTGAGTTAATCTCCAGTCGATCTTTTAAGTGTTTTGAGATAGACTAGGTTCCTCTGCCTAAATATGGCTGGGGGATTATCAGGTACTATCAGAAGAACAAGAAATTGAAAGGGATTCTAAAACTTTTTGAGGCAACTGTAGAAGCTCGGTCATCAAAAAAGTAATTTTTGTTGTCAACTTCACATAGATTAACACCCAAATGTTCTTGGTGTCCATTACAGTGGACATGTTATACAATTATAAATAAAAATAAAATGAACAAAATCTAAATGCTAAAGTGTTCATTTACCTCCAAGTAGATAGAAAATCACCCCCCGAATTTTTTATTTTTATTTTCTTCTGGTCCCAGGAGGATATTGTGGTTGACAGATCACTACATTAAACTTTAAAGAGCAAAGCAAACATGGTAGGATGTGTGGGTGCGCTCGGACCATAAAAGGCTCTAAATTTTGTTAAGTGAGCCCCCTCAAAGCTCCTCCGACCAAAAAATATCTGGTCCCGCCCTGGTCCTAAACCCACATCACTGTCACTAATGGGTTAAAAACGACCTGGTTTCTTGATAGCCAGTAAAATAAATCACTCTTATATTTATTACAAATATTCCAAAGCATGACACATACATTTTCTTACCTCATTGGCTGAATTGACAACGCCATCATTTTTGCATGATTTGACATTTTGTGACATTTTTAGTCCGAATACTAAAATGCAGGGCCCTCATTAAGAGCATTAAAAGCAGATAGAGCTTCTCCCCAGACGCAGCTGTCACTCAGTCTCTGCTCTCCCATCCATAAACCTGCTTTTACATCTGCGCCGTATTGAAGCAGGTAAGGAAACATAATGCAATAACGTTATGCCCGGGCTATAATACAATTTTCCGTGCGCTCCCTCAAAGGAAAATGCGTCTCTCTCTATTATCACTAAGTATTCTCAGGAGGAACAGGCCCGGACTCTGGGTTTTTGGTTCTGTTTTTGCGTCAGGAAATAGTAGAATCTATCTTTCTCTCTCTTTCTCTCCCATCTCTCTCTCTTTATTTCTTTCCCATATCTCTCTCTCGCTCTCTCCCTCTGTTTCTCTCTCCTCTCCCTTTTTGTTTTTCTCTCTCTCTCTCATATCTCTCTATCTCCATCTGGTTCTCTCTCTCCCAACTCTCTCTATAGCTTTCTCCCTCTTTGTCTCTCTCTGTTTCTCTCTCCCATCTCTGTGTTTCTCTCTGTCTGTGTGTTTTTCTCTCTCTCATCTCTATCTGTTTTTTCTCTCCTAACTCTCTCTAGCTCTCTCCCTCTTTCTCTCTCTCTCGCTGTCTCTCTTTGACTCTCTCTGTTTCTCCCTCTCTGTCTGTTTCTCTCTCTCTGTGTGTTTTTCTCCTTCCTGTGTCTCTCTCTCTCTTCCATCTCCCTGTCTCTCTCTCTCCCATTTCTCATCTCTTTGTTTCTCTCTGTCTGTGTGTTTTTCTCTGTCTGTTTTTCTCTCTCCCATCTCTCTCTTGCTCTGTCTGTCTCTTTCTCTCTCTGTTTGTCTCTCTCTGTTTCTTTCTCCCTCTGTCTCTCTCTCCTTCTCTGTTTTTCTCTCTCCCTCTGTCTCTTTACATTTCTCTCTCTCCTATCCCTCTCTCTCCCACCCTCTACCTCACTCTCCCTCTCTTTCTCTCTCTCTCTCTCCGTCGCTATGTCTCTTTGTTTCTCTCTCTCCCATTTCTCTCTCTCCTCCTCTTTGTTTTTCTCTGTCTGTTTCTCTCTCTCCCATCTCTCTCTCTCTGTTACTCTCTCTCTCCCCTCTCTGTTTTTCTGTCTCTCTCATGTCTCTCTATCTCCATCTGGTTCTTTCTCTCCCTACTCTCTCTCTCTGTGTGTGTGTGTGTCTCTGTCTCTCTTTGTCTCTCTCTGTTTCTTTCTCACTCTGTGTTTTTTCTCCTTCTTCTCTGTGTCTCTCTCTCACACTCTCTCTCTCATCTCTGTTTCTCTCTCTCTGTCTGTTTTTCTCTCTCCCATCTCTCTCTCTCTCTTGCTCTCTCTCTGTTTCTCTCCCTCTCTCTGTTTCTTTCTCCCATCTCTCTCTCTCTGTCTCTTTCTCTCTCTGTCTCCTTCTCTGTTTTTCTCTCTCTGTTCTTTCTCTCCCTGTCTCTCTCTTCCTCTGTCTGTCTCTCTCGCCTTCTCTGTTTTTCTCTCTCCCTCTGTCTCTCTCTCTTTACATTTCTCTCTCTCCCACCCCTCTCTCTCACTCTCCCTCTCTCTCTGTCGCTATGTCTCTTTGTTTCTCTCTCTCCCATCTCTCTGTTTCTCTTTCTCTTCCTCTCTGTTTCTCTCTCTCACATTTTTCTCTCTCTGTCCCTCTCTGTTTCTTTCTCCTATCTCACTGTTTCTCTTTCTCTCTTCACACTCTCTCCCCCTCTCTTTTTCTCTATAGTTTTATATATTTATTCCATTTTGATTCTTTAAAAATAAATGTATCTCATAGTTGTTGTTTTTTTGCATATATAGAGAAAATGAGCATGAACCCCCAATGGAAAACAAAACATAAGATAGAAGAAAAACACAAGTACAAAATACATGACGACAAATTGGAGCAAATTGTAAAGTTAAAGCTCGGGTTTCCAGATTTGCAGTTTTCCAGCGAAATATTGTCCATTTGTTTGGCCAGAGCAGTTTTAGCTTGGACTCTTGGGACAGTTTAAAGACCTGAGGACCCGAGAGTCCAAGAGGCTCATATGATAAAAGCAGATCAGATAAATAAATAGAACTAAGACCGTTTAGAGCTTTATAAACCCATAAAAGCACTTTATTGGAGCTTAAGTCTTTTTCATTGCCAGTTCTTTTGTCAAATAATGTACTTTTTAGTAGGTGTTTGAATCGTGATTTTGTTTGGTCCTTGGGCTTTATCGGACAGAACAAATTAGGGGGTGAAGAGTGAGGATGGACATTCAGCAGAGTGTAGGAGCAAGGAATCGGTCTCAGAGTCAGGGTTAGGTAATTAATCCAGCTTTAATTGAAATTGAGTCTTATAATTTGAGTGCGATTAAAAGTTTGCAATTACAGGCTTTTTAATCAACGGTTCGCAGTCAATCCTGCGGTCGTCAAGACATGTTCTTTGGAGTAGAGTTCAGTCTTTGGAGAATAAATTGGATAATTTTGTGTGTTAATTGGCACTGTGGGTTTGTTTGAAAAGTCTTAATTGTTGAAGAAAGTTGGATTTTTTTTGGAAACCGTCAAATTTGACAGAAAATTTAGTTCGATACAAGGAAAAAAAATGATTGCTTTTTTTTTGCCATACCGCCTAAAAGTCTTAAATGTCCAAGAAAGTAGATTTTTTTTTTTTTTTGTAGAAAACTGTCAGATTTTATCAAAATTTAGTTTGATACAAGGAAAAAAAAAACTTATTTTTTGCCATACCACCTAAAAGTCTTTAAATGTCCAAGAAAGTAGTTTTTTTTTTTTTTTTTTTTTAGAAAACTGTCAAATTTTATCAAAAATTTAGTTTGATACTAGGAAAAAAAAAAAAAAATCACTTATTTTTTGCCATACCACCTAAAAGTCTTAAATGTCCAAGAAAGTAGATTTTTTTTTTTTTTTTTTTAGAAAACTGTCAAATTTGATCAAAAATTTAGTTTGATACTAGGAAAAAAAAAAAAAAAAATCACTTATTTTTTGCCATACCACCTAAAAGTCTTAAATGTCCAAGAAAGTAGTTTTGTTTTTTTTTGAAAACTGTCAAATTTGATCACAAATTTAGGTTGATACATGGAAAAAAAATGATTGCTTATTTTTTTGCCATACCGCCTAGAAATACCTATGCATTTAAACCAGATGCCCTTCCTGTTGCCATTTCCTTTCCCTCTAAATCGAACCAAAAAACTCTGAATCCACCTACTCTTCACTTCTTTATTTCAATTTCTTGCACGTCTGATCATTAATTGCAGGGTTTCATAGTTCCAAAAAGAAAAAAAAAGTTGTTATATAGCAAGTTCTTGGGTTACTAACAGAAATAATTGCCATATTTGTGAAATTACCTTTTGGATATTTTATAGGAAAGTACAAAAATCATCTGGGAGTATGTTACTATCACATTCTAAAATCTGAAAACCACTAATAAATTGGCCCCACATCTCTGTATCCTTCCCCACAATCCGTGAATGAATTTTGATGCTTCCCTTGATAGCTCATTTTCTCTCAACTTGGTTCTTTTTTTAGATTAAAAGGATGGGGCTTAAAAGCAGTAGCAGAGTGAGTAGTAGTAGTAGTAGTAGTAGAAGCAGAGAGCTGAGAGTGAGACACATTGTTAGCATTGAGTGCGCATCCTGCTGCTAGAGTCAATAAACAGGAAGCACGCTGTGTCATTTGAAGACAGAGAGACGCATCTATTCCTGAGGTTTATGTGGGTTTAACTTATATTTTTAACAACCGAAGGCACCTCCAGCTAGACACACAACACCTGCTATTATTTAAGATGAAGGAACTTTAAAGAGTGCAGTGTTTGGGGTTTCGCTCAGCAGGGGGTGTGGGTGTAGATCGGAGTTTGCTGTCGTGACAAAGATGCTGATGTACAAGTATGGGAAGATGTAAAGTTGTTGGGATTGTTGTAGTGTTTTGAGTGTAGAACAGCTTTTTAAGACGGCAAAGTGAAACTAAGGTGGATCACCGAAGGGCAGCCAATCAGAACGCTGCATTTGGCGCTTATTTCCAGGTTCACTATGAGTAACAAGTAATAATTCTTTATTATTAGACACAGGCAGCCCAGAGTGGTCTCATTTTGCTACCAATACTTTTCCATCCATCCATTTTCTTCCGCTTATCCATGGCCGGGTTGCGGGGACAGCAGTCTAAGCCATGACTCCCAAATTTCCTTCACCCCAGACACTTCCTTCAGCTCCTCCGGGGGAACAAAAAGGTGTTCCCAGGCCAGCCGAGAGACAGTCCCTCCAGCGTGTCCTGGGTCTTCCCCGGGGGCCTCCTTCCAGTGGGACATGCCCAGAACGCCTCCAGAGGGAGTCGCCCAGAAGGCATCCAGAACAGATGCCCGAGCCACCTCAGCTGTGACTTGAGCTTCTCACCCTGTCTCTAAGGGAGCACCCAGCCATTTCATCCGCTTGTATCTCATCCTTTCGGTCATTACCCAGAGCTCATGACCATAGGTGAGGGTCGGAACGTAGAGTGACCGGTAAATCGAGAGCTTTGCCTTTTGGCTCAGCTCCCGTTTCACCACAACGACCCGATGCAGCAACTACATCACTGCCGACGCTGAAGTGATCCGCCTGTCATCCTCACGCTCCATTCTCCCCTCAGTCGTGAACAAGACCTCGAGACACTTGAACTCCTCCCCTCGAGCCAGGGTCTCTCCTTCTACCCCAGTAGTTTTCATTGACTTAAAAAGGCAAAGCTCTTGATTTCAGTCACACAGGAGGAGCTCGGAGTAGAGCCGCTACTCCTCCACGTCGAGAGGAGCGGCTGAGGCTGAGGTGGTCCAGGCACATCCCAGGAGGAGAAGGCCCAAAGGAAGACTTAGGACCCACTGGATGTTTTTCAGCTGGCTTGGGAACACCTTGGAGTCCCACTGGAGGAGCTAGAAAGTGTCTGGGGTAAGGGACGTCTGTGAGTCCCTGCTCAGACATGAAGAAAATAGATGGATAGATACTTTTCATTGAATTTATTAATTAATTTGAATTAGTACAATGCATAATGATCAATGTACCGGCTTCAACACTGCAAAAAAAAAAAAAAAAATCTAGCCTTAATCTAAGTTAAGATGACTTGAATTAAGAAAGTTTTATCATGGTTTGAGTCAATTTCACTTGACAAACAGAATTATCTGCCAGTGGAATACGAATTTTTGTACTTGAAATATGAAAATACATCTTGCTACACTTAAAATAAGAAAAACAACAACTTTTTGCACTAGAAATAAGAAACAAAAATCTAACGTTGCTTGAATTAAGAAAAACACATTTAATCCATTGGTAGATAATTTTACTTGTCAAGTTGAATCGACTCAAATAAAGTAAGACGTTCTTCATTTAAGCCATTTTAACCTTCCTAGATATATATATATATATATATATTTATTTTATTTTTTTTTTTTTTTTCCAAGTGAACATAAATATGCCACAACAGATTAAATGTAGCTTTTGTACTGAGACACGTTGGTTCAGGTTCATTCATACAGATGATTTGACATTGACACATATGAGATTCATGACAACACATCTGACATATTACAAAACAAAACAAAAAAACCCACCCCATTTATTCGTGGAAAAAAAAAGCCTGGCGTGTAAGCTTTAAGTCTATCATGTGTTTGAATCCAGTGAGAGCAGCTTCATTTGTAAAACATCCACCACCACACACCTGTGATATACCCCGAACTCCTCTCTTATCTCCCAAATCCCCCTCTCTCCCCTCTCTCCCCTGTCTCTCTGTCTCTTTCTCACTGATTTTCTATCTCTCACTACAAATCTCTCTCTTTCTTTATCTCTCTTACTCACTTTCTGTTTATCTCTCTGTCTCTCCCTCTCTCTAATTGCCCCTTTCTTTCCCTTCTCTCTTTCCTCTCTCTCTCTTCCTTCTCTCTTCTCTCTAGGACTGACAGAGCTTCCCTGACCCGCCCCACTGCGCTCATCTGGTCCCATCACACACCCACCCAGTCGAAGGATAACCCCACTACCTCATCCCTCCCTCGGGGCATCCAAACATCCTTCCTCTCCCTGTCTCTCTCCCCCTCTCCTCCTTCTCTGCTCCCCTCTCTCGCTTTGTTCGCTTTCTCTGTCTTTCTTATTTCTCTCTCGCCTTCTTTCTCTCTGTCTCCCCCCTCTCTGTTCATTACTCTTTCAGTCCCTCTCTCTCTCTTCTCTCTTTCTTTCTATCTCTCTCTCTTCCAGTCCTATCTTCACGCGCGCAGCTCCACTTCCCGTGCACACTCGGAGGATAGCCATCTGGTCTCCCAAATCCTACTCTCTCCCCTCTCCCGCTTCTTCCTCCCCTCGGCCATCTTTAAATCTCCTCCTTTTTCCTGCTCGTATCTTGGAGACATGTGTGATGGAAAGAAACTACACACTTGGACTTGAAATTTTGGGATTGTATTGTATTTTCAGTGTGCTTTTTGTGTATTTGTTGGCGACTGTTCTTGCAGTATAGGGCTTCATGAAATAAGAAAACGTTTCAGTAGTAGCGGCAGCAGCCAAAACATTAAGAGTAATTTTTGCTCAAATTGGACACAAGCACAAAATTGAAACTAGAGGTGTAAAAATTCGATACTGGAATCAAATATCTGCACCGATACTGAAAAATTTGCTGGATCTGTATCTGATCCATGATATTGATTCATCTGATATCCGGGTTGGGCCTTTAACTGAATGTAATAAGATGATTTTCAGCCTGATTTTGGTCTCGAACGTCAAATCATGTTCCAACTTTTATTCATACGAAGCTGTTCAGTAACATTTGAAGGATAAATAACACAACTGATGATGATAGAGGCATGTATAGGCAGCAGTGTAAGCTTTATGGTCAGGCCAATATGCTCGTCCGTAAGTTCTCCGTGTGCTCCAGTCATGTCAAAATTGCGCTTTTTAAATGTTTCTGCTCACCCTTGTATACTGCGCATCTTTGGCGCAACTACAAGAATTGGCGAGTTTCACTGTTGACAAAAGCGCGCGTTGCATGCTGGGAATTATTTTGGTCGGCGGCAAGAAACACTAATTCAACATGACGGACGGAGCGAGAAAACACGTAAAGGGTATTGATCCCGGTTATTTATCCACTCTAACGGCAGAGGACCAAAGACGATTTGACCAGAAATTGGTCATAAGCATCGACGGACGCCAAATCACCCTTTTCAACCCCTACAAAGCCTGGACCAAACCAAATTTCTGGTCAGAATCGCCAACTACCTGGTCAAATATTCACTTTGGCGATATCCACAATGACTTGGTGGAAACTCCTGGGCCATTCACAGCAGAAAAGATGAAAGTCTCCAAGAGTCTCGATGTGTTGTTGAACTTGTTGGAGTCCACGGTTTGTTAGGATCTTCTACGTTTGCTCTGCGGATGTTTGAAAGCCGTTTAATTCACCATTAGCGGTTCTTTTCACTCGGAATATGAAAAAGACATTTTCCTTCTTCCGTGCTTCTATTTGTGCATCCGATAATGCAGCAGGAATTTACCATTATCGGGGATAAATACGCGAGGTTACGCACTGTGTTTGACGCTATCGTGTTTCTTGCCTCCGACCAAAAATATTTCCCAGCAGCAACGCGGGCTTTTAATAACAATGACGTCAGCTGAAACTCGCCTATAAGAGTTTGCAGAGTTTGACAGTGGCCTATAACGACTCTTTGAGAATATTACTGAAAGTGCCGAGGTTCTGTGGCGCCAGTGAAACGTTTGTAAATTGTGGTGTGAGACCCGGTGTCGTCACGATCAGATGTTGTATTTATCCATTTATGAATCTGAGCAATCGAATCATTGAAGCTCTAGTGTGTCCTGTGAGGAGCTCTGTCAGATTCACCTCTAAGTTCTGGAGACACTGGCGCTCTTGTCTGTATACATTATAACATGCACTGTATTTAAATCTTTTATTCTTACTATTTTCTTTATCATATTATGAACCAGATATTGTGTGTTCTTAATAAAGATTGAATTGAATTGGATCTCTTCTGTAATAAGTTAACTGTGTTTTAAAGAAGTAAGCTCCATTTTCCGTCCCTATACTGGCAGTTATTGGGTATCGGCAGATTCTTAAAGTCAAAGGATCGATATCGGTATTGGAACTGAAAAAGCTGCATCGGTGCATTCCTAGTTGTAACAAAGCAGTGTCAAGTTCCCCACTGAGGGACACATACTGTAAAATCATTATTCATCGCAGAGGACCCCAGAGTTATGGTCAGTACAGTGTGTCGTTCAGACGGTCACATGGGGCTGGGGCGGACCTGCAGTCTGTATGTTCTGGAAAATGTTGGACCGATTGTGGTGGCTGCTGCATCTCCCACCGGTCCTCAATTTTTTTTTTTATCCATTGGCTGATTTGTCAGGGAAAAGTCCAGGGCCGTTTTTTTGGTCCCAGTTCGCCCTGGTCACATGTATCGGCTTTGGTCACATGTATCAGCGACCACTTTACCTAAGGCTTGGAGCACTCACTGTAGGTCTGGGCTCTGTTCATGCTTACGTCAAAAAAGCAGAAACATGCAGATGGCGACTTCCTTTGGGCTCTGTTGGCGATCGTAGCACTGACAAAATCCGTGAAAACTGAGAAAATAGCCTGGTTTTCTTCATCCACATGTCTTTCTTTTTACCTTTTTATAAATTGCTTATTCATTTCGTATTATAATTCGGATAACGATAAGATGTCATTGTTCCGTTATGTTTGGCAGATCAACCGTTCCAACCAGCTGCCTGTAAGTGACATCGAACATGGGATTAGAGTCACGTCCCCCTTGGAAAGCTTTGTCAGGCTGTGAAGACGCTGCTGCTGAATCCATGGTTTTATCACAAGCCCAGTGTCGGTAACTACACTGGAAGTCGTCATCCGCATGTTTCGAAGCATCTTTCGGTAAGCGTGAATAGAGTCTACTATTGTTTGTACTCTGTGGTAAAAAGCACTGCCTACAAGCATTTCAGAGAGACCTTAAGTCCAAGAGAAACTAGTCTGAGGACAGCATTTGAGGGACCATAGTTTGGACACAACCTACGCTAAGGTCCTGTTTACACGAGAACGCTTGCAGGTAAAAAAAACGAGAAAATATTTGATCGGAAGTGCCATTCATTTAGATGGTGACAGCATTTTGTGGGGCTTAAAAACGCAAAAATCTGAAACCACCCGCCACCTTTGCCGTAGCTTTTCCGTCCTTCCTTTTTCCGTTTAATTTATGTTTTTAGTTCAGTAGAGATTGGAAATTCCAGGGCTGAAATGATCCAAATGATTCTAGTGAAGATGTGTGGAGTTTAAAAACACAATGGAGCACTTCCTGTGTTACTACATCACATCACAAGGATCAGTGTTTTCATTTTGAGAATTCAGTCTAAGAGCCTGTTTACATGAGAAAACTTGCTGGTAAAAATGACAAAATATTTTATCTGAAGTGCCTTTCGTTTAGACGGTGACGGCGTTTTTGGAGCTTAAAAACGCAAAAATCTGAAACCACCCTTCAGAGTGGAAAAGCTGAATACGATCCGCCGTAGCATTTCCATCTACACTGCCCAAGACGCAAAACTCTGGTCAGATCTGCTCAGGTTGCGTTCACGTTTACGTCGCATACATCACCACCGAGCTCAATCGAATTCCACACACTTTTGCGTCACCGTATGCACGCAGATTTCCACCTGAAAACGCTCATCAAAACGTGGAATAAAAAGTGAAGACGCGACGCCACTTTTGCGTCTTCTGTTCAGGTAAACGTAGCCTAAATATGGATGTAGATGCGGAGTTTTTGATAGCCAAATCTTTTCCCAAATCCATGTTTTTACTTTTAGTACAATTATGTGAAGTCTGGAACGCAGTCATTAGAGAAACATGCTTCTCAAACAAGCGTCTGCGATTTATTTTCTACCAAACTTGACGTACTGAAACAGAATATAGGAGGGGCTCGTCGCTACAATTCCCTTGCACGTTCAGAGGATATCCATCTGGTCTCCCACATCCCCCTGTCTCCCCCCTCTTCCTCCCCTCAGCCATCTTTAAACCCCCTCCTTTTTCCTGCTCGTATCTGGCCGACAGGAAACAGCACCTGCAGCCTTACCTCATTTCCTGTCTCGCTCATCCGTCTTTGGCTTATGCGGTGCGTTCATATATTTACATAGGCCTGCCATAAATTAAAATACGCTCAGGCAAGAGGCCAATCTGCCATTCTTATTTATTGTCTTGGCCTTCGCTTTTTTAATGTCAACAATGAAAGAACGTTGAGGTCTTGCCAGATTTAAAATATTTAGGTTAGGGTCCAAAAGTGAGTTCTGTGTGTAGGATGTACAATTTGCTCATAAAAGGTTCTCCCAAGGCCGTATTGATTTTATGTAAATTACAGCTTGACATTTCTTCCAAGTGAACTCGGCGCTGACTGACTTACAATAGTGTTTATTTTTGTTACGAAGAAGTATATCGCTGCAGGATTTTCAAGGTAAAAGATGAAAGCTTTGCATCTGTTTGAATAGAAATGAAGTTCTCTCTTCATCATGCAACACCGTGCACGTGGCGATGGCTTTAAAGTATGTAGAAGTATTAAGTAATTTCAGCTCTGTGCTATCCACTTATCTCATCACTTTATTCAAGTAGCTGCACTTATTTTGTATTTGTGTGCATGGCCTTGTTAGTTTCCCTGACCAGCCAAAACCACTCAAAATACTCAAAGGTGCACTGCGTATGTTTTCTGGTGGAGGTTTCGCCGTCTGCTTGTCATCAAAATTTCCCACATTATGGCTTTAAACTTATCTACCTCGATAAAGGCAAATATGTGACACCACCAGGCCAAGATCTGTGGAGAGGCAAGCCCGCTCACAGTACAAATGTATGTTTTTCAAGGTATTTTTGATCAATAAAAACACCTGTAATTGAATCAGTGCGACAGATGAATGACTTTAACGCCATAACCCCCCCCACCAGAAAAGTTACACAATACACCTTTAACAAGTTCAAATGGTGAAAGCTTTTATTTTGTATATATTTTTGCATCATGCAGCCTTAAAAATAGTCATAGCAGTAATTGTTGTAGTTGAATAGACATTCCTAGAAGAAGAAGTAGTAACATTTTCATGAGAGGGTGGAGGGGTTCTGCATGTGTGGCAATGGCAGAATGTTCAGCAGTTACCATGGTGATTAATGGATGCACTGGAAAAAAACAACTAAAATTGCTTAAATTATGAGCATTTGACTTTCTTTGAGTAGATTCAACTTGACAAGTAAAATTATCTACAAATGGAATAAGTGTGTTTTTCTTAATTCAAGCAACATTCGATTTTGTTGATTATTTTAAGTGTAGTAAGATGTATTTTCATATTTAAAGTACAAAAACTCTTGTTCCACTGACTGATCATTTTACTCAAATCAGGTTAAAACTTTCTTTATTCAAGTCATCTTAACTTGGCCAGATTTAGTCTTTTACAGTGTGCTTTAGCAAACACTGTCAAAAAATGTTTAAGATCTGTTAGAAGTCTAAAAAGACAGAAAACAAATCTTTGGTTTTGGTGTTTGAAAAAGGTGAGAGTAACAAACTGAGTTAGGTTGTTTAGCTGTAAAAATGGCCTCAGATTAAATCCAAAATCTGATTAAAGTCTAACTTGAGTAACAGATCTTCAGACAGAGTAGACTCTCCAGTTAGAATCATGCCCCTGTTTCGTATTTATCTATTCTGCCTTATTTAGGGTGACCAGGCGTCCTTAATTACCCGGGACAGTCCCAGTTTTGAGTCCTGTGTCCCCTGTCCCATCAGATTTATCCAAAAAACAGTACTTTGTCCCAGTTTTATACAAGAAATGTCCCAGGTGTCTCTATTTTTGACCAATTTGATCTAATCCAGGACTAAACCAGGACTAAAACAGGTCTAAACCAGGATTATCACAATCATTTTTGACTAATCTGATCCCCGCCAGTACTAAAGACGAGCATAAATTATCATTTGTTGAGCCAAAAAACAGAAATCCGTGTTTGCAAATGACCATAAAGCAAAAAAAGTAGCAACAGAAGTCCCTCAGATTATGATTTACATGCTTTTTTCACAATTTTATTTATTTATATAGCCTTTAAAACTGGTAATATGAGCAGATGTAGTAGTAGTAGCAGCAGTAGTAGTAGCAGTAAGAGTAGAAGCAGTAACATCAGAAGCTGCAGCAGTAGTAGCAGTCAGTTTCATCTTTATGCTCTTCAGGTTTTGTCTCTTCCTTTCCACTTTCTCTTATACCTCTTAGTCCAGCTCAACCCTGCATTGTGTATTCTCCCGGTGTACCATTTGCACAGCCTGTACCCTCAAATACAGCGGACTACTTTGTTGGGTCGAATCCTTCCTCCTTCCTCCTTCCTCCTTCCTCCTTCCTCCAGTGACTGTATATTGTGTGACAGCTCGCGTCTGGCCTCTTAATCTGCGTTCACGCTCAACCTTGGTCCTTGGCTCTTCTCCCTGACCTGGTACACCCTGTGAGCCGGATCCCAGCATAACTCACACCTTTACCCCCCCCCACTGGTATCTTATCAATTCATCCAACATGTCCTCTGGGGCCGTCAACTTTACTGCTGCATAAACAAGACAACTCTGTCAGCGCGACCTCATATTTATTATAGGACGAAAAATAACTAAAACGTAAACCAGATCCCCAGAGACAAACGAGTATGGGTGTTAGGGCTGTCTCCAAACACAAAATTCAAACTTCATTTCAATATTAAAGTTGCTCTGTGTCACCTTGTTGTTTTGCTCTGCCTGGAATGTTCCACAGTGCGACATTAAACAGCTCTACCTTACATATATAATACTCAAAAATACCTAGAAAACAGGCATTCTGACTGTGAGCGCGGTCGCCTCTTCACAGATCTGACCTGTAACTTGGTCTGGTTTGGTCTCCATGACGATAAAAGGGTTTAATACCATGCTCTGAAATAGGGGTGTAAGGAAAACCAAGTCTCAGGATATGATATCGTCACGGTATGAACCTCAAGGTACGATATTTATTGCGATATTGTGGGGAGGCTCACGATTAGAGATGTAACGATATCCAAATCTCTCTGTACAATATTTTCACGATATAATCTCACAGTACGATATTTATTGCGATAACAAAACTGTTAAAATGCCTTGACAAGACTTAATCCAAAGAACTAAGACTTAAAGGTGCTTGGAACTGTTATTTCTTCATGTCTGCACTGAATTGGAGCAAAGGATCATGGTCTATGTAGTTCCCTCTGTCTTTTTTAGCTATTGCTGCACCATAACTCTTAATTTAAGCAAAGAGACTTGTAATTCGATATATTGTGATGGTCCACGATATTTCTGTGAGAATTTTGACGATACGATATCATGATATTTCTGTTATTGTTAAAACATTCCAGTCAAAGCAATAACATCTCCATGGAGACAAGTATTTGACGGACCCTCCACCAGAAACCACAGATACCACAATGATCATTTAAAATGCTTTTAGTACAAGGACTTTCTTTGTAACCGTGTGGTCTTATACTAGTTTGAATCCTGCCCTGGACATAAATATCATTGGTTGGCGGTGCGACGCCAGCTCCCACACATGAATGATGCCGTTGTGTCCTTGCGCAAGACACTTAACCCACCTCGTCCCTTGTGTCTGCGTACACTGGTGAATGTGTGGGAATGGCTGAGCGGTTCTTTGGTGTAAAGTGCTTTGAGTGACTTCTTGAAGGTGGAAAAGTGCTATATAAAAACGTGACCATTTGCCATTTTAGTTCTGACAGATAATTCTAAAACTAAAGGTCAAAATTTCTCCTGTTTTTATGTGATTTTCTTTTAATATCTATACTTGAAATGAGTATAGACCAGGGCTGTCCAAACTATGATGTGGGAGCTAAATGCGGCACTGTAACCACATTTTGTTGGTCCTCAAGCCTCCTCCTGAATTGCCCCAAATGATGATAGACAGTGCTTTTTACAGCAAATTTAAGTTCACTGTAAACCTGAATGTTCAAAGTAATTAAATAGATTAGGTTGTGCATGGTCAAAGTTTTAGAAATAGTCCTTCTAACTTAATTATGTCAAGTTGTTGTGACAAATTTCTTCTTTTTGAGCAGTTTTTTTTTATTAAAAGGAACTATTGTGGGTATAAGTGAGTGTAACTTACAAACATAAATGAGGTACAACTTAGTAAATTGAAGTAATTAAACATTGTGAATGATAAAGTCCTTTAAGTTATTTTTATTGTTTCAAATAGGGATGATTTAAAAAACTTAATCTATATAGTACATGCTAAAACACAATACAATTTCAAGGCTCTTCACCAAATTTGTGAACTTATTCCAGTGGTTTGAAAGCTCCAAATTTTACGTCATAATAAATTAAAATAATTGAGTTGCCTTAACAGAAAACTATGAGTCATATTAACTGCAAATATTTGAGTTGAGTTACATAAGCGCTTTTAATTCAGCTGTAATCAAAAGGTACAAGTAGCAATCTGACCTTTTTACTTCTGGAAGATTGTGACTTTTAAGTTCATCAACTTAAAATAATTGAGTAAATTTTTTGGAGTTCTGGTAACTTATTTAGGTTTACAGTGTAGTTCGTCCTCGATGATCACAAAAACACTGTATAAAATTGTGATACGGACCTCAAATTTGTGTTTCAAATCTTATTTAATGTACATAGGACATCACCGCTGGTTTGTCTTTCCGTTTTTTGTCTCTTGGTTTGTCCTCTGCTTCAAAAATCCCCAAAAAAAGTTTTAGTTTTAGTATAGATTAGTATCTGATTTTCAATACATTTCTCAAGCTTGTATTAAAGTATTACACCATTTTATTTTGGAATTATTGGTTGAAGAATCATTCCCAACACAAGAAGGTTTAGCAATAGGAATCCCGCTTCGACTTGTGCGTTCTTGGGCAAGACGCTTCACCTTCTTTGACTTCACATAAATATGGAGTGATGGATGGAGTGATGGATGGAGCGTCCTGTGTGCGGATTTGCAGCCACACTTCTTTTACTGCGCCTCGGGGCACGTGTGGCCTTAGAAGTACAATGAGAACACAATGATCTATCGCGCGCTGAGAGCCTCGCCAAGCCTGTAAGGTGGCGTATAAATCATAGCCATTATTATTAAGTCATCCTTGAAAGGTATGAGGGAAATAGTTGTGGTTGTAATCCTAAACCATTCACAACAGACTGCTCCTCCTATAACAAAGATCTGCTGCAGGATCCCATGGGTGCTTTGCTGCTGACAGGGTGCCCGTGTGGTTAAGTCATGAATGCAAAGTAATTACCAAGACTCTGAATCATTCTTAATAAACTATTTGTTCATTGTGAATTAAGTGTTTATGGTTTAATAAGGCTAATTAAAGTGTAGAGGTTATAAAGTAGAGCGAGAGATCTTTGTAAAGTCCTAAATACTGTCCTTGCTTCTGGCTTTTTCTCAAACTATTATCCTTAATTAATCAGATTGTTTTGGCCAGTGTTAACAAATTGTATCTCTATACTTTGAAGTATACTTAGAGGCACTGCTCTCTCTGAAATTCTCTTACTCATGTTAGACTTTAACAGAGCTTTATTTTAGCACAATCTGACCAGAAAAGACTGTCTTGAACTGAACTATAACAGGACAGCTGATATGTGCAGTTAAACAAGTCTCTTTCAGATACATTTATAGTTACTTTCACCTTTTTGTTGAAAATCACACCCCTAAACAGGACCATGAATTCTCGTATTGATCACAGGCTCCTGAAAATGTGCTGTTTAAATCCATTTGTATTTTTCATTGAGTTTTCAGATTTACATAAACTTGGTAAAAGTTGGTAGTATTTGTTAAAGGTGCACTGTGCAACTTTGGAGTGTGGGGTCTTCATACTGCTTGTCGTCTCCATGGAGATGTAATGGCTTTGCTGTGAAATGTTACACAGTGTGACATGAAACGTATCTATCATGCATTTACTGTATGCTGCATTCTATTGTGCTCGGGACTCGGGGAAAACCGACCTGATCCTCGAGAAAGTGCGATGGAACAATCAAATCGGGGTTCTGAAACACAAACTCGGGCTGGTTTGGAGCAGAGTGAGTCGGTTGGATTTACGCCAACGCAAAAATGGCAGTGCACACAGTAAATGGGGAGAACTGTCTTTGTTATTTTGATATGTTAAGTTGTGTCTGTGTAGAGAAAGTGTCTTCTGCAAACTTTGCAGTGACATTTCAACTTTCTTTCACGTCATTTGACAGCAGACACAAGTTTTTTCTGAGAATGTAATTGTCAAACTGCCATAATTGAGTCGCCAACAGCTAACTTTAGGTAACAGACAGAACCAGTGCCTCCGCTCAATTTCATTTCTCTCCAGGGACTAGGTCAGGAATCAGAATACACTAGACGGTTTGCAAGAACCCCGGGAGTTCTAGACCACGCATCAGCCAATCAGTGAAGAGCTGTGAAGCCATGACGTCAAACTCAAGCGCCTGTCTGGGTCCCTTTTGTGGTACAGCACAACAGTAAACAAAGTGTCGAGATGGATGTAGACGAAGACAGACATTCTGTGTTGGCAACGATTCCCGAGATTGAGGATTTAAAGCTGGAACAAAGTGAGTGTTTGGTGAATTTTATCAAGGGGAAAGACGTTATTGCCCTTGGCGCATTACATAGGTCACTACCAAGTAGCACGGATTGTTTAAATGTTTTTTTTTAAAGTACTGTCGAGCGAACCAATCCTAATGGTCAGATGGTTTCCACAAAGTGATACCTGATTGACAACTTTCTTGGGCATCCATATTTTCCCCGACTGTTGCAATGGAACTATTTACAAAGGATACCAGCAGAACTGACTTGGATTTATCGACTACCAACATTCAATAGCATGCAGCATTATTCATTTAGATATGTTTAAATCTTCATTTTTCATTCATTCTTCTTACTGTGAGCTAAGCCACCACTCCACAGATCTGACCTGTAACATGACCTGGTGGCATCATCTTGTTTCTTGCGGAGTTAGATAAGTTTTACATCGTATTGTAGATCATTCCAGGCAAAGCAATAACATCTCCATGGAGACAGATCGCAGACTACACCAGAAAATTTACACTTTGCACATTTTAATGTTTGCACAGTGTCACCAAGACAACCGCCGAACGTTCCTCCGTAGACATACATGACATACATCACCCCCCCCTCCTGCGTAATGTCAGCGCAAAGTATAAACGGTGACAACAAACAGTATCTCTATCTCCTTCTATAGCGCAAAACATCGGAGAATTATGAGAGAGAAGCAAAGCAAAAACTCCATAAATACTGCCGGCCGTATCTCAACTATATGTCCACAGTATCTTGACCAGTCTGCCATGTTTACAGCTACATAAACAACACTAACAGTTTGACCTCATTTTTACTGCGCCCAAAATAAGTCGTATACCAGAATATAGTGACACAGACTGCACCCTCCACACTCTAGAAATGTCACAAGCCATTTCCCCGTCTTTCTTGCTATTAGGCAGGTTAGGAAATATTCACATTGTTTATTGCTGCAGAGAGTCTATTGAGTTAGGTAACTGAAAACAGGATGTTTGACTGTGCAATTACCGCTCGCAAGGAATGATGGAGGAACAAATACAAAGAGAAGTCACCGGGGCAGTCGCATCTACAGTTTTGTGTATACACTGGATCTCTATTGTATTGTCTCAGGCTTTCTAGTTACTCTTATGCGCGCACCCCACTTCCTGCGCTAAAATTATCTCCTTGCATTCCGCATAGCCACACGTCAGGTCACCGTCCATCATGCGTGGCCTATTTTCTCGTAACAATGGTTTCCTCTTTTTCGGGGTTAAGGCAAAAAACTTCCTAGTACCTTTTTTAGAGCTGTGTCAGTGCGGTTTGGACATCAGCGGTGGTGCGAGTACAGGCAGTACTTTGTATACTGGAGAGGCTGTGGTGTGCGGTCACAGTGTTGCTACAAAAAGGGCTTTTCCTTTTCAATTGTCATCTATTTCTTCGATGAAATGTGCAATTTATAGCTGTTACGGAATATTTAAAGGTCCTATATTATGCAAAGTTGACCCTTGTGAGGTCGTGTGTAAACATGGGTGAAGGAAACAAAACCACAACTTGCACAAAATGTATTGTATTGTAATGTGAGCTTTAACCCTCCTGCACCCCTCGGTACATTTTTGTACATCTCAACTTTTCTTTTTAGCATAACTTTGGGTATATTGCACAGAATAGCCTCCAAATAAGCCAGTTTGTGCATTTTGTGATGTATTTTAATTTTTTTCTGTGTTTTTTTTCTGTGTTTTTTTCAAGATCACATTAATTAAACGGTCTATACATTTTTGTCCCATTGACTTCCATTCAAAATGGCTTTGTTTACTGGCATAACTTTGCCAGGATGTTTTTACTTTTTTATGTATTTTTCATTCTTTAGTGTAGTTTTAGTGTCTTTTTGAATTTTTTGATATTTTTCTTTTTATTGTGTGTCTTCCATTACAAGGTTATATCAATAGAAAGACATTTGTACATATGAGTGGCACAGATATTTGAGGTTAAAATGACATGGCTGTGTTCTAGAGGTGTCCCAGAGTGAATGTGTTTGTTTGGGAGTGTGTGTGAGTTTGTGTGTGCAAATTAAAATTTGTTGGAAAATACAGAAAAAAATAAAATTTGAGACTTTTGCTGTCAAAAAAGGCATTTAAGGGGTTACAATTTCAAAATATTATATACTATTTGGTATGTATGATTAGAGCAGAAGTAAATCTGTTCTGTACACAAATCTGTACTGCATAAAAATATTGTGGTATTCTTTTTCATTGTACATTTTTGTCAGGAAGAAGCACAGATGTGACTATTTTTAAAGGGGTGCACGAGGGTTAAGCCATGGTATAATGTTGTTACATCATGAAAAATATACCCAGAGTTGTGTTTTGTTTCACACATTTCAGCAGGGGTCATCAAACTAAGGCCTGCGGGCAAACTCTGGTCCTCCATGCGCCTTTGACCGGTCCCCTAGCCCCTCTGCCCCCCACCACTTGAACCGGCCCTATGAGGCAATCCTCAAATGTTGCCTATTTTTTATTATGACTTTTTGGCAAATAATAGCACGTCTGCCTCTTGGATTTTGTAGATTTTATAATTTTTTTAAATGATATTTATCGAAGATCAAACAGTCACAGTCAATACAGGCGCAGAATACTGTAGTGCAGTTAAAGACAGCAAAATGGAGTGTGTTAAAGAGCAAAACAGTGGACGACCGATTATTTTTTTGTTCTGTGTAAAGACTGTGCAGTTTGTCTATTGATATGTAAAGAAAGTGTGACAGTTTTCAAAGAATATAATCTGCGTCGTCAGGGTCATACAATTATGTTTTACGGCCTGGGTCCCCATCACAGTCAGGAGCGATAATGTGGCCCTCAGAGAAAAAAAGTTTGGTGACCCCTGCATTTCAGTAATACGTTATTATTAGTCTGTCTACATCTCCAAACCTCAAAATGCTCTGTTCCACCTTGTGATGTTGTGAATTTCTATTTAGAGATTGGCAATTCAAGGGCTGAAATCATCCAAAAGATTATAGTAAAGGTGCATAGAGCTGAAAAACACAGTGGAGCCCTTCTTGCATTACCACATGACATCACACAGTGGAACAAAGTGTTTTCTGTTTGAGCGAAGAGCACAGCCTAAATATGCAGGGTTTGTGTGAATCAAACAAAACACAGCTCCAGGTAGGTTTGTGATGAGGAAACGTTATAATAGCGCCCTTTAACAATGGCCCATGTGTACACTGTAATCAAACACTGCAGCAACACCCATTGTCAAGAGGATTTATTTTTAGTTATTAAAAAAAAAAAAACTCTAAATGATGGCCAAGTTTCAAAAATATTCTTTTGTCTCTCTGCAAGACAATTGGCTATAGTGAAGTTGTAGTATTTGTGTTTGGTTAAGAGAGGAAGGGCATCCGGTCTAAAAACAGGAAGTTCAGGAAATGAGGTTGAAGCAGAAGGAAAGGAAAAGACATTTGGCAAATCAGGAACAAACTCCCAACACAATTGCACACTGCAGGTGAATTACCTTATTACCTTCTCATCTGTGAGCCTTTTATAGTTTGGATCCAAATTAGAGGAGAGTTTCTGTTGTTTATGTGTTAATTAGTTCTTTCACATCCAATTATGCTGCATTCCTCAAACGGCAACATATTTTCTATACATAATTTTAAACAAGTACAGAGATGTTCAATTTAATAAAATAACAACAATAATCAATGAACAAATTATACTCTTTTATGTAATGATTTACCATTTTGTTTTTAACTTAAGCAGTGGTGGGAAACTATTAAAGCCACGGCTGCCCTGGGGTAGACACACAGAAGTGAGATGGACGATCTGCACTACAAACTGATACTTTGCGGTGTCATCAACATTCCCTCGGTGTGTGACGCTAACTGTGGGCACTGCTCCGTCTGAAGTTCTGTTACTCAAGTGAGACTTTAATCTGAGCTTTGTTTTAACACAACCTGATCAAAAAGAACTGATTTAGTTGGAACTACAGCAGCTGATTTGTGCTGTCGAACAGCTCCCACTTAAAAATAAATAAAGTCACATATTAGGTAGGTTTCAGACTGCAGGGCTTTGTGAAATCTGATTCTTTTTGCAAGACTGTTCACATTTCCAATTAAATGCTGCTTGTATGTGATCTCCAGTGTGAACTATAAATGCCCCAAAAGTGTCCCGCATGCGCATAGGAGGACACAACGATGTCATATGCAACGAGTGTCCTCAGTATTTACGGAAGTCACCTAAACATGGATGCAGCATCGAGCGCCTGGCGATTTTAAAGTTGCTGTAGTGCCGGAGCCAGAACATGTACGGCTTATTTGTTTTAAGGAGGAGATTGAGAAGGACGAGGTTTTTGGACATGGTGTTTTGTGAGGCAGTGGCAGCAACGTCTGTAGAACTGAACGTGTGGGTGCGGAATCACAGCCAAGAGTGGTGGGATTGTTATGTGCTTCACTGCTTCACTCACACGGAGTTCACACACAATTTTCATATGACGAGTAGAACGTTTGAGTACATTTGTGACGTGTAGGTGGGATGAATGCGACCTGGCCATCCCATGTCAAAAGATCAGATATATATCGGTTTTAAGACCACATATCCAAGTGTCCTGGGTTGCATTTGAAAAAATCTGATCTGTGTCGTTCAGACTGTCATCAAAAGATCAGATACAGGTCACACAGAGGTGAAAAAATCTAATTTGGGTGACTTCAGGCTGCAGTCTGAACGTAGCCTTTTTTACTGTTACCTTTTTGTTGAAAAGCAAACACCTAAATAGGACTATGAATGCTTGTATTGCTGAAAATGTGTTGTTTAAATCCATTTTGTCTCGAGTTTTCAGACTGTCGTACAACTTTTTCGGCAGTATTTGCTATAAACATTCCCAGGTGAAGTGTCCAAGTATACAAAAACAATCCGCATTAGAACCACTGCCGCCTCACTACGGCTCCTTGTGTACCCAGCTGTCTCCCATCCAAGTACCAACCCAGCCCCACCCTGCTTAGTTTACGAGATCTGACAAGATTAGACACCGACAAGTTTGTGTGATCCAAAAAATCCTTATTACATGCCTATATCTGTTCCCTCACCACACCCAGGTAAGGCCGAGTTGCCAGTTTTTCCCAAGCGAAGCAAATTATCTTAATTGTGTTTTCAATTATGTAATATCTTGCTGGCTAAGTGACATTTGAAGCAAGACTCATATTCGCTCCGTGTTGGACGATTACATACGTCAGGTACTACCTTAATTTCCAGTTGTACACGCCAACACGGTGCGCAGGAGCTATAGCGGCTAACTGAACCTGTCACTTTGGCTAAAAAACAAGGCTCTGCTAATAAGAGATTACTGAGCAAACGAAGCATTAAATCCTTCGTCCATGAAATCAGACGTGTGAAGGGAGCTGGAGACTGCCTGATAATACAGTGTGGCTTGTTATGACCACTGACCCCTTTTAGTGGCTTTAATTTGATTTATTGCTAATAGGAAAAGCCTAATTACTGCGGTATTAAATAAAGTGTGGGTGAATGCATAGTGATAGACTGCATTTTAACGCCTGATAAAGACATTCCAGGTTTTACTGTCGGGAAACTGTCAACATTTTTGCAGCACATTTTCTTATACTCAATAGTTTAGAATCATTTGAAGTAATCTGGAAGTTATAGAAGAGACATGAGGCAGGAGAAATATTTACCCAGGACTATGAACTTTTAAAAACCTTGATAGTATTGTCCATTCAAGAGTAGCCTGGATATGCTTCCGTTGTAGGGAGTATTATACCTCAAGGCCAAGATAACAAACACTGAGCTGGCACTGTGTGTGTCCTTGGTACAACACAGTACTACTGTTTCTCTATCAAATCATGTATAGTTTTTGAGAATCAGTCTGATTATATTATGTCTTCACATTTAATAATGTAGACCAGTGTTTGTCAAACTTTTTTTCTGGGGACCCATATTTTAAAAGTCTCAATTCTTCACGACACAAGTCAACAGACATTATTCGTAAATAACAAAATAAATTTGTGACCATTATTGAACATTAATGAGGATATTTTATTTTTGACTGAGTGATCGTGTCTCTCTGAAAAATTTGTATTACCGTATTTTTTGGACTATAAGGCGCATTGGATTATAAGGCGCATTAAGTGAAATAAACAGACGACACTTGAGACTTGAGACTTTTTAAATTTCCTACAAGGAGGACTCAAATATACATCGAGTGATATGTTTTAATGCAGCTTTGCGCACATTTGTTTATGTTTTACAGAAACAAAACTTAAAACCACATGGTTAATTTGAGTAAACTATGGGTGTTTTCACACCGACAGTATTTGGTGCGCACCAAACGGTCCATTCGAACCAAAAGTGGTTAGTTCGGTTCGTTTGCGTTGGTGTGAAAGCGTCAATCGGACTCGGACCCGAACCAAATCAAGCGGACCGAGACCGCAAAAAAAGAGGTGGTCTCGGTTCGCTTGAATCCGCACCAAATGACCAACTTTGGTGCAGTTCCTCTGGTGTGAACGCGAACCCGGGTCCAAACCACAGACAGTATGGACAAACGGACTATTCGAAATGCATCATGTGAGGGACACGCGTCTCCTCTGCCTGAAATGACGCGCTGTATGACTCCAGCGCAGTAACAGATTGTTGTCCAGACGCAGACGCGATTCATTTTCTAATCATTTTACCAACAATGGCCAATACTGAGAACGTAATACACGAAGATCAGAGCAAGTACGTGCGAACGTGTGGCTCCAGAGTGAGTCAAAATTGGGGGTGCGTAAGCCTGTTCGGGACCTACACGCACAGAGAAGTCCCGGTGTTCCCCCGTGATCACGCAGCAACCAACATTTGTTATTTTAGGCTTTAATTAACCAAATAATTTTATGGCAATAGGCAATCGCCCATTCAATTGATACAACTTAAAAAAGTCCCTGTTTTTAGCCTAGTGTGAGAAATACAGTCGGACTGGATCCAAACCAGAGTCCCGAACCAGCGGGGGCAGCTCCGGTTCAGTCCGGGCTCAGAGGAGCTGGAGCGGGGAGCCTCGACCTGAGGAAGCCCTTTCCCCGGGAAGAACCAAATGCGCGGAGGACGGACGCTCAGAACAACATATAACAAACCAAACTGGACTCACGCTTCTGTCCGGATGCTGCACCACCTCAGAACCAGCCGCGGTTCTTGAGCGCGGAGGACAGGAGCAGCGCGCCCGGACCTGTAGTCCACAGCGCATTCTCACTTTCCCCGCAAAGAACCAGCGCGCAGACGACGGAACGTACCCGCTCGGACTCAGTCCATCAAGCACTGGTCTTGCTCGCCACCGTTTGGAACCAGCACATGGAGGATGAAGCCTCCGGACCATCTGACCAACGCGCTTGTAACAGACCAAGGACCAGACCCCAGCCCCGTCCTGAGGAGCTGCGCGCTACAGTGAGCGCTGTCGGCTGCTGCTGCTGTTACCCGAGCTCTGGGCTGGTGCGGTGAGTTTGTACAAAGTTCTACATGTTGCTGTTTTATAAGTTCATGGTGATAATTTGAGATGAGGACGGCCCGTGGTTTTAACAGGAACATCGGTGTTGATAACTGGAGTATCGCTGTTTTACCGGGGAAACAGAGACACGTGAATCGAACCAGTTTTGGTTCGTTTGCCGGTGTGAACGCGGACCACACTGGAGTGTATTTGCTACATAATAACAATTTTATTGCCTGGTGCGGACCAAATAATCGAACTAGCGGTGTGAAAACGACCTATATCTCCTTGTGTGCTGATGAGGTCAGCTTCTGTCAACGGCTCAGTGGAATATATGTGAAAATCAGTTCAAGGTCAGTAAGCACAACCAGAATTAATACATAGATACAAAGTCTTGTAGTCAGAAAAAATGCGGCACTCAAGTTTTAAAGAAAGAAAAACAATAATCAGTGTTTTCCCACAGAAAACTAGACAAGGCTACACATACGCTACATATTTGACATTTTCACTGTTTTGATGATTAAAATGTTTGTGTTTCATATGAACTTTACACAAGAAGTGGTTAAACAAAGACTTTTATTATTACAAACACGATTAGCACTATTTTTTATTGAACCGAATCTAATCGTTTTGAAATAAATCTAACTGAAAGTGCACTGTGTCGAGATATGTATCGTGTCGTGGCCTATGTATTGAGGTATGTGTCGTATCGGCAACTTCTTAATGATACCCAGCCCTAGTAGAGAGTTTATTAGAGTCAGACCTGTATTTTTGCTTTGGCTGTAAGAATCTCTTAAATTATAAATTGCAACTGATTTCGGGGTCCCATTCCACCATTTGAGAACCACTAAGATCAGTAATTCGCAAAAACAACTTGTAGATTATTACTTAAAATATATATTGTGTTGTTTTTGCCACTTGATTTGATTGTTGCTCTTTTAATACAGGGTCTTATTTTTAACATATCCACAGCTACAAATTAAAAATGCAAATGTAACTTTTAACTTGTACAGTTTGCCACCCATTTGTCTCCATGAAGATGCTATTGTTTTGCCTAGAACGTTCCACGGCGTGGCAATAAATGTGTCGAGGTCCACGGGAACTTGACAGATGAATTAAATGACAAACGGTGGAAAATTCCAAGACAAACAATGAGGAAACAAGGCTGTGGCAGACCCCCCGCGAGAAAAGTAATTTAATGAAAACTATTGCCTTCAGAGCGCACATTTCTCACCTTTTGATCATCTACTTCTAAAAACCTCCTGCACCCACTTATGTACGAGCTTTTATTGATTCGTTCTGTATTTATGAACAGGCAGTTTTCAGACCGACACCAAAGCGAATGCCCCGAATAGCCCCGCGCTACTGTTGTCCATAGTTACAGTCTAGTCAAAGAAAGCCGCCGTCGTCAATACCGTGGCGACTCCGTATCGACCCCTCCCACTCATTTAAATGGCTGTGAAACTGTTAATAGAACATCTCAGGGCTCGGGCTCAAACACATTGATCTGTGCCGTGTTTTCACTATGTGGAGCTGAGGCATATTGATAGTTTGAGTATGGATTCACTATGAGGGTTTACATGGCTCTGGCGCGGTGGTCGTTTGATATAAATGAGTTTTGGATGCGTTTGGTGAATCGCAATGAAAACAGAATATCAGCTTCAAATATGACGCAATATAACTGACCCGTATTGCTTTATTTTCTACGGAGTAAGAAAGCTTTCAGGTATATTTGTGTGCATAGGAGAGAAATCTGTGCATATTTGGCTGAAGTTGAGCATAAAATACATATTCATAAAGTCTCAAATGAGTCCAGTTGTACATAAAATATATTGTGTGTGTTTTATTCATTAGAATACGAATTGAAAAGTTATGACATCAAGAATTACAGTCACGAAATGAAAATTTACGATTACGCTTTCTTCAGTATGAATATTAATTCACAGACGTCCTGGTTTAGTCCTGGTTTAGTCCTGGTTTACTCCTGGGTCAGTCTTGGGATCAGTCCTAGTTTAGTCCTGGTTCAGTCCTGGTTCAGTCCTGGTTCAGTCCTGGTTTAGTCCTGGTTTAGACCTGGTTTAGATCTGGTTTAGTCCTGTTTTAGTCCTGGTTTAGTCCTGTTTTAGTCCTGGTTCAGTCCTGGTTCAGTCCAATTTTAATCTTGGTTCTGTCCTGGTTTAGTCCTGGTTCAGTCCTGTTCCTGGTTTAGTCCTGGTTCAGTCCTGTTTTAGTCCTGGTTCAGTCCTGGTTTAGTCCTGGATTAGTCCTGGTTTAGACCTGGTTTATTTCTGGTTTATTTCTGGTTTATTCCTGGTTTAGACCTGGTTTAGACCTGGTTTAGTCCTGGTTCAGTCCTGGTTCAGTCCTTTTTTTTGGTTCTGTCCTGTTTTAGTCCTGGTTCAGTCCTGGTTCAGTCCTGTTTTAGTCCTGGTTTAGTCCTGTTTTATTCCTGGTTTAGACCTGGTTTAGTCCTGTTTTAGTCCTGGTTCAGTCCGTATGCGGCGCAAAAGTCTGGCATCGCAGTTTAAGTCACGGAAACGGGAAATGACTGTTATCCGTTTTGTTTTGTGTTTTTTTCCCATTACTCATTTCAACGAAAAACGAATGAGAAGCTTGCGCAAACAGAAATCAACTTTGCGAGTTGATTGTCAGTCCCCCCAGTGGTTGTTTTGTGCACAGGTCACAGATTTCTCTTCACGTGCAGAGATAATTTACTCGTTCGCAGTTAATATCTACCCGTGTGTAATAATACAATACGCCCGAATACATGATTTATCGTGCATGTGTTTTGTGGAACTATTTTGACGCCATACATTTACTTCAGTAGGTTTTATCACAGTTGGTCGGTGAGCCCAGTGTCGGTTACTACACTGGAAGTTGTCATTGCATGTTTCGAAACGTCTTCCTGGTTTGTGACGAAATCTGAATAGAGCCCGTTGGCGGATTACTCAAGAAAAAAAAAACAAATAAACAAATACTAAATGGATTTAAGCAACTCATTTTCAGGAGCATATGATCAGTGTGAGCGTTTGTAGTCCTGTTTAGGTGTTTGATTTTCAACAGAAAAGATGAAAAAGATGAGAAAACTAACTAAAACTGACTGTAATGTTATTTGGAGGGACTTGTTTAACAATACAAATCAGCTCACACGTTGTAGTTGCATCCAGATCAGCTCTTTCTGGTCAGATTGTGTTAAAACGAAGCTTAGATTAAAGTCTCACTTGAGTAACAGAGCCTCAGACAGAGTAGTGCTTTCAGATAGCTTCACACTCCCACAGATTTCAACCCTTTCAAGTGACATTAAATATTCCCTTTTTAATTTAGCAAACACAGCTAGTTTTTCCACTTGTCCCACCTCTTATACTTATCCAGATTAACATTAGACACCGCAGCAGCTCTTGCTTCCAGACACGGGAGCTGTTGCACAAAGTTTCCGGCGGTATAGTTGAATCCGCTGCAGTTTTGGGCTTGTTTTTCTTCATCCTCCTCATCCTCCTCAGATCCCGCTCTGCTCCGGTGGCTGTCATCCCTCCATGTTGTTTCTCATTTGTTCGACTCAGTTTTAAATCCGTGCACATGTCTCTGGATTCCTGTCACACCTCTCTTCTGTCTATCTCTCAAAGCAGCAGATGAATGACAACTGGCTGCTATTGTTGCTCATGGAACTTGGGACGAGGAATTCAATAGAAAGTGAAGAGCTGATGACAGGCAAAAATACCAGGCACTTGAGAGAGGCTTTAGGAGTTTGTGAAATCTCCAATGAAATCTGAATTGTAAAACCGGTGTGTGTGGTTAAAGTGTGGCTTAATTATTCGTGGAGTCTTCCAAAATAGAAATTACCATGTGAGATTTTTGTCAGGTGAAAAATAAGAGAATTTTTTTTATTTTTATTTTTTTTCCATTTTGGCCACATTATGTAACTTAAACCATTTCATTTTGGTTGTTTTTTTTTGCACTGAAAAAACATGAATCCTTATTTTGAACGTCTTGCATATCCACAAACCTGACTCTTATTTGGCCTCCTCCTGCTTGTCTCCATGGAAGTATTGCTCCACAGTATGGAACATTCTTCATGAAATAGAAACTTAAGTCCATACTTTGGCCTGAAACTTGTCAATCTCCGTAAGGCAGACGGTGTGCACATCCAGAGAGTTCCACAGTGTACATTTAAAGATCCACTATGGAACTTTTCTGGTGAAGGGTCCGCCACCTGCTTGTCTCTGTGAAGAAATTATTTGTCAGATTAAGTTTATATATACATACAGACAAGTAGCACACATAGTACTGTATATATCATTGTTTCCCAAAGACTGGGTCATGACAAGAGATTTATTTATTTATTTATTTTGGTTGTCTTGTCACAACCTGCCTGTAGGTCTTCAATATTCTGCCTAAATGCCTGATATGCACCCTGCACCCCGGATTGGAACGTGCTACAAAACTGAAGCTACAGAACTGTTGAAATGTTAAGACATGTTGTGTATCATTTCTAATCTTTTTGTAATTATTTTACTGACTATTTTGTTCCAATATTGCTGGTTCAATTGAATAATGGTCAAATCTGCCTTTATTTTGTGATTTACGAATAATGTCTATTGACTTGGGTCACAAAGGTTTGTGACTTTTAAAATATCGCTCCCCAGGACAAAAAAAAAAAAAAAGTTTGGGAAACACTGGTATAAAAAAGTGGACATATTCCAAATAGGATGTGTTCATGGGGGAACTTTTGGCTCCATCCACTCTGGCTCCAATTGACTTTACATTGAAAATTTGTCACCCCTCTCTCTGTGTAGTGAAGATCATGATTTTGGTCTTAAAATATTTGTATTAACTAGTGTTGTAGTCAAGACCGCACTAATCGAGACCAAGACCAGTCAGAGACCAGGACATAACCAAGACTTCTGAGGGTCAAGACTGAAACAAGATCAATACATTTAAAGGTCAAGACTGAGTCATGGCCCATCGAGACCAAATCAAGACCATCTTTGTTCGACATTTATTTGTATTTTGCCACATATATATCAGTGTTTTTATAAATCTATCTCCATTCTGTCTGATTAATATTAATTTAAGATTAAAATAAGCAAAAAAAAAACAAAAAACTTCAACCCCTTTTATGGATCCTCACCCACAGTTTTCATTACTTTACAGAAAGCTGCTTCAAAGTGATGAAAAGCGTAGGATTTTAAAACTTGTTTTCCTAATTGCCAACAACAGCGGGCGTAATGAAATATGATCACACTCGCCAAGTTTCAAACCTCGAATCTGAGACAAGACCCAGTCCAACTGTGCTCAAGTGCAAGACAAGACCAAGGCCACAAAAAAACGATGTTGGTCTCGAGACCGGCCTTGAGTACTATGACACTACTATTACCCTCCCTACTTGATCCTGGTCTGTAAATAAATTCCTTTTCCTAATATGGAAGTGGCTGGAGCTGCACTATGACGTCACACTCCCTTTATACAGTCTATGATAGCGCCACCAGACTTAAGTTACAGGTCAGATCTGCGGAGGCGACCCCACTCAGAGTAAGAGCTCATGTCTTTCGAGGCCTTTTTTGAGCAAAACAGTCTTTACTCTGTGACAGCCATTGTTACCGAAACCTTCACTTCATGGATACTATCAGTTATATCACAGCTTTCCATCTGTAGCATCAGCAAAACTTATTCAAAACGTCTGAAAGTTGCTTGTCGCTGCAGATATGACCATAGCAGCCGATGTCGGATCCTCTTGATTAATGGTCCTGGAGATGCATTGATTTGTCTGAGGCCTCCAACGCCACACCAGATCTTTCATTAGAACGATCAATACCCGGCCCCGCTTTGACACGCCGTCATTTATAAACTCCGAGACGCCCGTATGAGGTTTCATCCGTACAGCGCGCGTACGTACAGATGGGGCCTGTTGTTAGGGACCCGGGTTCAGAGGTCACAGCGTCTCCGCGGGGATGTTGCTTTTTGTTGCCAGGAAACCAAACAGCGAGAGGGTGGCAGGAAATGACCTCAGCGGCTCTTCCCTTAAACGTGCTCGAGGCTGATAGTTGAATGAGTCATACGCATTGTGCCTATTACGAGAGAAGCAAAGAGACGGGGAGAGAGAAAGAGGGAGGGAGGAAGAGGAGCGACGGGGTCCGTAATGCATAGACTTACCTTATATGAACCGCTAAAGTAGAAAAGCATGGACTCGAGAGCCGGGGGGACGCTGGGGCCGCCTTTTGTTCCATCCGCTAACATTGTTCAGATGGCAGCGCTTTGTTTTAACCTTACGTCCTTGCTACAGCATATTGCGTTTCGTAGGCATTAGACTTCGCAGAGCAGTAAAGGCATTTAATAGGATGGAAATAGCTGGCAAAGTGTAATTAAATTGCGTTAATTAAATTGTACTTACTGGGAAACAAAACATATCTGTCACTCTACCTTTACAGCGCGGTAATATGAGATCAAGCTGACGCACTATGCAGATTGCGAACGAGTAAAACGCCTTTATTTATTTATATTTTAATGCAATACAGAACTACAAACAGAGCTACAAAATACATCGTTGTTTTTATGCTGCTACTATGGTATTATTATGCTGCTAATGTCTTCAGCCTTGTACTTAATTGGGTATGATTAAGTAGGATGAAAATCTGTAAAGTACTATACACTACCGGTCAAAAGTTTAAGAACAGCCTCATTTTTCCAGTTATTTATCGCAATTCAAGTCGTGCAAGTCCAATGAAGAGCTTGAAATTGTACAAAAGGTAAGAACTGAACAGCCAGAGGTTAAAAAAAAAGATAAAAAATAACAAAACACAAGTCCAAAACTAACTCAGGAAAAAAAGAACAAGATGGTAAACTTGAAAACATGGAGTGTCCAGCACAGTGTTAGAAACTTAAACCCCATCGAGCTGGTTTGGGGATGAACTGGACAGAAGAGTGAAAGTCAAGAAACCTACAAGTGCCACACATTTATGATGAACTTCTGCAACAGACTTGGGAAGAACTTTCTGGAGAATATTTGATTTCTATTGTAAAAAGAATGAGTCACGAGTGTGTTCAGCTGTTATATCTGCCAAAGGTGGACACGTTCATGAATGAAAAGGATGCATTTTGGTCAACAGTAAAGAGTAAACAGGAAAAAAATGGAAAAAGTGTGTATGAGTTTTTGCAGTTTCAATACTGTTTTTTTTCTGTAGCAGGATTCAGTCTTTGTACTAAATAAATGAGTTGGAGACTAGTGCTTGTATTTTTGTGGCTGTTTTCAAACTCCTCTGGTCCCACACTTTGATTCTAGTTTAGTCCTGATCTAGACTGGGTTTAGTCCTGTTCCAGTTCTGGTTTAGTCCTGGTTTTGTCCAAGTGTAGTCCAAGTTTAGTTCTAGTTAGGTCCCAATTTTGACAATACAATAATACAAAATGATCTAATGTCACAGTTACAATAACCCAAATATATTAATCCAATACCTTTAGCCTATATTAAAGCCACAATATGTAACTTTTAGCCCAAAATTAAAACAAAATGTGGTCTTTATGTGACTGAAAAACAGGCTTGCATCTCCATAAACCTGACTCTTTGGCTTCCTCCTGCTCCTCTAGCGATAATCTTACCCAGCATTGCATAAAACATATCCATGTCTGTGGACAATGTTCCCAAGTATGGTTTTAACTTTCTGTTTCCATGGAAACCTGCAGAACCAGCAAAACTTCTTATATAGATCTCCAGGAAGAATAGCTGATAGATAGATAAAGGAGGTCAATAAAATACAATTAAAAGGTGATGTACCCACTCCAGAATCTTACGCACTGTACTTAAAGTCCACAATTTTGGTGTTAGGATGAGTTCTAAAACCGTTTGTATTTACAACATTCAATTTCACAACTCGCTTTCTGATTATTCTGGCCCTGTTTGCGCCGTAAAAATCCTTGATCCCCGCGACACGTAATTTCAAATGATACAATTTTAGTTGAGCTTCAAAAACTACATTCATTGGTTTGATTGAAAATAGTAGTGAATAGGCCACCATTAATAATAAATGACTGTCCATTTACATAGAGCTGATGCGGCGGTTTCATTAGAAGAGCCCTGTCGCTCAGCCAAGTCCTACATACACTTCAACACTCTTTATTCTCTTCATATAAAATTACTTCTATCTTGGCATAACTGGACTGTCCTTGCGTTAATGCGTCTCCACCTGTAATGAGAAGGAGCTCTTAAAGGCGCACGGTGGAGCAGTTCTGGTGGAGAGTCCGTCGAGTGCTTTTCTTCAAGGAGACGTTATTACCTTGTTTGAAATGAAAATCTTCGTCTAGAACAAACCAGGCCAAGTTACAGGTCCGGTTTTTGGAACGGCAACCCCGCTCACAGTGAGAATCCCTGTTTTTCTTGGTATTTTTGAGCTGTAAAACCACCTGTAACTGAATAAATATAAAGTAGAGCTGTTTAATGTCATGTCCAGGCAGAGCGAATAATCCGTAAAGTTGGATTTTTAGAACACGCCGTAATCTTTTTATTCAGTCCAAGCTCCTAAAGATTCCTAACCTTGTAAAATATTAAACACTGGTAATTTTATTTAGAGCATTTAACAGTTTACTACCAAGTAATATTCAAAGCTTGTTCAAAATGAGAGAGAGAACTCATAATTTAAGAGGGTATGGAAATTTCAAATGTGTGTCTAAGGTTATGTTTATATGATGACGGTCTGAACAGAAGACACAAAAGTGGTGGTGCGTCTTCACTTTTTATTCCGCGTTTAGACAAGCGTTTTCTGGAGGATATCTGCGTGCATCCAGTGACGCAGAAGTATGAGGAAATTCGACTGGGTATGCTTGCCAAGTTTCTGTGTACTGTATGTATGCGACGTGAGCAGATCTGACCAGAGTTTTGCGTCTTGGGCAGTGTAGACGGAAACACTACGGCGGACTGTATTCAACTTTTCCACTCTGGAGGGTGGTTTCAGATTTTTGAGTTTTTAAGCCCCAAAAACTCCGTCACCGTCTAAACGAAAGGCACTTCCAATAAAATATTTTGTCGTTTTTACTCCAAAAGCGTTGGCGTGTAAACAGGCCCTAATATGTGGTGTAAAACTCTGGAACAGTCTGGATACACATCTCAAGCAATGCCAAAATATCCATAAATTCAAATTGTTCTATAAACAAATGGTCTGGTCACGGTATACAGAGTAGGTCGCATGTTGAGGGACTATTTTCTCAGCAGCAGCGGAATTTTATTTTGTCGGTAAGATAGTTGCTAGGTGATATTAGTCCACCGCTGCCAAGATTTCTATCAGGAAGTACAACACGCTGCTGCTGCTCAGACATAAATCCTTCAAATGCAAGGTTGGTTTTACTTCTAAAATTATTCTATCGACAAAAATCAAAATCAAAAGTGTCTCCAAACGTCTCCTGGAAAACACTCTGGCTCACTAGGAAATGAGGTCCTATGTCCAAAATTCCAGACTGTCCCTTTAATTTCCTTACCATTGTTGGTATCCTTATGTTTTATTACAATGCTTTAAGTAGTTCTTATAGTTTAACGTAAAATGTCTGAAAACGTGAAATAAAGCGTTAGATTAGAAGAGTGGTTTTCTTCTTCACACTCCTTTTTGGTTGTTATTTCTGTTATGATTTCACTAAATATGCGTAAAAAAAAAAAAAAAGAAAGAAAGAAAAGAGAAAATGATGTATCCATAGAATCAAGCAGGCGACAGATCCCCAACCAAAAAGCTACATCGTGCACTTTAAATCTGAGCGTGTGGTTTGGCGTTGGTGTCATTACCGGGTCTGGTTCTGATGGAGAGGCTGAGGGTTGCCAGGTCTGCCCAGCGAAAGCCCTCATTTACAGAGATAAGGCTGAAGCGTAGCAGAGGAGCCCGGGGCGGTTCTCTGACATCTCCGCTGCTGCAGCTGATGGGGCTGGAAGGAATGCACTGTCCAAATCCTCCTCTTCCTCCTCTTCCTCCTCCTCTGCTCTGGCAAATATTCAGACTATGTGAACATGCCACACTCAAACACACTGAGAGCTTTGTGTCATTATCTATAGTGGGCTGGAAAGTCCTATTTCTGTGTTCAGTAGTGATGAGTGAATACGATGATTTTTTGTTTTGATCTGGTGCTATTGCTTTGATTCAGATGACCTCACTGCATTTTATAGTCACATATTATTTAATACAGATGGGGCATATAAAATTTATATTGTTCAGTTGCAGATGTCTGTTGTAATATAGGAAAGTCTTGGGTCTAGTCTCGAGCTTGGAAACCTGACTGAAGTCCGACAAGACCCGTCCAAAACCAACTTATGTTCGGGCTCGGGTCGGACTGGGACACATCAGTGCGTCTACAGTAAAACGACTCGCTTTGAGCCTCTTAAGTGTTCAAAAGATGAGAGCACTGCACTTCTAGTTTAAATACAAATCAAACTGTGTTAGTATTATTGCTGAAATGTGGTGCAATACTTCAGATACATGGTTTGTAAAGCGTAAAAGATTGGTGATAAAGTCCACCAAAAGTAGAGTCAATGTCGCTAATCTGCGCTGTGTGGATATAAACAGACACACATGAACTACATTAGCGTTTTTACTTTTAAATAACGCCTCAAACACGCCTCAAAGCACGGTTTTGTGGACTGGATGCTATTATTTGCACAGGACAAACCTTTGCGACCCAAATTAATAGACATTATTTGTAAATCACAAAATAAAGGTGGATTTAATCATTATTGAACATTAATGAGGATATTTTATTGTTGACTGAGTGATCATGTCTCTGAACAATTAGTGTTACTCAAGTTTTAAACAATGAAAAACAGTCATTGAACCAGTAATTAAAGGATCCACAAGTTGCCTATTTGGACATTAAAAGTAGAACATTTCTTTTTTCTTTTCAACATTTAATTGAACCAGCAATATTGGAACAAAATAGTTAATGAAATAAATACAAAAAGATTACCGTATTTTCCGCTCTTAAACCTCCAACCCCACCAAAAAATGACTGCGCACCTCATAATCCAGAGCGCCCTATACACGAATCCACTCGGGTGTCCCAGCAAGACTTCAGTAAACTACAAAGCCGCACCTCCCGCTGCGCACGCAAACACACACGGAGCAGACAGCGACCGCACAGCGAAAAACACCCACACTTATCAGTCCACGCCGACGAGGAACGGAACGGAGGAACGAACCGAAAAAGCGAGTCCTATGTGCCACTCTGAGCCACAACTGAACAACTGAGTCACTGCGAACACGCTGACAATCCAGCGATCCCAGACAGCACCCTCCCTACACGCCACAACTGAACAAAGCCCAGAGTCACCGTGAACGCGACAAACAAACAAAGTCCCACTGACACATCCAACTGTTGTGTTTCATTTAAAGTCTGTTTATTTGTGAAAAAAGTTTGAAAATCGACCATTTAATGACAGTGCGTCTTATAATCCAGACCACCTAATAGTGTGGAAAATACGGTAGAAATTATACAAAACATGTCTTAACATAGCAGATCGTGACAAGGAGACTCCCCCCCAAAAAAATCTCTTGCGACCCACCTGAGAGTCTCGGTCCAGTCTTTGGGAAACAGTGCATTAGAGG
The DNA here is from genome assembly GCF_026225935.1 of Boleophthalmus pectinirostris. NCBI lineage: Eukaryota > Metazoa > Chordata > Actinopteri > Gobiiformes > Gobiidae > Boleophthalmus > Boleophthalmus pectinirostris. The sequence goes on from NW_026571070.1 coordinate 11,765,400, forward strand.
ATTATCTTCATTTCACCACATCTTGGAGTGATCTAAATTTATGATCTGCCGTTATCTCCAACATAAACGAAGTATTTTAAAATGGTTCAAAGTATAGACACTTTCTATCTTTATGGAGACCAAACCAGACCAAGTTACAGGTCAGATCTGTGGAAAGGCAACCCCGAACGCCTGTTTTTCTTGGTATTTTTGAGCCATAAAACCACTTATAATTGAATAAATGTAAAGTGTAGCTTTTTAATGTCATATTGTGGGACATTCCAAGCCACCACCACAGTTCAAAGTGAAACAATTTGCAATTATCTCCAACATAAACAAAGTATTTTAAAATAATTCAAAGTATGGACGTTTTTCCCCCGAGAATCAATACTTTTCAGCAGTCAGCATCTGTATTTTGGTGATTTGCCCATCTATACTGAGTGTTGAAGTACTGAGCCAAAAGTTCACTATGATGATTACAACAATCAAGGTGACATTTGGTTATTTCTTACTTTTATTGTGTGGGTTTTGTTGTGCAGTAGAGATATTTATGCAGCTTTAACCACAGATCATTTAACAGAGAATTTTAATACACCTGAATCTACGGACTTGGAATGGTGTCGATCACGTCCATTGATTTCTTGATTTAAGGTTGAAGGACGCATTAAAGGGCTCATATTACGCTATTTTTTGAACTGTTATAATGTTGTTTCCTCATCAAAAAACATACCTGGAGTTGTGTTTTGTTTCATTCACACATGTTTAACACACAAACCTGCAGATTAAGGTCGAGTTTTTCTCTCAAACAGAAAAAAAGTCTTCTCCGTACAAACCTTCACGAGAATCATGTAGATAATTTCAGCCCTGGAATTGCAAATCTCTACTGAACTGAAGGTAAGACTTAACTTGACAACCACAGTTTCATGACATCACAAGGTGGAACAGAGCATTTTGAGCTTTGGAGATATACAAACAACAACTCCGGGTTTGTTTTTGATGAAGTAACACTGCTAAAAGCTCACAAGAGTCAAATTTGCGTAATAATAAGACCTTTAATGTTGTAATCATTGTTGAAAAATTTGTATTTGACCCATCCAGACCAATCTCTGTGTCTTTTATTAATTTTATTTATACTATTTATTAAATATATTTTACTTATTTGCTGCTATTTTATCATTTTATGGTATTTGCTTTCATTTAATTTGACTGGTTTGTTGTTTTGGGACTGGTATGACCACATTTTAGGAATTTACTTTTTTGTTGTTGTCATTTTATTGACTCTGTGCAGCACTTTGGAAACTGCTTTGTTTGTAAAAGGTGCTATAGAAATAAAGTGGATTTGGATTTGGATTTGGATCCTTCAGTGCCACTGGGGCAACCTGTCAGGGCCCATCTCCAGATCTTGAGCTAGTTTTGGTCAGGACTACATTAGCTGGAGGATTTTACCTGTTGTGCATATTTTGTGTTGATGGGGGAAACCAAAGTGCCATCCAGACCCAGGGAGAATATGTAAACTCTGCACAGAAAAGCCCGTCGCCAGAGGGTAGAGCCCGAAAACGTCTCGTTGTCAGGCAACCGTCTCTTGTTGAATTGGACAAACAGTACTTTTCTTCCAGATTAAAGGCAGGGACGTTGAGTCTTTTCAAAGCGGCTTAATCTGTATAATCTGTAGATAAAAACTGTTTTGTTACGTGATGCAGACAAGATAGAGGTTAGTCTCAGGTCAGGGAAGTTCCTTGTTTTGGATATTGTGAAACTGTACAACACCAACTGTCTTAATCAACCGTTTGCAATTTAAATGTCTTATGTTACACAAAATTGACGCTTGTGAACTTTTAACCGTGTTAGAATGCTGTTACCTCGACAAAAGCATACCTGGAGTCGTGTTTTGTTTCATTCACACGTGTTTGGAGTTGTAGACAGTCCAACTACACAAGATTACTCAAACATCAAAATCCTCTGTTCCACCTTGTGATGTCATGAAGCCGTAGTTTTCAAGTTAAATTTTCCGAAATTGGCGACATTGTAGAGACATTTTCAGGGCTGAAAGTATACAAATACAAAAAAAAAATAAAAAAAAAATAAAAAAATAAAAAAAAATCAAAATATTCAAAGTAGCCACCCTTGCTTTGTTGAAAAATATTTAGGTAAAAAAAAAAAAAAAAAATGTATAAGTAATAACCTTTACTGCACATCTTTACCATATAATAATAATAATCAATTCAAATTCAAAAAAGTTTATTGTCAATTCTTCATACAAAACATATGAAGAATCAAAATTGTGTTTCTCAATCGCAGGCGTATAAAGAAATAATAATAAATGGGAAAAGTCCAAGTGTTCTTTGGGGAGATGCGGGTTCCTATCTTCCTGTCAGCCTCATGGTTAAAGAGGTGAGAAAGTTCAGCATCCAAATGATTCTAGTGAAGCTGTATGGAGTTTAAAAACACAGTGGAGCACTTCCTGTATTACCGCATGACATCACAAGGTGGAACAGTGTTTTCAGTTTGAGACACCCAGCCTCAATATGCAGGGTTTGTGTGTTAAACATGTGTAAATGAAACAAAACACAACTCTGAGTATTAAGGATGTAACGATATCCAAATCTCACAGTACGATATTTATTGCGATATTTTGAAGAGGCTGGGACACTTTTTTTGCTTTTAAAATACCTTGACGAGATTTTAGTTGATTGATTGATTGATTTATATGAATCCCCATTAGCTGATGTCCGTGACACCAGCTACTTTTCCTGGGGTCCACATATAACGCAGAACAACAACAATTAAAACACTTACAAACAAAACAGTTACACAAAGATAAAAATCATTTAAAAAAAAAAATAAAAAATTTCTTAATAGAATTCATAACTGATTACTTATTGCGAAGGGCTATAAAATAGTTCTTCGCTTCTTTTGGTGCAAATTTTTTCTGTCATAACCCCAAGAATTCAAGTCAAAAACATATTTCTTCATGTTTGTGCTGAAATGAATCATGGGATATGTAGTTCCCAATTTTTATAAGTTGTTGCTTCTATAAAACCATGTATTTAATCAAAGAAACTTGTGATTTGATATATTGTGACAACCTTTTGACAATACAATATCACGATATTTTGGTTATTGTTAGATCCCTACTGAGCATGTTTTTGATGAGGAAACAGATCAGAAAATGGCATAATATGGACACTTTAATCAACTAAATTTTACATCAACTTTAGTTAAAATCTTTCTTCAAAACGTGGTAATACTAAACTCTACGAGCTTCAGTACACGCACAAAGAGGCACCCAGCCTAAATATGCAGATTTTTTTGTGTTAAACATGTGTGAATGAAACAAAACACAACTCTGAGTATAAGGGATGTAACGATATCCAAATCTCACGGTACGATATTTATTGCGATATTTTGAAGAAGCTGGGACACTTTTTTGCTTTTAAAATACCTTGACAAGATCTTGGTGTGAATTATTTCCATCATAACCCCAAGAATTCAAGTAAAAAACATATTTATTCATGTCGTCTGCGCTGAACTGAATCATGGGATATGTAGTTTCCTTTGTTTATAAGCTGTTGCTACTATAAAACCATGTATTTAATCAAAGAAACTTGTGATTCGATATATATTGTGACCTCTCTCGATATTATCGTGAGACTTTTGACGATACGATATCATGATATTTTGGTTATTACATCCCTACTGATTATGTTTTTGATGAGGAAAAGAAAATAGCGTAATAAGGACCCTTTAATCGATTAACCTTAACATCAACTTTATTTCAAATCTTTCTTCAAAACGTGGTAATACTAAACACTACGAGCTTCTGTACACGCTCAAAGAGGCACCCAGCCTAAATATGCAGATTTTTTTGTGTTAAACATCCAAATATCCAAATCTCACAGTACAATATTTATATTTTGAAGAGGCTGGGACACTTTTTTGCTTTTAAAATACCTTGACAAGATCTTGGTGTGAATTATTTCCATCATAACCCCAAGAATTCAAGTAAAAAACATATTTATTCATGTCGTCTGCGCTGAACTGAATCATGGGATATGTAGTTTCCTTTGTGTATAAGCTGTTGCTACTATAAAACCATGTATTTAATCAAAGAAACTTGTGATTCGATATATATTGTGACCTCTCTCGATATTATCGTGAGACTTTTGATGATACGATATCATGATATTTTGGTTATTACATCCCTACTGATTATGTTTTTGATGAGGAAAAGAAAATAGCGTAATGTGGAGCCTTTAATCGATTAACCTTAACATCAACTTTAGTTAAAATCTTTCTTCAAAACGTGGTAATACTAAACACTACGAGCTTCTGTACACGCTCAAAGAGGCACCCAGCCTAAATATGCAGATTTTTTTGTGTTAAACATCCAAATATCCAAATCTCACAGTATGATATTTATATTTTGAAGAGGCTGGGACACTTTTTTGCTTTTAAAATACCTTGACAAGATCTTGGTGTGAATTATTTCCATCATAACCCCAAGAATTCAAGTAAAAAACATATTTATTCATGTCGTCTGCGCTGAACTGAATCATGGGATATGTAGTTTCCTTTGTTTATAAGCTGTTGCTACTATAAAACCATGTATTTAATCAAAGAAACTTGTGATTCGATATATATTGTGACCTCTCTCGTTATTATCGTGAGACTTTTGACGATACGATATCATGATATTTTGGTTATTACATCCCTACTGATTATGTTTTTGATGAGGAAAAGAAAATAGCGTAATGTGGAGCCTTTAATCGATTAACCTTAACATCAACTTTATTTCAAATCTTTCTTCATAACGTGGTAATACTAAACTCTACGAGCTTCTGTACACGCTCAAAGAGGCACCCAGCCTAAATATGCAGATTTTTTTGTGTTAAACATCCAAATATCCAAATCTCACAGTACGATATTTATATTTTGAAGAGGCTGGGACACTTTTTTGCTTTTAAAATACCTTGACAAGATCTTGGTGTGAATTATTTCCATCATAACCCCAAGAATTCAAGTAAAAAACATATTTATTCATGTCGTCTGCGCTGAACTGAATCATGGGATATGTAGTTTCCTTTGTTTATAAGCTGTTGCTACTATAAAACCATGTATTTAATCAAAGAAACTTGTGATTCGATATATATTGTGACCTCTCTCGTTATTATCGTGAGACTTTTGACGATACGATATCACGATATTTTGGTTATTACATCCCTACTGATTATGTTTTTGATGAGGAAAAGAAAATAGCGTAATAAGGAGCCTTTAATTGACTAACTTTTACATCAACTTTAGTTAAAATCTTTCTTCAAAATGTGGTAATACTAAACTCTACGAGCTTCTGTACACGCTCAAAGAGGCACCCAGCCTAAATATGCAGATTTTTTTGTGTTAAACATCCAAATATCCAAATCTCACAGTACGATATTTATATTTTGAAGAGGCTGGGACACTTTTTTGCTTTTAAAATACCTTGACAAGATCTTGGTGTGAATTATTTCCATCATAACCCCAAGAATTCAAGTAAAAAACATATTTATTCATGTCGTCTGCGCTGAACTGAATCATGGGATATGTAGTTTCCTTTGTTTATAAGCTGTTGCTACTATAAAACCATGTATTTAATCAAAGAAACTTGTGATTCGATATATATTGTGACCTCTCTCGATATTATCGTGAGACTTTTGACGATACGATATCACGATATTTCAGTTATTACATTTTGGACGAGGAAAAGAAAATAGCGAAATGTGGAGCCTTTAATCAATTCACTTTTACATCAAGTTTAGTCAAAATCTTTCTTCAGAACGTGTTGATACTAAACACTACGAGCTTGGGTACACGCTCAAAGCTCTGCAGGGTTATCTACTTCTTCTAAAGCGTCTTGATCCAAAGTTAGTGTGTCTCTTATGAATATTCAACACTATTGTGGACTGTCAAAACATGTCTGATGTAACCAATCCTATTTATCCGGGACCCTGCACCTTTAAAGCCCGCGGCCCCCTGTGAGCCGGCCCTGCCTCCCTCTCCTCCATTAACATCTTGATCTTGGCCCCGCGGTACCTGTCAGGAGCCCAAAAGAAAGACTTCAATGGTGACTGCCTCAATAATTTGTTGCGTCTAAAGCCAGCAGTGGGGGGTTAGACTTCTGGGATGTCTCTCTCTCTCTCTCTCTCTGTCTCTGTCTCTGCGTCTCTTTTTGTATACTTTCCTGTGTCCCTCTTCTTTTGTTCTTTCTCTCCTCTCACTGTCTCTTTCCCTACTTTCTCTCTTTTCCCATCGTTCGTGTGCCTCTCTAATCTAGGTTTTTCTTCTCTTCTCTCTTGTCTGTCTCACTATTCTCTTTTTTCTCTCTCTCTCTCTCCCTGTCTCGCTTTCTATCTTGTCTTTATTTTTTCTCTCTTTTCTCCCCTTTACTTGCTTGTTTTCTTTCTTCCCTCCCGTTCGTTTTCTCTGTTATCTCTCTCCCTTTCTCTCGTCTTTCACGGTCCTCTATCTCTCTATCTCTCTATGGGTCTGTCTTTCTTTTTCGATGGCTCTCTCTCCTTCTTTCTCACTCTTCTCTTTCTCTCTACTATCCTTCTCTCTCTCTGTTATGTCTCCCTTTCCTCACACCCTCTCCTTGTCTCTCTCTTTCTTCTAAATTGTTCCCTATCTCTTCTTCTCTCTCTCTATTTGTCTTCTTGCTGCCTCTGTCTCTCTTTCTTTCTCTCTCTGTCCCTACCTCTCTCTTCTCTTTCTCCCTCTCTCTCTCCAGGTCTCACTCTTCTTTCTTTTTGTCTCTCTCTCCTTCTCGCTTACTCACTTTCTCTCTGCTATCCTTCTCTCTCTCTCTTCTCTCTCTTTCCTCACACTGTCTCCTTGTCTCACTCTTTCTTCGAAATAGTTTTCTCTCTTCTCTCTCTCCTTTTTCTCTCTCTGTCCCCCTTCCTCTCTTTCTCTCTTCCTCCTTCTTTTTACTCTCTCTCTCTCTGTCCCTCCCTCTCTCTACTTTTCTGTTCCCTCTCTCTCTCTATGTCTGTCTTTCTCCCTCCCCTCTCTCGCTCTACCTCTTCTTCTCTTCTCCCTCCTTCTCTCTCTCTCTCCCCCTTTCTCTCTTTCTCTCTCCCTCCCTCTTCTTACTCTCTCTCTCTGTCCCTCTGTCTCTCGTTGTTCCTCCCTGTCTCTACTTTTCTGTTCTGTCTCTCTCTCTCTCTCCACTTCTTTTCTCTCTCTCTTTATGTCTGTCTCTCTCTCCTCTTTCTATCTCCCACCCCTCTCTCTCTCTACTTCTTTACTTCTCTTCTCCCTCCTTCTCTCTCTCTCTCTCTCTCTCTCTTCTCTCTCTCTCTCTCTCTCTCTCTCTCTCTCTCTCTTCTCTCTCTGTCTGTTTCTCTGTCTTTCTGTCCTCTTTCTCTCTCCTACCCCTCCCTCTCTACCTCTTTACTTCTCTTCTCTCTCCTTCTCTCTTTTCCCCTTCCTCTCTCCCTCTTCTTACTCTCTCTCTGTGTCTTTCTGTCCCTTCCTCTCTCTACTTTTCTGCTCTGTCTCTCTTCCTCTCTCCCACCCTCTCTCTCTCTACTTCTCTTCTCTCTCTCTATATATCTGTCTCTCTCTCCCTCTTTCTCTCTCCCACCCCTCTCTCTCTCTACCTTTCTACTTCTCTTCTCCCTCCTCTCTCTCTCTCTCTCCCCTTTCCTCTCTTTCTCTCTCCCTCTCTCTTCTTACTCTCTCTGTGTCTCTCTCTCTCTACTTCTCTTCTCTCTCGCTATGTCTGTCTCTCTGTCTCTCCTCTTTCTGTCTCTCCCCCCTTCCTCCCTCTTTCTCTCTCCCACCCTGTCTCTCTACTTCTCTTCTCTCTATATATATCTGTCTCTCTCTCCCTCTTTCTCTCTCCCACCCCTCTCTCTCTACTTCTCTTCTCTCTATATATATCTGTCTCTCTCTCTCTTTTCTCTCCCACCCCTCTCTCTCTACTTCTCTTCTCTCTATATATATCTGTCTCTCTCTCCCTCTTTCTCTCTCCCACCCCTCTCTCTCTCTACCTCTACTTCTCTTCTCCCTCCTTCTCTCTCTCTCTCACCCCTTTCCTCTCTTTCTCTCTCCCTCTCTCTTCTTACTCTCTCTGTGTCTCTCTCTCTCTACTTCTCTTCTCTCTCGCTATGTCTGTCTCTCTGTCTCTCCCCCTTCCTCTCTCTTTCTCTCTTCCACTCTCTCTCTCTCTCTCTACTTCTCTTCTCTCTCTCCCTCACTCTCTCTCTCTCTCTCTCTACTTCTCTTCTCTCTCTCCCTCACTCTCTCTCTCTCTCTCTCTCTTCTCTCTCTCCTCACTCTCTCTCTCTCTCTCTACTTCTCTTTCTCTCTCTCCCTCACTCTCTCTCTCTCTCTCTACTTCTCTTCTCTCTCTCCCTCACTCTCTCTCTCTCTCTCTACTTCTCTTCTCTCTCTCCCTCACTCTCTCTCTCTCTCTCTACTTCTCTTCTCTCTCTCCCTCACTCTCTCTCTCTCTCTCTACTTCTCTCTCTCCCTCACTCTCTCTCTCTCTTCTTACTCTCGCTCTCTGTCTATCGGCTGGAATTTGTCTGCGGGGCAAGTCGGGTATCCGCTTGACAGGGGGGAGGAGACGGAGGGGGGGGAGGGGGTGAGGACTTGTCAAAGGGGCACAAAAGAAAGAGAGGAGCGAGGGAGGGAGGGAGGGAGGGGGAGAGCCGGAGGGAGGGAAGGAGGGAGCGAGACGGAGGGCGAGAGGAGGTCTGAGCTGCGTTTGAACAAGTGCCAGGCTATCCTCGCTTCACTCTGGTTTGAGAAATGTATGCGTGATGTAAACATGAGGGGGGCTGGTGAAAGGAGGGCAAAAAAAAAAAAAAAAGGAGGGATAGCGAAAGACAAGTTGAGCAGAAGTGAAGATCGATGGAGATATAGAGAGAGAGAGAGAGAGGAAGGAGGAGGAGGTTTGGGCTGGAGCCAGTGGGCTGAGCGTAGAGAAGCTTTGGACCTGCCGAGGGCTTGCTCTGTTACATAATCGTGTTTGTGAGAACTTGTTGAATGGGTGAAAGAATGAAAGATGGAAAGAGAGAGATGGAAAAGATGACCAAAGACCTCTGCCCACACCGTACGCCGATACAGAACACACAAACAAAATAAATACACCAACAAATTCATACAAAAATTAAAAAAAAACGTAATAACATAAAATGGAAAAACTTGCGTAACTTTTCTGGTGGAGGGTCCGTCAAGATGTTTTTCTTCATGGAGATGTTATAACTTCATCTGGAATGTTTCACAGTATGGTATTAAACATTTCTATCTTCAAACCGGACCAAGTTACAGATCAGATCTGCGGAGAGGCGACCCCGCTCACAGTCAGAATGCTGTTTTTCGAGGTGTTTTTGAGCTATAAAACCAATTGAGTAGATGTAAGGTAGAGCTGTTTAATGTCATACTGTGGAACATTCCGGGCAGAGCAATGACGTATCCATAGAAACAAGCAGGTGACGGACCCACAACCAAAAAGTTACATAGTGGACCTTTAAGAAAAAAATTGCTTAAAGTTTAAATAACCAGATTTGGGTGACCAGATTTTCAAAATAAAAAAAACTGGGACATCCTTGGCTTGGGTTGGTTGGTCATAATAAAATTGGGAAACGAGTGTTTAATTAAGAAAAATTATTATGCACTTGGCACTAATATGAGTCAGTATAGTCACATTTTCTTTGTGTTTTGGTCAATTTCAAGCAGCTTTTCTGTATTTTACCTAAACAAATGACAATGTATGCCACTCTTTACTGCTGGCAGGTGTCATATTGGTCAAAAATAGGGATATTTCTTGTATAAAACTGGGACAAATCAGTATAAATCTGGGGTAAATAGAGACGTCTGGTCACCTTTTAAACTGTTTAACGCTTAATGTGAACACAAATTTCAGGATGTCCAAAATGCATGGAGACTGTGTGTACTTCTGCTTTGTTTACTGCTTGCTTCAAATATAGCTTGAGAGTAAAAATATAAATGATAACCTTAATTTTATGTATCTATTGCTCCATTCAACTTTTTTTTTTTTTCAATTAAAGGTGCAATGTGTAACTTTTCTGATTGAGGGTCTGCTTGTCTCCATGGAGGTGTTCCCCAGTATTCCACATTTAACTTATCTTGCAGCGCAGCTTGTCTTGGAGTGTTTTGATTGCTTAAAACAGCACTCCCCAAACTTTTTGGCACCATGGACTGGTTTAATGTCAGAAAATATTTTCACAGACCCGCCTTTAAGGTGTGGCGGATAAATACGACAAAATAAAATGATATGATCAACAAAAAAACTGTGGTATTTTGTGAATATAATACTAAATGAATCCAAAGACGTCTGTTTTTTTTTTTTTTTTTTTACTAATTTTGCAGCTTGTGGATTTAATATTAGCGTCAATGTATCACATGAGAGTGAGTCAAGAGTGAGTCATAGACAGATGAGAGAATTTGGTCATTTCTCAAAATTAAACATTGTTCAGACTCGGATAATAAATAAAATGGAAATAATGTAAATTGCTTATTCTTTCTGTGTGGCCCAGTACCAAACGACCCTCGGACCAGGACCAGTACTGCTGTCTTAAAACATACCCTAAAAACATGTATTCTTAGGTTACGTTTACACTGAAATGAATCACCGTATCACATTATCAGAAATGTTTTGCGTTCAGACACGTCGTTTCTGTGTCCGCAATCAAAGCCTTCCCTATCCACACCGGAACACGAAACCACCAGAAACGCTAGTCACATGACTAGGCTGGCGTCACGTCGTCACAACATCACAACGTCACGTGGGCAGTAATACCATCGAAGTGGAGCACCACGTCTGAAATTGCAGTAGCCGATTTCGAGCCGAGGAAGATGGCAAGCGTGAAAACAGTCTTTTCGTGGACCGACGACGAGGTTCATTTGTTACTGAACGTACCACTGGATTTTAAGATTGGATTGTTTAAACTGATTTCCGCAATAGTGTCACATAACTGATGTCACGAACACAGCGAATCAAGAAGGCGCAAGTCACAGTGACGTGGTCCAATAAGGATGGCAACTCGAGCTCCTACGTCAGCGTATCAACATTTTCAGGCGTTCACACAGTGCCAGATCAGATCCGTACTCAGATGAATTTGTGTGAGATGGCAGCACCAGATCGTTCTGTTTCTGGAGCCATTTTCCATTGGATTAGTGTGGATGAACACTGCATCTGCAACAAAAACGACTCGAATACATACTAGTGTAGATCCAATCCAATCCAATCCACTTTATTTCTATAGCACATTTCACAAACAAACTGTTTCCAAAGTGCTGCACAAATACATAAAAAATAACAACAATAAGATGATAAAGTAAATTACTAAAATAATACTAGTCTTAAAGTAATAAAACTAGTAAAATAATATAAAACCAGTAAAATAAAAATAAAACTATATCATAGAATAGAAATAAATAAACCAATAAATAAATTAAATCAGTAAAACCAATAAAAACACATAAAAATAAATAAAAGACACAGAGGAGCACACGACTCACGCGGTGTTAAAAGCCAGAGAATAAAAGTGGGTCTTCAGACGAGATTTAAAACTCTCCACTGTGGAGCTGCTCGAACGTGAAGCGGCAGATCGTTCCAGAGTTTAGGGTCGACCACAGAGAAGCTCCTGTCCTCCTGGTTTTAAGTCTCGTCTTAGGCCCCCTGAGCTGGAGCTGGACCTCGGACCTCAGAGCGCGAGCAGGGGTATAAATTTGGATGAGGTCCGAGACGTACTGTGGAGCCAGTCCATTCAAAGCTTTAAAAACAAACAATAAAATCTTAAAATCAATTCTAAAATTAACAGGGAGCCAGTGCAAAGATGCAAGGTAGATGGGGCGTCTCCACAGATCTGACGAGTAACCTGACCTGGTGAATTCATCTGCTTGTCTCTAGTTAGATATATCAGGTAAATGCCATACTGTGGAACATAAAAGGCGAAGCATAGTCAATCTCTATGGAGGCAGTAAAGTCATGGACCTTCTATCAGAAAACTTACATATAGAACCTTTTAAACATGGTGATAAATTTGATCAAATAATCTTAATTTCATTCATTGTCTTTTCGTTTTACTTTTACATTTTCTGTTGGTTTCTGAAAGTTCTTACTGTACTTGGTAAACGAACTTTGCATGGACGTGCTTCCAACAATAAACAGACGTACAGTGTCGGTTCCATCTCCCGTCTTTAAATCCTTAAGGAGTCAGGAGGCCAGCGTGCTCTTATCAAACCTGAGTTATTTTGACGTACAGACCTCCTTAATCCTCTTTTCAATAAACTTTCCTCCCGCCTCTGCTTTACCTCAGACGGACCACCTGTTACCGCCGTTGCCGTGACGACGCCGACCCATAAATCCAGATACGGACCAGAGCGCTTAAGGTATGACTCTATTTGTTCAACTTATCTGCGAAGTTACATCTATTCCCAGAAGTGACCCTGCACCCTCTTCATCTTAACCCCTAAAATGGAGATGGCGGGATTAAAACGACACAAAACAAAACTCCTGGAAATCTATCTTCTATACACGGCTTCATCTCGCTAATTAAGACGTATTACTTTGGTGAAAAATACCCCAAAGTTGTTGATTTGTTTTGGCGAATTCATATTTAAACAGTGACTCCTGTTTTCATTATGATTTATAGGCTGCAGAAATGTCTTGTCAGAGCTGGAGTTATCCTTGAAGAGTTGTTTTTCCCCACAAAGCTTCTAATGATTATTGTGGATGTGAATGCAAAAAGGAAAGAGCGCAGGATTTAGGAGCTTGATTTTAAAACGTGTAGCACTCAGTTACGTTTTCTACTAAAGAGTTAGGGTTCAGACTGAATACTTTTACTATTATAACCACTGATTTGTCCAAGTTTTATACAAGAAATGTCCCAGATGTCCCTATTTTGGACCAGTTTGAACAATAAAAAGACCATACATTGACATTTGTTTAGATAAAATACAAAAAAAATCTGCTTAAAAACGACCAAAATACAAAAAAGTGACTATTCTGACTCACATGTTAGTCACGAATGGGCCAAGTGCAGAACAATTCTCCTTAATTACACACTCGTTTCACAATGTTATTATTACCAACCACCCAAAACCGAGAGTGTCCCAGTTTTTTGATTTTGAAATTCTGGTCCTCCTACACTTATACTTAATAATAGTAATAATACAGCGGTTTTATACAGCGCTTTTCACGGTAACACAAAGACGCTTCACAATAAAGTAACACTAAAACAAGGAGACAAAATGGTATTGAGGAGCAGCCATGTGTGGGAACTATAGGCTGTGAGGAAAAGGTGTGTTTTGAGTTTTTTTAAGGTGTTTAGTGAGTCCAAGTTTTTGATGTGAAGGGGGGAAGTGTTCATAAAGGGTACGGGCAGCCATGGTAAAAGCTTGAGTTTAGTTGAGTAATAAATTTGACAGTGGCCACGTTTACATGATGTTTTTTTAATTCCATTTTAATTGTTCTGAACTAAAATGGAAATAGTTATTTTGAATTGAGGTTTGCATGGAAAACACGTTAAATCTCCTTTATTTAATTCTGAGGATCGGGAAGGGGTCTGATTGGACAGGGACATGAAAGTATTTACGTCGACCGGAAGAAAACACACACTTCAGCTGCTACTGGCTTTTCTGTCATCTCGGATTGTCGTTACACCGTGGACACAAACACAGTCCAAACTTTTTTCGCAGACGTCATCACGCTTTACGTCTGTCGGCTGAGGAGGAGAAGGGAAGAGTGTTGGAGACGGAAGGAAGAAGACAAACTGAGTCAACGGCTGCTCTACCTCAGCCCACTCCCGAATCCCGCTCACAAATCCAAAGAGCAGTGGATGAAAGTCTGAAGCCAGGACTGGTGGAGCTGGATTGTTAGGATTGCATCAAAAGGGCAACCCAATGAGCATGTGCTGAACGACCGGGATTATTTTTAAGAAGAATAAACCACCCACTTACTTCAGAATTAAGTTTAATTCTGACTAATTGTTTTCATTAGGAATGAAGTGTTTACATGGTCTTTTTATAGTGGAATAAATATTTATTCAGAATTAAATTATCTTTATTCTGAATTAAAGCTCTCATGTAAAGGTGGCAAATGTCACAGTACTCTTACTTGAGTAAAAAAGTTTTGGTTACTCGTCCCTTCTGTGAGTAAATCCAGTGACTGAAGGGGTTGTAGAATGTTTGTCCACTAATTCTTTGGATTGGCAGTTAAAATCCCACTCTTGTTGTAAACGTCGTTGGTTGAGTGGTTCGGCTCTCACAGATGAATGCTGTCGTTGTGTCTTTAGCAAGACACTTAACCCCCCCTCACCCCGACTACTTGTGTACACTGGTGTATGAATGAATGGGTGAGTGGTTCCTTGTAATATAAAGTGCTCTGAGTGCCTTGAGGGTGGAAATGCGCAATATAAAAATTGGAGCATTTACCATGACAGTTGTTTCTGTCGAGTTGCAGTGTGTAGTGTCAGCCACCTGCTTGTATCCATGGAGACGTTATTGCGTCGTAAACTTTCGTAAACCTTACTTCCCCATTTTCCTGTCCGAGATACAGTACTGCAAGAAAACCTTCCGCTTATAATCAACTCTAAAGTGATTAAAACCTGGGAAATTTTGTACAATTAAATTTATATATACATATTATTATTATTATTATTATTATTATTATTATTGTTATATTTATAAATAAATGAATGAATGATAGATAGACAAATAAATAAATAAATAAATACCCGGCCCCAGGTAAGCGGAAGGAAATGGATGGATAAATAAATAAATAAAAACAACAACAACAACATCAACAAAAAACATTATTGCTTTGCCTGAAATGTTCCACAGTACAACATTTAAGTTTATCTATCTCCATGGAGACGGAGAAGTAGGTGACAACATCATACCAAGTTATAGTTAACCTATATATATGTGAAAACACAATCCTGGGCATAGTAAGAAAGCATACAGTATATTTCAAGGTATGTTTTTAGCAATTAAAACACATGATATTGAAAAAAAAATGCAAGATAGATATGTTTAATGCCATACTGTGGAACATTCCAGGCAAAGCAATGACAACTCTATGGAGACAAGCAAGTGGCAGACCACCTACCCACCAGAAAAAAAGTTCCATAGTCAAGGTGCACGAAGTCTACAAGTGGCAAAAAACTATGGGATTTCAGTGCTGAACCAGTTAAACAGAAGTATAAAAATAGTCCCTCAGTTTTTGCTTTGTGCATTTCTTACACTTTCCCAGACCCCCGCAGATCTGAGCCGGTCCATAAGAGCTATTTTGAGTTCAGCATTTGCATTGTACAAACTTGTGCGGAGTATCCAGGTCAGCACCTCGCAGACACTTCCTGTGCCGCTTCTGCCTCCTCATCAGCTCCACTTCTGTCTGTGGCTCCACATTGTCCAGAGGAGCGAGAGTCGAGCACTACTTCAGTTATTTTAGTCTCTGCACACACAAGCCGGACTTCCTGTCTCAATTGATTTTCAAATTCTACTAATAACTTTTGAAATACTCCACGGCCGGGTGTGCCAGGATCCATGCGTTTAGAGTGTGGACAGCGAACAACAGACACAGATGTACTCGGGGTTAATACTGCGGGACATACGGGAGCACTGGAAGATTTGAGATCAAAGATTGCAGCTGTAATGAATGCATGAAATAAATAAAAATAAATTAACGTTCAAATTTTAACATGCTGACAACATTTTTTTTTTCTACTTTTCCCAAAATAAATATCTGTATTGTAGGAAATTGCAAAATGGCAAAATAAATAAAACATTCAATCATTATGGATTATTTAAAATACAGTACATTATACAAAAATATTCAATTTTTTTCTGTAAAATTCAAGATTGTAGTCATTTATTATATATTTATAAATAATTTCTCATATTATTATTAAGATAAGTAGCTGCAGTAGTAATAGAGGTAGTCATAGCAGTAGTAGAAGTAGCAGTAGTAGTAGAAGCAGTAGTAGAAGTAGCAGCAGCAGTAGTACTAGTAGCAGTAAGAGCAGTAGTGGTAGTAGTAGTAGCAGTAGTAGCAGCAGCAGTAGTAGTAGTAGTAGGAGTAGCAGCAGCAGTAGTAGTAGTAGTAGTAGTAGTAGTAGTAGTAGTAGTAGTACCAGTAATAGCAGTACCAGTAATAGCAGTACCAGTAATAGCAGCAGCAGAAGCAGTAGTAGTAGCAGAAGCAGTAGCGGTAGTAGTAGTAGCGATAGTAGCAGTAGCAGCAGTAGTAGTTGCAGTAGTAGTTGCAGTAGTAGTAGTAGTAGTAGTAGTAGTAGTAGTAGTAGTAGTAGTACCAGTAATAGCAGCAGCAGTAGCAGCAGCAGAAGCAGTAGTAGTAGCAGAAGCAGTAGCGGTAGTAGTAGTAGTAGCAGTACCAGTAATAGCAGCAGCAGTAGCAGCAGCAGAAGCAGTAGTAGTAGTAGCGATAGTAGCAGTAGCAGCAGTAGTAGTTGCAGTAGTAGTAGTAGCAGTAGTAGTAGTAGTAGTAGTAGTAGTACTAGTAGCAGTAGTAGTAGTAGTAGCAGTACCAGTAACAGCAGCAGTAGCAGCAGCAGTAGCAGTAGTAGTAGCAGAAGCAGTAGTAGTAGTAGTAGTAGTAGTAGTAGTAGTAGTGGTAGTAGTAGTGGTAGTAGTAGTGGTAGTAGTAGTGGTAGTAGTAGTGGTAGTAGTAGTAGTAGTAGTAGTAGTAGCAGTAGCAGCAGCAGTAGTAATATGTATCATTGTGGTGCCTTTGGTTATTTCCTTTGGTTAAAAAAACTATTATCTCTCTAACTAATTTGGGAATCTTGCCTATTCATCCATGTTGTTCACTAGTTTTCAAATTTTAAGTAGAATTTTTTTTATTTTTGATAATTATTTCTTATTTATTAGATCACCAAATCTTTAATGCGATATTTAATATCCCTAATTTTGAGAAAACACTTCTATAGATAAACCTATTGTAGTTTACACAGCAGTGCAGTAAACCAGCTTTCTCCAAAAAAAAAAAAAAAAAAAAAAAAAAAAGATACATATTTCTGTCTGTAGCACCAATTTGTACCCATTGGCTCCCCCTCTCCCTCGGCTTGTGAATAATTTGTTCTTGTGCTTTTCCATAATGAATGAAAAAGTGTGGTGCTCTGGAGTTCCCTGTGGCTAATTGGGACCCAGAGCTGGAAACATCTTCATCGGGGAGAAGCGCTCCAGACCGCTGCAGGGACCAAGCTGCTGGAGCCGGCCTCGCTCCTCATTAACTAAAACCGTGTTAGCGACGCAACGTAACGCCACAGTGGCAATTTGTGTTCACGAAAACGACTGATTTATGTATGTCGACGTACAGTATAGACAAGTAAACAGGAGCGGTATGATTTGAACGATGCAGGTTGGGAAACATTTTAAGATCCCATATTTCGCCAAATTGACTCTTGAATGTTGTTATCTCGTCAAAATCAGACCTGGAGTTGTGTTTTGTTTCATTCAGCTCTTTATTATTAGTCTGTTTACGTCTCCAAAACTCAAAAGTGGTAGTTTTCAAGTTAATTTATATTTTTAGTTCAGTAGAGTTTGGAAATTCCAGAGCTGAAATGATCCGAATGATTTTAGTGAAGATGTGTGGAGTTTAAAAACACAATGGAGCACTTCCTGTATTACTACATCACATCACAGTTTTCATTTTGAGAACTCAGTCTAAGGGCCTGTTTACGCGAGAACACTTGCGGGTAAAAACAACAAAATATTTTATCCGACGGTGTTTTTGGAGCTTAAAACTGCAAAAATCTGAAACCACCCTCCAGAGTGGAAAACTTGAATATGCTCCGCCGTAGAGTTTCCATCTACACTGCAGAAGACGCAAAACTCTGGTCAGATCTGCTCACATTGCGTATGATGTTTACGTCACATACATCACTACCTAGCCTCACCACCGAGCTGCCTGGCGTGCATACCCATTCGAATTCCACACACTTTTGCGTCACCATATGCACACAGATTTCCTCCTGAAAACGCTTGTCTAAACACGGAATAAAAAGTGAAGACGCAACGCCACTTTTGCGTCTTCTGTTCAGACCGTCATCATATAAACATTACCTTAATTTGCAGGGTTTGTGTGTTAAACATGTGTGAATGAAACAAAACACAACTCCAGGTCTGTTTGTGATGAGGAAACAACATTTTAACATACTGTAGAAAGCGTAAAATGGGTCCATTAAAATTACAATTAGTCAGAGCTGAAAGGGACAGTTTCAAATTTTGGACATAGAACTTCATTTCCTAGTGAGCCAGAGTGTTGGAGACGTGTGGAGACACTTTTTAAAATATTCCATCCAGTCCTTGTATTTGCAGAGGTCGCTGGTGCTAGGCTAGTGCATGTCAATGGCCATAGTTATCCTGCCACTAAAAACAATCTTACCCACTCCACAAAACACCCGAAGCAAATCTATTATTACACCAGACAGTCGATGTGAATGTCTGTGTGGATAGAATAATTTTAGAAGTAAAACCAACCTTGTATGTGAAGGATTTATGTCTGAGCAGCAGCAGCGAGTTGTACTTCCTGATAGAAAGTTCGGCAGTGGCGGACTGATATATGAGAAAATAGTCCCTCAACATGCGACGATTCATGCGATGCAAGGTTAGTTTTATTTCAAACATTATTCTATTAGCACAGACATTTACATCGACAGTCTGGCGTATTAATCGATTTGCTTCGGGTGTTTTGTGGAGTGGGTAAGACTGTTTTTAGTGGCAGGCTAACTATGGCCATTGACATGCACTAGCCTAGCACCAGCGACCTCTGCAAATACAAGGACTGGATGGAATTTTTTTTTTTAAAGTGTCTCCACACGTCTCCAACACTCTGGCTCACTATGTCCAAAATTCCAGACTGTCCTTTTAATATAGAAATAAAGATGTTGAAAGGAAGGAGATAAACTCGTTGAGATATTACACCAACAATAAAACCTTACTCTCTCCTCCTCCTCTCTCTTTGTGTCCTCATCTAGCTTTTTCTTCTAGACTTCTTTCATTCTCTATCTCTTTCTCTCCCCCTCATGCTGAAGCGCCCCACTGTCGTTATGTAGCTGCATTATTAATTCAGTCTCTGCTCCGTTTTAGGATAGACTCAGAGAATATAAACTGCCAATCTGCACCACCAATCACCCAAATCACATTTAGACTAAGTTACGGTGGGTGAAGCGTCTTGCCACTCGTCTTGGACACAACAACAGAACTTAGCCTGAGCAGGAATTTAACCTTTAGGTTGTTGGATGAGTCCCACCAGACAACATATTAATATAAACTGCTTTGGTAAATGTATTGTGTCAGCCTTATTTCATTATAGTCAATATCACCAACAGGGTATAAAAAGTGGAGCGTTAAAATTGACTCTCACAGAATCAATTTTAACATTTTCTCAGAGTTTATATGAGGCCCAATCTGTTTTAGAGTTAATTAACATTTTTGGGAAAGTTAATTAAGTAACACTGGACCAAAGTTCCTATTTAACCCTGAAACCAAGAGTTATATTAACGTTTTGAGAGCGAAATGATAACACTTATCCTGATTTAGCTAAACAACACACAGAGGTGATTTATTTTTACACTTTATTTTAGTTCATTTAAGATTAAATTATGTACAGAACTGGTCCAAATTGGTCTTTACCCACGGGAGTTTGAAGTGGTGGGTGGTGCCAAATTAACACTAATGCTGGACATACACTGGGTAATATTTTCGATCGTTTCACCCAGGCCTGCTCAAACTGTACGACCAAATCACAGGGTTTAAAAGTTCACAGCTCACGATACACGCTTTTACACTTCACAAACTACTTCAGCAGAGCGAAACCCTCACGAGAGGCGACTGGATTCCAAACAGGTTTGATATTCTTGCAACCTACGACTGCCGATCAGGAGCTGGTCGTGAAGTATTAATTGGTTCTCGTTAACTCACGTTTACAACACGATTAAGCCAAAACTCGGCCCGATTGCCAAAACAGTGGCAAAAGTGAAAAATCGACTCCGAAAGGGACAAAAATTGCACAGTGTACGCCCGGCTTAAGATGAGTCGAATTAATTAACTTCACCTATATCAAATTTGGCAAATAACCCCAACTCAAACCTCCATTTAACTTTCAAATAGTTAAAATAACACTTTTTGTGTTAAAAAACAACTCTGAAATATTTCACCCTGAAATTTTAACCCTCCAGTTTTTGCTCTGTAGTGTTGTTACGATACTCACATTTCAAACTCGATTTCAATACTAAGGAATAGACTCGAGACTCAATACTGATTCTGATTCCATGGTGATAATAATAATAATAATAATAAAAATAACACTTTTTCTTTAGACAACAGAATGTAATTTTCAACATTAAATCATAGTAATTTCTTTTATATTTCCAGTTGATCTTATGAGTAATCACACAATGTAATGTGTATCTTCTGTGTAATCCAGGGATCTCCAACCTTTTTCTTCTGATGAGCTACCTTTACAAAAAGAAAATGCCAAAGAGCTACTTTTTTTTAGCGGTTACAAGAAATTGAGCATTAGAAAGACTTAAATGGGGAACAGTTCAACACCTATAAAACATAAACCTTTATCCATTTATTAGTATAAGTATTTATTATTCATTAGTGCACAAATTTAGGCATCAAAACGATACATTTATAATTGTAGTTTTGAGCCATTCAGCACAATATGTATATTTCAGAAATCGTTTGGCGAGCTACTTGGAGCGGAGTGGAGAGCTACTGGTCGGTTTGTAGACCCCTGGTGTAATCCCTCAGTGATCCATGGGAGTATTCTAGTCTATGTGCTCTTATATTTGTTCTGGTACAGCTCAAGACCGTTCTAAAGCTTCAGGAAAGCTTCATCTTTGTCCTGTGAATGTGACTTTTTTAGTATCGATACTTGCTCAAAGAGTATATAGTTTCGATACTAGTTTTAGCATCATTTAGTATTTGTTTTTCAATACTTTTCCAGCTCTACTCTCCACTGTCGGATCTGGAAATCTGCTTTTCTTGCAAGCTACGCCTATAGAAACACGCGCCGCTTCAGTCTTCGTACCGTGTGCCGTCATTGCATTTCCAGCATACCACGAATACTGCACAGACACTTCTACATTAGCAAGGTTAATTATGCTATTTTCCAAGCAAATACTGACAAAGCTATTGACATGTATTACAAAAGGCCCTTGCACATGACTACATAATACCGGATATTGTCCAAAGACCAAACAAACCCGACGTGTGGGTGTCATGCAATTTTAATTTCACCCTATATTGTTTGTATTAGCAACGTAGCACTACTTAGCTTCAGGGCCACGTTCACAGAGTCCATGTCGGCCGGCGAACGAAAAGCTTACTCATTCGTATGCTAATGTTATGGGATAATATTTGTTCCTCTGATTTGCAATAAGCCAAAGTCCACCTCTTCTAATAAGCTCGATGAATAATGCACAAAGCTTATACAATGTTTAGAAATGCATATCTTTGGAAATGGGGGAAATAAGAATAAGAAAGAGGCCGGCGTTTGGGGGGAGTTAATGGGAAGAGGCAGTTCTCCCGCGGGACTGAGAGGTTTTAGCAAAGTCCAGCAGAAATTCAGATTTGGGGAGTTGATAGTAAAACTGGATGCAATAACAAGAAACTAAAAGTAAGAGGGTTTGGGGGATGTTTGTATCTATTTGGGATTATTTTTAAAGGTCCTGTATTATGCTAAATTGATTCTTGTGAGCTTTAAGTCGTGTTGTAATGTTGTTACGTCATCAAAAACAAATCTGGAGCTGTGGTTTGTTTCATTCGCACATGCTTCACACCCTTTATTACTAGTCTGTCTGCATTTCCAAAGCTCAAAATGCTCTGTTCAACCTTGTGATGTCATGAAGCGGGAGTTTTGAAGTTAACAGCTACCTCTTAGAGATTGAAAATTCCAAGGCTGAGATTGTCCAAATGATTCTAGGGAAGGTGCATGGGGTTTTAAAACACAGTAGAGCACTTCCTGTATACGTGACATCACAAGGTGGAACCAAGCACAACCAAATATCTTCACAAAATGTAGCCCTTCCTGAAAAATATGAAAGTGACATTGCGCCTACAATAGTAAAAAGAGTATTTTTTGGTATATTTTACAAAATGATTTTGTTACAGAGCTACAGTTTTGTTGTTTGTTTAGAGGAAGGAAACATTTGACACATTTGACACAAGCGACACATTTGACATTTTCACAGTTTTGAAGATTAAAACGGATGTGGTTCATATGAACTTTGAACAAGAAGTGGTTTAGCAGATAATTTTAGTATCACAGCCATGCTCAAGAGTTTATTTGTTTTTATTGAACCACATCAAATCGATTTGAAATATATTGTATTGAACCGAAAGTGCATTGTATCGAGATATGTATCGTATATATAGGCACTAGCCCTAGTGTATATATATATATATCCAGTGAATATATATACCTTATATGTATTAATTCTGGTTGTGCTTACTGACCTCGAACTGATTTTATGTGGTACACGGTGCTCAAAAATCTGATAAAATGTTTTAGTACGACTTTGGTAAGCTACAAAGTAGAGGTCTGCGTGGGACAGAACTTTCAGTCCCGCTCCTGCCCACAAACAATTGTAATTTTCATTCCTGCATCTGTGATATTTTGTCCCGCTCCCGCTTGCAAATATTAAAAGTCCTTTATTACACGGAGGGACACCAACGAGTTTTGACCAGCAGGATGGTCTTCGTCAGGGCATAAGGGGCACGTGCACTGCTACTTTTTAAACTCTTTTATGACTCAGTGAAGCCCTCTACCTCTTCTCTTCATCTGACAACTCCAGGTCTGTGATGAGGAAACAACATTATAACATAGATTAGAAAACACCATAATATGAAGTGAAATGTCAATCTGTGATAACTTAAAATTAACTCCAAATTAAGATACATGTCTGGACCTTGCTGTGGATTTTAAAAACTATATTCGTTATATATCGTTATCTACCACAACAGCAGGCCAGGTATTAAAATATTGGTATCGGCTCAAAATAATCTATTTTGTAATGTTTCTAATACAGTTGAGGAGGATTAGATAGGAAGGCTTAGAAGGCTGAGGGTTTTGCTGCTGAGATGAAGAATGGATGGTAGAGGATTGCTGAGTGTTGTTGAAATTGGAGAGCAGAAGAAGAAGAAGAAGTCAAAACACACGGGTAAATGTCAAAGCTGTTATTGCTAGCAACAAGACACCAGTAACAGGTAAGTACAATGGCAAGTAAACTTAAGTAACCTTTTTACTGTTTAAATGATTTAGAAAAACAAAGGAGGGTCCGCCACCTGCCTGTCTCCGTGGAGGTGTTATTATTTTGTCTAGATTCTTCCATTATGACATGAAATTCATGGGGTCAGGCAGGTGACACAACCAGGAAAAGGTCAGATCTGTGGAGAGGCGAGCACACTTATGTTAAGAATGCATGTTCTTCAAGGTACTTTTAAGTTAAAATACTGTATTTTTAAGACTATAAGGCGCACTTCAAATCCTTTAATTTTCAATCTCAACAGTGCATCTTATGTATTAATTCTGGTTGTGCTTACTAAGCTCGAACAGATTTTATGTGGTATAAAAATCTGTCAAAATGTTTTAGTACGACTTCTGGTAAACTACAAAGCTGCAGATTGTCGGAGAATTACGGCGACTGTAGTCAGGAGCCTCGCAGAGTCGTGTTCTTTAGTCCGATAGAAGCTGAACCACATCAGTGCAGAAGGAGCGAGCTGTTTTTTCAGCGCTTATAGTTTATGCAAATTATCCATGTGGTTTTAAGTTTTGTTTCTGTAAAATGTAAACAAATGTGTGCAAAGCTGCATTAAACACATTATTACTCCATGTATATTTAAGTCCTCCTCATAGGAAACGAAAAAACACACTCAAATTTTCCACCCACATCCACATTCATAATACACACTCACCAAGACAGGGAGGGAACGCCAGGCAAATTACGCCACAATTTGCCAATGGATTGTGGATGCCCGGGCTAAGGATCAGTCTCAAGTGTCGTCTGTTTGTTTAGCTTAATGCACTTTATAATCCGGTGCACCTTATGTTTGAAAATAGACGAAGAGAATTTAACATTATTGATTTTGCGCCTTATAATCTGGTGCGCCTTATAGCCCAAAAAGTACTGTACCTGCAATTTGGGGGAAAAAAAGCCGGATAGATTTAGTTTAAAGCCATACTGTACAACATTTTAGGAAAAGCAATACCAGCCTACACCAGACGTTAAGAAATGAGTCTTTAACAACAAACATACAGTATTTCACAACTTTTATTTTGGGAACTGATGCATTTACTGTAATCTTTATCTTTGTAGCAATCTGCTAGATTTATATTTCCCAACTTGTACAGAATCTCTTCTTTGGAAATCCTACTTTAGAGGAAGTGTACTGGCAGCATAAACAAACCCTCATGATCACCAACTTTGGTTTAAATCTCACTTGTAAACAAAGAAAATGACTCACGCTGTTTTTGAATGGTTTTATATCCGGCTAAGAGTCAGTGCCGGGGAACGCTCATGTTTTCAGGTGACCGGGCTATATCTGGACCAGAATAAATAGATCCTTTAAAGGACTAAGTCAGGCATATAAATACGTCATCTCTGTTCGATCTTCTCTGCGTGCCTTCAGCTGCTCCGCGCTGGTTAGCACAAAGTTGAGGCTGAGTTCAATCAATGCTCCAAATTAGCAGACGCCGTCCCATCGCTACAGCTGACCCACTTTTACCCCGGACAAAGTACCTCTCCAGACAGACCGCAATGTTCCGAGAAAGCTACATTTTACATTTACTTGAGTAACTTTTTGAACAGAGGGTTGTTTAAAGATTAGTTTTGTTGCAATATACATGTCTGAGTGTAGTTTTGGTCAGTGTCTATTACCAGTTTAATCTCTCAGAAGCAAAAAGTGTTTCTGAAATGCTGAAAAATTTCATATACTCTGGTTTTTCAAAATGAGATATGGTATTTATTGCATTGGGGCTTGTGTGGAGGCCAAAGACAAAACGCCCAAATGAACCAAAACAAACATGGTGAAGCAACAGATCTTCATTTTTAAACAAAAATATGGGCTATTGTGGTGGACGTAATAATAATACTAATTATTATATAGTTTTCTTACCACTCAAAGACATTTTACAAAGACTACTATTGAAAAAAGCAAAGTAATGAGACAAAATTTTGGCATAATTTAAAAGCAGGTTTGGAATTAAAAGTAGTTCTAAATACAGTAGATGGGTTTGGAGTGGTTTCTTGAAGGTGGACAGTTCTTTGCTGAGGCAGAGAGTTCCAGAAGCTGGGGGCGGCGATGGAGAAGGTTCAGAGCTTGGTCCTGCAGGAGAGGGACAGGGGCAGAGGCAGGAGCACAGGGAGGGGCAGGAGGTTGTGGTCAGAGGACTGGAGGGAGCGAGATTGCGTCTGGGGAGCAGCAGGTCTGAAAGGTCGGACGGGGTCTGGTTGCGCAGGACTTTGAAGTGGATGCGCATGTGACACAAGTTTGATTTTTCGTCTTGTGATACTTGTGATGATCAATCAGATTCCAGGTTACCTCAGTATGGCATTAGGAGGATATGCTACTAAAAAAAAAAAGTTACAAAAACATGCAAAACATACTGTACATTCGTATTGTGAGTGGGGATCACCTCTTCACCAAACCTGAAGCACAATTCATGTAGCTCAGTGGAAGCAAAAGGAGAAATTCAATTTGTCAACTGGACAAAAGTTTGTTTTGGTCTAAGTCGTACTACAGTGTTTGTAGTTATCTCCTCCCTTCGGCCAAATATAAGGCAGTGTCTACCGGCGTCTGACCAGAACTGAAGAAGCAGCTTGGACGAGCTGCGAAACGCTTTCAACCAAAATAAACTTTTGTCCAGTTGACAAATTGAGTTCCTCCTTTTGCCCTGGATTGTGCCTGGACGACTGAGGGATTTGACACGAGTTCAGTGGAGTTTAGGGCCTGTTTACACGAGAACACTTGTGGGTAAAGATAACAAAATTTATCAGAAGTGCATTTCGTTTAGATGGTGATGGCATTTTGGGGGCTTAAAAACGCAAAAATCTGAAACCACCCTCCAGAGTGGAAAAGTTTAATACACTCCACTTTAGCGTTTGCGTCTACACTGCCCAAGACGCAAAACTCTGGTCAGATCTGCTCATTTCACGTACACTTTTACGTCACATACATCACCACTTAGCGTCACCACCGAGCTGCCTGACAAGCATATCCAATCGAATTCAACACACTTTTGCGTCACCGTATGAACGCAGATTTCCTCCTGAAAACGCTCGTCTAAACGCGGAATAAAAAGTGAAGACGCAACACCACTTTTACGTCTTCATCATATAAACGTAGCCTTAATGACATACTGTGGAACATTTCCTGGCAAAGAAATAACATCTCCATGTAGACAGAATATCCCTCAGTAAAGTTACATAGGCTGCATTCAGACTGCAGCCTGAAGTGACCCAAATCTGATTTTTTGGCCCATATGTGACCTGTATCTGAGTTTTTTAATGACAGTCTGAACGACACAGATCCGATTTTTTCAAATGCGACCCAGGACACTTGGATATGTGCTCCTGAAACTGATACATATCTGATCTTTTGACATGTGACTTCAGTCTGAACGGCCAAAGCGCATTCATCTGACCTACACGTTATCAACAAGCCACAAACGTCACTATTCTGCGCTGAAGTAGGCGGAAATTGTTAATGAACTCTGTGTCACTGAAGCGAAGCACATCACCACTCACCACTCTTGGCTACGTCTCCACATCCACACGTTCCTTTCATCGGACGTCGCTGCCGCTGCTCCACAAAACACCAAGGCCAAAAATCCTCGTCCTTCTCCTTCTCAATCTCCTCCTTAAAACAAGTAAGTTGTTCATGTTCTGGCTCCGGTACGAGAGGAACTTTAAAATCTCCAGGTGCTCAATGCTGCGTCCATGTTTGGACAACTTCCGTAAACACAGAGCACGCTCGCTGCGGTTGATGTCATCATGTTCTCAATTGCGCTGGACACTTTCGGGCCGTTTAGTGTTCACACTGGAGTCACATACAAGTCGCATTTAATTGGAAATATGAACGACCTCGCAAAAACATCGGATTTCACAAAAAAATCAGAATTGAGCGTTAAGCCCTGCAGTCTGAACGTAGCACCTTTGAATATGTTCAGTTTCAATGTGTACAAACAACATATCCAAAAATGACCCTTTAGAAACCTCATGAATATTTTAAAATGAATTTGATTTTTACTCATAGTTAAGAAGTACACTCACACAGATCTGTAATTCAAGTCACATCGCTGCTCCTCTTGTGATATTATTATTGTGTTGGAGTTTTGTGGTTTGAAAAAGTGGATGAAAATATGGTCATATGAAAGTGATTACATCATGGTTCCTCCACAGAGCTCCTTTATGAGAGCGAGCGGCTCATGACTGAACTCGGGTTCAGATCAGCTGGAGCAGTTTTAACTTCAAAACATGTGACGAGTGTGAAAAGGACCAGGGCCCTCGACTCGGAGCGATACACACAGAAGGTGACGACAAGGTTATGTAAAGAGGAACGGAGCGAGGGAGGAACAGAGAGAGAGACAGAGGGCAAAGGAGAGACATTATAAGAGAGAAAGAGAGAGAGAAGAGAGAGAGATGGTAAGAAAGTGAATAAGAGAGTAGAAGAGAGTGAAAGAGGAAGAGAAGAGGGGGAAAGAAGGGTTGAAAAAGATGGAGAAAGAGAGAGGAAAGGAGAGGAGAGACATTGTTAGAGAGTGAGACAGTAAGAAAGAGAGAGAGAGGGTAAGAAAGGGTGAGAGAGATGGGGAAAAGAGAGATATTGTAAGAGAGTAAGAGACAGAGTAAGAGAGAAAGAGAGAGAGATGGTAAGAAAGTGAATAAGAGAGCGAGAGGGAAAGTGAGAAAGAGAAAAAGAGAGAGAAGGAGTTAGAGAGAGAGAAAGGGGGGAACAGGGGGAGAAAGGAAGATTGAGCGAGACGGAGAAAGAGAGAGGAAAAGAGAGATATTGTTAGAGGGTGAGACAGTAAGAGAAAGAGTAAGAGAGAAAGAGAGAGAGACGGCAAGAAAGCGAATAAGAGAGTAAAAGGGAGTGAAAGGGGGAAAGAGAGAAGGTAAGAGAGAGAGATATTGTTAGAGAGTGAGACAGTAAGAAAGAGAGAGAGAGGGTAAGAAAGAGAAAAAAGAGAGTAAGGGAGAGAGGGAAGGTGAGAGAGAGATGTAGAGTAAGAGAGAGGGTAAGAAAGGGTGAGAGAGATGGGGAAAGAGAGGGGAAAGAGAGAGATTGTCAGACAGTAAGAGAAAGAGTAAGAAAGAAAGAAAGAGAGAGAGAGATGGTAAGAAAGTGAATAAGAGAGAGAGAGGGAAAGTGAGAAAGAGAGAGAGAAAGAGTAAGCATGTGGAGAGAGAGAAAGAGAGAGGGAAAGAAAGGGTGAGAGAGATGGAAAAATTGTAAGAGACAAAGTAAGACAGAAAGAGAGAGAGCGGATAAGAAAGAGAGAGTAAGAGAGAGGGAAAGTGGGAGAGAGCCAGAGAAAAAGAAAGAGAGAGAGGGGGTAAGAAAGAGAAAGACAGGGGGAAATAGACAGAGAGAGAGAAAAGGAGAGAGAAAGAGTAAGAGAGAGAGGGAGGAGAAGGAGAGAGGGAAAGAGAAAGAGAGAGAGAAAGAGAGAAAAGAGTAGTGATAGGGTGAAAAGGGTGAGAGAGAGATGGAGAGAGACAGGCCAAAGAGAAGGAAAAGATAGGAGAGGAGAGATATTCTAAGAAAGAGAGAAAGTAAGAGACAGAAAAGAGCGAAAGAGAAAGAGAGACGGTAAGAACGAGAGTAAGAGAGAGGGAAAGTGAAAGAGAGCCAGAGAGACAGAAAGAGAGAGAGATGGTAAGAAAGAGGAAGAGAGAGTAAGAGAGAGAGGGAAAGTGAGAGAGAGCCAGAGAAAAAGAGAGAGGTAGTAAAAAAGAGAAAGATAGAGTAAGAGAGAGGGGGAAATAGAGAGACAGAAAGAGAGAAAATGAGAGAGAAAGAGTAAGAGAGAGAGGGTTAGAGAAAGAGAGAGGGAGAGAAAGGGTGAGAGAGATGGAGAGAGAGAGGCCAAAGAGAGGGGAAAGGAGAGATATTCTAAGAGCGATAGAGTAAGAGACAGAATAAGAGAGAAAGAGAGGGGGGGTAAGAAAGAGAAAGAGAGAGTAAAACAG
Source organism: Boleophthalmus pectinirostris (assembly GCF_026225935.1). Lineage (NCBI taxonomy): Eukaryota > Metazoa > Chordata > Actinopteri > Gobiiformes > Gobiidae > Boleophthalmus > Boleophthalmus pectinirostris. The sequence continues at coordinate 11,794,616 of NW_026571070.1, forward strand.
AGAGGGAAAGCGAGAGAGAGCCAGAAAAAAAGAGAGAAGAGGTAAGAAAGAGAAAGACAGAGTAAGAGAGAGCGGGGGAAATAAAGAGACAGAGAAAGAGAAAAGGAGAGAGAAAGAGCAAGAGAGAAGGGGGAGAAAGAGAGAGGGAGGGAAAGAGAGAGAGAGGGAAAGAGAGAGGGAAAAGAGTAGAGAGAGGAGGAAAACGGTGAGAGAGATGGAGAGAGAGAGAGGAATGGAGAGATATTTCTAAGAGAAAGAGTAAGAGACAGAAAAAGAGAGAAAGAGAGGGTAAGAAAGAGAGTAAGAGAGAGAGAAAGTGAAAGAGAAACGGAGAGATAAAGAGTAAGAGAGAGTGGGCTGGGGGTATGGACAGACACAGAGAAACATGATGGAATGATTACGACAAAGACAGAAAAGGAAAGAGACGTGGAACGAGTGAGAGAAAGAGAAAGAGAAAGAGAGAAGGAGGGGGAGAGTCTAAAGTTATAGACTGGACCCCACTAAGAAAACATGACCTGGACCTGAGACCAAGGTAAAGTGATAGGAAAGAAATATGTGGGGAACAAAAAAAAAAAAAAGAAAAGAAAACATGGAGGTGACGGCACTTTGAAAAACGAACGGTAAAGAATTAACAACTTGTCATTAACTTGTGAGAAAGACTTGAAAATAGCTGATTTTTGTCGCATTAGTTCGGAAAAAATGGTCAGAAAATGGTGCAGCTTCTTCATCTGGAATAAAGAAAATCACAAACAGAATCAACGTCAAAGAAATATGAGATAAAATAATAAAAAATCTAAACAAATTTGTGTCATAGGAACCCTTTTTCGTACCACTCGCTTCTTGATACATGTAAAAAAAAGATGCAATTTTGCAAAAGTACGTTAAAAATCAAACCATAAGAACATTATTTTTTGTTTTGTCCCTTTTTCACTTCTGGTTGAGTCCGATACAAAACCAAAAATAACCCACAGTATCTTTAAACTTGTATCACCAACATCCTCATAACATTCAGTCGAGATGAGTCTTTTCCAATCTCGTTTTATCTTTCAAAAATATTACCCACTGTAGCTTTAAGAGCCCTTTAAAGTCCCACCTTAAGGACGTCTTTTGCGCCGGGAGAGACCATATTGTGGATGTCGAGATTATGAAACTGGGCAGATTTCATTTCCTTCAGCAGAGCCATGAAAAAAAAAAAAAAAAAAAAAAGGACCATTTCTGACACACACCTACACAGGCCTGGTACAGAGACGGAGACAGAGGCTGGGGCCGGGGCCGAGGCTGAGGCTGAGGCTGGGCCCGCTCCAATAACGTGATTATAGAAAACGCAGTAAGAGGAGAGCCACACTGATGTAACCGGGTCAAGGAGAGGTGAGCTCGCTGCGTCACTGCACGAGTCTGAGCCGGACCCTTACCGTCAGGAGGAAGTTTACGTTGGAGATTGTGAACATATTTCCGACGTCATTTCAAATCTTTCCCGGTTTCTTCCTTCATTTTGTTGATATATTAGACGCAAAACAAACTTGGTTACCGTATGTTTGAGTAAAGTCGAGGTGACTGGAAATTTGCCCAAGAATTCAAATTCCATCTCAATTTTTGTTTTTCAATCAGGCTTCAATCCTTCTGTCAAAAGTGAAACGTTTATTTGTGATATAAAAGTAGGGCTGTGCAAAAATACTGAATTATCGATATATCGTACCATTTAATGTGATGATACAGTATCGATATCGTGGGCTACTGCATCGATATATCACCAAGAGTATTTTTGGGTATATTTTAGTCAATTATTTTGTTAAAGCACTACAGTTTTGTTGTTTGTTTAGAGGAAGGAGACTTTTTTTATGCAACACATTTGACATTTTCACTGTTTTGATGATTAAAATGTTTGTAACTTTGCACAAGAAGTGTACAAGAAGATACTTTTAGTATCACAGCCACGAATTTGCCTTTATTTTTTTATTGAACAGTACTGAATCGATTTGAAATATATCGCATCGAATCGAAAGCGCTCTGTATCGAGATATGTATTGTATCGTGACCTATTAGGGATGTAACAATAACCAAAATATTCAAATCAAAAGTCTCACAATATGATCGTGGACTGTCACAATAAATTGAATCACAAGTTTCTTTGCTTAAATTCATGGTTTTATAGTAGCAAGAGCTTATGAACACAGGGAACTACATATCCCATGATTCATTTCAGCGCAGACAACATGAAGAAATATGTTTTTTACTTGAATTCTTGGGATTATGACGGAAATAATTCACACCAAAATCTTGTCAAGGTATTTTAAAAGCCAAAAAGGAACGCACTTGGAAACGGGAGCGGGTGGGGGCTGTTTTTTTTAAAGACTGTTTTTTAAAGACTGTATTTGACACACAATATTGTAACTGTTTATTCTTATTATTATCTATGCTGCTGTTGACCTGGACCTGAGTGCAGTATTTCGTTTCTGTGTATTTTTTATACTGAAATGACAAATAAATTCTGATTCTGATTCTGAAGTGTCCCATCATGTCTTGGATATTGTTACATCCCTAGAATATGACAATAAATGCTGTACCAAATGACCGGTCAAGGTATTTTATAATGTCTTGTCACACAGACATTTACTGTACATGGACACTCTGGTGTAATTATAGATTTGCTTCGGGTGTTTTGTGGAGTGGGTAAGACTGTTTTTAGTGGCAGGATAACTATGGTCGTTGACATGCACTTAGCACCAGCGACCTCTGCAAATACAGGACTGTGTGGATTGCTTAAAAAGCTGAGTCTGTAAATATAATTTGGACTGTGTGTATATTTTTGTGTTTTATGTATATATTTAATATATTTTATATTTAATGTAATTATTTACTTATTTTATTATTATTTTTGGGTTAATATTTATTATTGTATTTTTTATTATTAATATATTTAATATAATATTTTAATAATAATATTATATAATAATTAATAATTTATTATTATTATTATTATTATTATTATTATTATTTTATTTTTGTTTCTTAAAATGTTTATTTTTTTATTTTATTTTTTATTTTTTTCTCTTTTTCTTATATAATTGTATCATAATAAATAATTAATAATTATTATTTGTTATTATTTATATTATATATATATATATATTATATATATATATATATATATATATATTATATATATATATATATATATATATATATATTTATTATTTTTATTTATTATTTATTTATTATTTTTTTTTTTTTGCGGCGGGTGAATCGGGGTTTGGGAATGGGGAGGAGGGGGTTTAAATGTGGCATTTGTATACTTATATATTTTGTGGCATTATTGTGTGGCGTAAGACCACAATATAGGAAAAAAATAAACAAAAATTTAATAAAATATAAATGAAATAAAAGTGTCTCCACACGTCTCCATCACTCTGGCTCACTAGGAAACGAGGCCCTATGTCCAAAATTCTGGACTGTCCCTTTAAACTCCACACATCTCTACTAGAATCATTTGGATGATTCAGTCTCTAGTGAACAAAAGGTAAAAGGCAGCTGTTAACTTAAAAACTACCACTTCATGACATCATAAGGTGGAACAGAGCGTTTTGAGGATGTAGACTGCCTAATAATAGTTACTCAAACACGCGTGAATGAAATAAAACACAACTCCAGGTCTGTTTTCGAGCAGGTAACAACATTATAACGCGACTTAAACCTCACAAGAGTCAATTTTGTGTATTATGGCATCTTTAATGTCAGAGAAAATGATAACCAGTCAAGACTTCATTATTTGTAGCTGCCTTCTGTGTCACTTTCCTATCTTCAAACCTGAAATTCCACTTACAAAATTGATGGACGCCTCTCCGCCGCTCCCAGCAGCCATCCTTCACGCAGCCCCTGATACAGTGAGCACATTTGTAACACACTGTACCCATATTTCCAGCTCCAATAATCTGCTTTTTCTAATCAATCCTCCCCCCTGGACAACATGACGGATCGGACCATACCTTGTCATGAATGATTGGACGTCTGTAGCCATGCTTTGTTGTCCTTGCCACATTTCAGCGCATCTATTTCCCATATCGAATTCATTCATCACCACTCCGTCAAGGCGCTTACATGTGAGACAACATAATGCGCTCATAAAAGGCAGTTGTGGCGACGCATAAGAAGACGAAGATAATACTCCAGAGGGAATTTGTCACTTTTGTTTGGATGTCAAATAGCAAAGCAAGGACAGGAGTGTGTACATGGTCTACTGGCAGCCGGCCAAATCAAGGGTAATATATTTGATATGGAGAGAGAGAGCGTGCTGTCTGTATCATCATCTGTGGAGGACAAGAGAGTGACAGAGTGGGGATGGAGCGTTGAGGGTTCAAATGTAGCTAAGAACGTTATAATGAAGCCTGATTTCTACGATTTCTGCTGTTTATTGTTTACTATTTACGGACTCGGTTCAGTAAATGAAAGGATCCATGTCAGAGTCAGGACTAAACCAAGATTAAACCAGGACTAAACCAGGACTACACCAGGACTAAACCAGGACTACACCAGGACTAAACCAGGACTACACCAGGACTAAACCAGGACTACACCAGGACTAAACCAGGACTACACCAGGACTACCAGGACTACACCAGGACTACACCAGGACTACACCAGGACTAAACCAGGACTAATCTTGGATATGTGAGAGAGAGACAGACAGACAGACAGACACACAGAGGGAAAGAGAGACAGAGAGAGATGAGAAAGAGAGACAGAGAGAGAGAGACAGAGAGAGAGAGAGAGAGAGACAGAGAGGGACACAGAGAGACCCAGAGAACAGAAAAGAGAGACAAGAGAACAGAGAGAGATTCTGAGACATAGAGAGAGAGAGAGAGACAGAGACAGAGAGACAGAGAGAGAGAGAGACAGACAGAGAGAGAGAGAGACAGAGAGAGAGAGAGAGAGAGAGAGAGAGACAGAGAGAGAGAGAGACAGAGAGAGAGAGAGAGACAGAGAGACAGAGAGAGAGAGACAGAGAGGGAGAGAGAGAGAGACAGAGAGGGACACAGAGAGACCCAGAGAAACAGAAAGAGAGACAGAGGAACAGAGAGAGATTCTGAGACATAGAGAGAGAGAGAGAGAGACAGAGAGAGAGAGAGAGAGAGAGAGAGAGACAGAGAGAGAGAGAGAGAGAGACAGAGGAACAGAGAGAGAGATTCTGAGACATAGAGAGAGAGAGAGAGAGAGAGAGAGAGAGAGAGAGAGACAGAGAGAGAGAGAGAGAGAGAGAGAGAGAGAGAGAGAGAGAGAGAGAGAGAGAGAGAGAGAGAGAGAGAGAGAGAGAGAGAGACAGAGAGAGAGAGATTCTGAGAGAGAGAGAGAGAGAGAGAGAGAGAGAGAGAGAGAGAGAGAGAGAGAGAGAGAGAGAGACAGAGAGAGAGAGAGAGAGAGAGAGAGAGAGAGAGAGAGAGAGAGAGAGAGAGAGAGAGAGAGAGAGAGAGAGAGAGAGAGAGAGAGAGAGAGAGAGAGAGAGAGAGAGAGAGAGAGCAGAGAGAGAGAGAGAGAGAGAGAGAGAGAGAGAGAGAGAGAGCAGAGAGAGAGAGAGAGAGAGACAGAGAGAGAGAGAGAGAGAGAGACAGAGAGAGAGAGAGAGAGACAGAGAGAGAGAGAGACAGAGAGGGAGACAGAGAACAGAGAGAAGAGACCCAGAGAAACAGAGAAGAGAGAGACAGAGAGAGATTCAGAGACATAGAGAGAGAGAGACAGAGAGAGAGAGAGAGAGAGACAGAGAGAGAGAGAGAGAGAGAGAGAGAGAGAGACAGAGAGAGAGAGAGAGAGAGAGAGAGAGAGAGAGAGAGAGAGAGAGAGAGAGAGAGAGAGAGAGAGAGAGAGAGAGAGAGAGACAGAGAGAGAGAGAGAGAGAGCAGAGAGAGAGAGAGAGAGAGAGAGAGCAGAGAGAGAGAGAGAGAGAGAGAGAGAGAGAGAGAGAGAGAGAGAGAGACAGAGAGAGAGAGAGAGAGAGAGAGAGAGAGAGAGAGACACAGAGGGACACAGAGAAACCCAGAGAAACAGAAAGAGGGACAGAGAGAGATTCAGAGACATAGAGAGAGAGAGACAGAGAGAGAGAGAGAGAGAGAGAGAGAGAGAGAGAGAGAGAGAGAGAGAGAGACAGAGAGAGGACAGAGAGACAGAGAGAAGACAGAGAAGAGAGAGACAGAGAGAGAGAGAGAGAGAGAGAGAGAGAGAGAGACAGAGAGGGACCCAAAGAAACAGAGAGAGACAGAAAGAAAGAGAGAGACAGAGGGACAGAGAGGGAGGAAGAGAGAGACACAGAGAAACATAGAGAAACAGAGAGAGACAGAAAAAGAGAGAGAGAGACAGAGCGAGAGACACAGAGAGGGACAGAGAGAGAGACACAGAGAGAGATAGAGAGGGACAGAGAGAGATAGAGAGGGACAGAGAGAGATAGAGAGGGACAGAGAGAGGGGAAGAACCCCGAGCCTGTGGAGCAGGTCGTCCGCAAAGTACAGTTGGGCAATGGCTGCGTTTAGCTCTGTGAGGTATGGAGCTCTGAGCCGGTTCTTTCGCCTGCGGTCACCGACGGTCTATGCAGGCGTACCTCCGGGCCCATCCCGACACTCAGTCTTGGTTCTGTTCTGGTTTAGTCCTGGTTTAGTCCTCCTGGTTCAGTCCTGGAATCAGTTCTAGTTCTAGTTCTATTTTTGACAGTAAAGTCACGTCTGTCAATTCGGATTCGTACTGAAGAAAGCGTAACCGTTTCATTGCATTTCGTGATTGTAATTCTTGATGTCGTAACTTTTCAATTAATATTCTGATGGATAAAATACACACAACACATTTTATGTACAACTGGAGTCATTTGAGAGTTTACGAATATTTATTTGCTCAACTACAGCCAAATATGCACAGATTTCTATCCAGTGCACACAAATATTTCTGAAAGCTTTCGTACGCCATACTATTGCCTATTCACTCCTCATTTAGTGTCACGTTTTCATTGAGAGACGCATAAATAATGTGCTTCAGTTAGAATGCTTTTAATTTGTGTGTGATTTATCAGGTTATTTTAGGTCCAGGCGGGTGCGGGTTTGACTTTGATATAACGGGCTAACGGGCGGGTCTCCAAAAATGGACTCATGCAGGATTCTGATCCATATTATGCTGTTTGTAGAAGTTACAATGTTGTTTCCTCATCAAAAACATACCTGGAGTTGTGTTTTGTTTCATTCACACATGTTGGAGTGACCCTTTATTATTAGCCTGTCTACATCTCCAAACCTCAAAGTGCTCTGTTCCACCTTGTGATGTGATGAAGCTGTATTTTCATGCAAACAGCTAACTGTTACCTTTTGCTTTATTAGAGATTGGCAAATCCAGAGCTGAAGTTATCAGGAGCTGTGTTTTGCTTCATCCACACATGTTTAATGCACAAACTTTATAGTAAGTATTTTGGCTTAGTTCTTCTCTCAAACAGAAATGATTTTTGTCTTGGAATTTCCAATCTCTACTAAACAAAAGGTCAAAAAGCAGCTGTTAACTTGAAAACTTTCACTTCAAGACATTGCAAGGTGAAGCATTTTGAACTTTGGAAATGTAGATATAATAAAAATAAAGGGTTACTCGAACATGTGTTAGTTCTCAAACTGATTATCCATAAGATTGCAAAATCAGCTCCTCGCATTGAGTTGCCAGATCCTACAACTAAAACCAGTTGGAAATGAATCCAAAATTACTTTCTCTGATTGGAATGCTCACTATCAAAATACAGCACCTCCAGACAATCGTTAATCAGGGCAAATGGAGATTTAGTAGTTAGTTCAAATGAACCATGAGCTGTCCATGTAAACTGAAAATTACCAAATAGATATGTGAGGTGAGGCCCTGGTTAACCAGAACAAGTTGTGATTGTAGTGCCCCCTTTAAATCATTTCTCAAAATGTCCTATATTATGTAAAATTGAATCTTGTCTGGTTTAAGTCAGTGTTTCCCAAACTTTTTTTCTGGGGACCCATATTTTAAAAGTCACAAATCTTATTCGTAAATCACAAAATAAATCTGTGACCATTACTGAGCATTAATGAGGATATTTTATTGTTGACTGAGTGATCGAGTCTCTATGAACAATTAGTATTACTGTATTTTTCGGACTATAAGGTGCACTGGATTATAAGGCGCATTAAGCAAAACAAACGGACGACACATAAGACTTGAGACTTTTTTATTTCCTATGAGGAGGGCTCAAATATAGATTGAGTAATAATGAGTTTAATGCTGCTTTGTGCACATTTGTTTACGTTTTACAGAAGCAAAACTTAACGCCACATGGCTAATTTGCATAAACTATAAGCGATAACAAAACAGCTCGCTTTTTGTGCGCTGATGCGGTTCAGCTTCTGTTGGACTAAAGAACACAACTCAGTAGAATATGTGTGAAAATTGGTTTGAGGTCAGTAGCACAACCAGAATTAATACAGAAGGCACACCGGATTATAAGGTGCACTATCGATTTTTCAGGGATTTAAAGTGCGCCTTATAGTCTGAAAAATACAGAACTCAAGTTTTAAACAAGGAAAAACAGTAATCAGTATTTTCCCACAGAAGAAATCTTCTTTGACCCACCTGGGAAACAATGCTTTAAGACATGCTAGAATGTTGTTAACTCATCGAAAACATACCTGGAGTTGTGTTTTGTTTCATTCACACATGTTTGAGTAATACTTTATTATTATATCAAAGCTTTAGTTCTGCATAGAGATTGGAAATTCCAGAGTTGAAATCATCCAGATGATTCCAGTGAAAGTGTAGTGGTTTTAGCTTGAGAGAAGAACACATCCTAATTATACAGGATTTGTGCGTTAATGAAACAAAACGCAACTCCAGGTCTGTTTGAGATGAGGAAATAACACCATAACATAAATCAGAAAAGGGCGTAATACGGGCTCTGTAAATTTGCCAAACAGAATGCATTCACCTCCCATTGTAGGAGTCGATAAACATTTGCAACCACAGCTTCTCTGGGGCTGTTTGAAGAAAATCAACAATTCACATCATTTACAAAGAATGGTGGCTAAAGTTCATTGCCAAAGAGCACAATTGCTACACTGGTTGCAGCTGGGAACAAACTGCTAAGCCTCCCATGAAAATGCAACTTCCTTACCAAGTGAGCGACTTTCGCCTCACCATACTTTGTTTTATATTCAATACATGCATCCTGAATTTCAGACTTTCGGTCATTGCGCAATGCATACTGGAAAACCACCATCAAACCACCATGTTTGATTTCCCAGTAGGATGCGTCTATTGTCAAAGCTGACCATTTCAAATCTTTTGAACCATGTCGCTTTTGTTTCTGATTCTGATATTGTCATATTTTAGTTATGGGATTCGGACATTGTAATTGTGTGGTTGTTGGACGTCCTAACAGTGGAAAACAGGCTTCAGAAATTTGCGAACTCCATAACTGCAAAAGGGAATCAGGTCTGTGTGACTGCAAACCTCCGTTCAAACTGTTTCCCTTCCAACAGAATTGAAAAATAGTGAAAGGTGAAAGTGATGGGCAGGATTGATACACAGGAAGAACGAAAAAGAAAACCTTTGACTGTCTAAGAAATCATCCTGAGTTTGCAGCGAACATTTTGTATGTGGAGCATCATCAAAGCAAAATCCTGATCCCTCGCTCAGCCTTGGTTACGAATTAAAAAAGTCAACGCCAAAGCAAAAGGAAAGGCACCAGCTGTTCACCAAGAAACACCTTCCAATGAAAAGCGAAGATGTGATGTTGAGGTAAAGTCGACCTCGGCCTGTTTGTCTTCTGTACCTTTTGCTTAACAAACGGAATTTCGCTTTGATGGAGCTGCACACAGAAAATGTTCGCTGCGAACTCGGTTGATTTCTTAGTCAGCCAAAGGTTACCTTTTTTGTCCTTCCTGTGTATCAATACGGCACATTACCTTCGCCTTTCACTTATTTTCAATTCTGTTGGGAAGGGAAAGAGTTTGAACGGAGGTTTGCAGTCACACAGATCTGATTCTCTTTTGCATTTATGGAGTTTGCAAACTTCTAAAGCCTGTTTTCCACTGTTAGGACATCCAACAACCACACAATTAGGATGTCTGAATCCTATAACTAAAATAGGACAATATCAGAACCAGAAACAAAAGCGACCTGTTTTAAAAGACTTGAAATGGTCGGCTTTGACAATAGACGCATCCCACTGGGAAAACAAACATAGTGGTTTGATGGTGGTTTCCCAGTATGCACTGCACGATGACCGGAAGTCCAAAATTCAGGATGCATGTGTTGAATATAAAACAATGTATGGAGAGATTTGCAAAGTATGGAGAGGTTTTGCAGTCACACAGATCTGATTCCCTTTTGCATTTATGGAGTTCGCAAACTTCCGAACCTGTTTTCCGCTCTTAGAACATCCAACAACCACACAATTACGATGTCCGAATCCTATAACTAAAATATGACAATATCAGAACCAGAAACAAAAGCGACATGGTTCAAAAGACTTGAAAAGATCAGCTTTGACAATAGACACATCCCACTGGGAAATCAGACATGGTGGTTTTATGCTCACTTTCTTGGAGGACCCTTCCCAGTTTGCACTGCGCAATGACCAGAAGTCTGAATTTCGAGATGCATGTATTTGCTAAGTTTTTCTGTCATAATAATAACTCAAAGTCACCAAATAATATTGTATCTAGTTGTTTTATCTAGTAGATTTTGTGTCAACCTCATTTGAAATTTCCCAAAAGCCAGAGATGCCAAAAGCAATGAGTTTGTGTTTTGGAACTATCCCACAATTTTCACTGTTTATCCCACACGCACCAACAATCAATGACAAAAATCCACCAAAAATGTAATATTTCTATGATCCCAAACCTCGCACTATATTTTCTTGTTTTCTTTCAAAGCTCTGTCCTTGGGCGTTTCGATCCGGGGCACTGTTCACTCACGGATTATTTGAAAACTGATTTAACCTGCCCACTTTAAACCGTTTGAGGTCACTAGATGGATGCTGCACCTATGTACGCACGCATATTATACCTCCCTCGTGGCCACCCCCTCCCTGTGCTTCTGATCCAGATGGCATTTCTCAACAAATGAACTCCTGGCAGCACTGTGACAATGGTAGAGGGCACAATAGTGGGCTGGGGTATCTTTAAATAATCCATGGAGCGTATAGAACAAAGAGAAGCAGTGGTTTTGATCAGCCAAGGCCCATTTAAATATCTTTTTAATTCACTAAGACCTGCAAAATGTATCAACCTGACTGCATTAAACTCACATTAACATTTACCACCAGCGGAGATCTCGTGTGAGGTTGGCTCTTAATGGCTCGCAGGACTCGGCGCAGAAAAGCTCTATCCACGGTGCACGGAGTTAATCTCTATAAGCAGGTTCTGGCCTTTATTTAATTGGGTGACTTTTTAAAACACAATCTCAACATGGAGCGGCTTACAATGCGGCTGCGTGCTTTAAAATATCAAGAGGGGTTTATTCTGTTTTACTTTGTTCACGTAATGCCTTTGAGAGACAATATTGTTTTAGTTCCACTTCTACGTACTTCTAAATCACGGCTGCTCCATTGGAAATCGCAATTATTTGAGACGTCATTGAGACATTATTATGAGAAGATAATGCTGGTAGATAGAGACATGCACGTTCAGTAAAAGTTGTGACTGCGTGCTGGGTCCAAAGACAAAAATTGTGCAAAAGAAGAAAGAGATGAGCTTTTTTAAAAATGTATTTATTTTCTTTATTTTAATGACACCACAATGTGATAACAAACTTTTATTCACTTTATCTAATATGGAATATGTTGCCAGCGTCGTGGAAACTAAGCTTTTTATTTTTATTCTTTTCATTGAATCAGTTTTATGTAACATAAGCCAGCAACAGTGAGCCTGATTCATCAGTCGGTTTCACTTCAATCTAATGCACCAAATCCCATAGGAAGAAGGGCAATAACGTTTTCCCCCTTGATAAAATTCACCAAAAATTCTCTTTGTTCCAGCTTTAAATCCTCAATCTCGGGAATCGCTGCCAACACAGACTGTTCGTCTACATCCATCTTGACCACTTTGTTTCCTGTTGTGCTGTACCACAAAAGGATTCCAGACAGGTGCTTGAGTTTGACGTCATGGCTTCACAGCTCTTCACTGATTGGCCGCTGATGGTCTACAACTTCTGGGATTCTTGCAAACCGTCTAGTGTATTCCGATTCCTGACCTAGTCGCTAAAGAGAAATTAAATTGAGTGGAGGCTCTAAGTGGCGCCGGCCTGACTAAGCAACAGCCAGGAAATGAACAAAAAAATAAAAATAAACAAGATTTAAATAACTTAAAAAGCACACATATTGACACAAACTGTGCTTGTTTCTGCTCTATAGTTCTAATCTCTGACACCAGAGAAGCATTATGTTCTCATTTTAACATTTTAAATCATAATATTCATCTAAAATGATTTAATAAAAGTCTACTGACTTCTGCTGACGTCACCGTAAACATCATCAAAACAAAGAGCTGTGGCCGTGTACCGTTGGCAGTGAAAACAGGGATAGATCGGCAAAATGGCATCTTGAAAATAAGCGACTAAAGATGCACGAACATGCACAAACCACTCCAGATACAATTTTGGTTGAGTAAATGATGAGAGGAAAGAACTGTAACATGTTAAAAAGCACTGAAAAGTCACATAACGCTTTAGTTATACTTTCCCTTTTTTTAGTTGTTTTTGTGACCTAATTAATTACAATGATCACACAACCAAAGAATCTCGACAACAACAGGCAGAACTAAAATGACAATTATTTGAAACTATAAGATATGTTTTATGTTTAGGATTTTGTGAGGTAGAACAATCTCACATAAAATTCCAAACGATATTCCTCTTTCATTTACATAATTTAGTAAGTAATACTTGTAATCACATTTCATATTTCCATTAACTGCACAGCCCCGTGTTGTAAATCCAGTCAGAACTCAAACACTGAACTGCTGCCACTGTTTTAATGATGTGGAGCCCGTCTGACACACGTGATTGACACCTCAGTAATGTACCATCAGGTTCAAAGTTGATCATTTATTTATCCACGTGTTTAATATTCATTTTAAACTGGAGCCGTGGGGGTGGTGCTGTTCTTTGTTGTGCTTCGCTGCGTATTCTCACTGCTTTCTACTGTCACATACTGGAAATGTCAAATTATCTGTCTCAATTCACTGTAAAAGGCGCAGAAACATTCCCTTGTCAAACTTAAAACTATAAATACTGTGTACGCTGTAGCTGTCCAGTCAAATCACGCTTTCAGGACACAACATCTACAAAATTAAAACATAATCACGATCATAATGACAACACCAGTCTTTGTGCAATTCCAAAGCAGAGATCCAGAGACTTCACTCTCCCCAGACGCTTCATTTACAGTTCTTCTGGGAAATCGTTAGAGCTTCACAGGCAACGACAGTGACGAGACGATTCCACATTTTTTGAATCAATACCGTTAATAAGTACTTTGAGAGTATTTTCTTTTCCGATACCGACGCTCAGTACTAGTCTAAATTAAGGCTTTTCAGTAAATATATGTACTTTAATTTATATATTAAAAGAGCATTACTAGGGCTGGGTGCCATTAAGAAGTTGCCGATACGATACATATCTCAATACACAGGCCACGATACGATACATATCTAGATACAATGCACTTTCGGTTCAACACCATATATTTCAAATCGATTTGATGCGGTTCAATAAAAAAATAAAGCCGTGAGCATGGCTGTGATACTAAAAGTCTCTGCTAAACCACTTCTTGTTCAAAGTTCATATGAAACACGTCCGTTTTAATCTTCAAAACTGTGAAAATGTCAAATGTGTCGCTTGTGTCAAATGTGTCAAATCTTTCCTTTCTCTAAACAAACAACAAAACTGTAGCTCGGTAACAAAACAATTTAGTAAAATATATATGTATCATCACATTAAACAATACAATACATAGAAATTTCAATATTTTTGCACACCGCTTTTGCACACCTTAACGATGTTATTCTTAAAGGACAAAACTCAACTGGTCCAATCTGAAGCTGGTGGTGGGTGTTTGACAGAAGAAATGGCTCTAAAATATAATATCAGCGCTCAAATTAGTACTATATGAGTTACTATAGCAACAGTTTTCCCACACCTACTCCTCCTTTCTCACATGGTTCTTCTCAATGTAGAGGAGCAGCGTCTCTACTCAAAGCTACTCAATCCCAAAGGAGAGCATTATTTGAACATTACTGACTTAAAGGAACAGTCCAGAGTTTTGGACATAGGGCCTCATTTTTTATTTATTTATTTATTTTTTTCCCCATACATTTAATGCACAAACTCTGCATTTTTAGGCTGAGTTCTTGTCACAAACAGAAAACACCCTGTTCCACCTTGTGATGTCATGATAATACAGGTAGTGCTCCACTATGTTTTTAAACTCAGCCTCATTTGGATGATTGAATTGCCAGTCTCTACTGAACAGAAGGTAAAAGGAGCTGTTAACTTAAAAACTACCACTTCATGACATTACAAGGTGAAACTGCGTATTTTGAGTTTGGAGATGTAGACCGATGTTTCCCAAACATTTTTCTGGGTATCCATATTTTAAAAGTCACAAACCTTCACAACCCAAGACATTATCCGTAAATCACAAAATAAAGGTAGATTTCACTATTATTGAACATTAATGAGGATATTTTATTGTTGACTGAGTGATCGTGTCTCTCTGAACAATTAGTATTACTCAAGTTTTCAACAATGAAAAACAGTCATTGAAGCAGCATTAAAAGGATCCATAAGTCGCCTATTTGGTCATTAAATGCAGCCCTGTATATCACAGACCTACATGCAGATCCTGACAAGGCGAGCCAAAAAAAAAAAAAAATATTGCGACCCACCTGAGGGTCATGACTCAGTCTTTGGGAAACGCTGATGTAGACAGACTAATAATAAACACGTGTGAATGAAACAAAACACAACTCCATGTCTTAAAGCTCACAAGAGTCGATTTCGCGTAACCTGGGACCTTTAATAATTTGGTTCTTCACTACACTAATCCAACCACAACCGCTTTATTGCTTTTGTTAATAGGGGGAATTAATCTAAGAAAACTTGGTTGTCAACTTTTGAAATGCGCTCTCCTCCTGCTCGTCACATCAGCGCTGACTCCTGTTTAATCAGCTCATTTCTGACAAAGGTCATCACAAACAACCACAAACATTTCGCCTTGGACCCTTTTTGCAGTGCAGCCATTAACCTTTTCACCAAAATCAAATCAAAGTAGCGCCTGCTGCCTGCTGCATAATGTGTTCTCTCTCTGTTTGTGAATGAATCCAGGGACAGGACAAAGCTTAAAGGAGCTCTACCTGATTTTTTACTGTCTTAAAAATGTAGAAAATATCACTAGTTTGTGTCTAAACAGTTTGCAGTGGTCCAAAGTTATTCCTCACTTACCTTATGCATTCAGAGCATCCTAATTATTCACTGTGATGAGTTTATAAGGGCTTTTCACAACTTTCAAAGGCCAGAGTGGAGTTTTGCTAACAACAAATAGCATCCTAACAGTGCACTTCCTGATTGTAGGACAGTACAGCCCTTCATAATTAGACAGACAGTGCACAGTGGTCTTATTTTGACCTCAAGAGCTGCTTAGACAATATATCTATACTGGAAAAAGAGAAATTTTAGTTAAAGTTTGGACACATCATCTCATTCAATGTTATTTATTTGTTTATTTTTATCTATTTTATCTATTTTTGCTACTTTCTTCATTTTGTATACAGAAAATATCATATATATATATATCATTGTTTCTTACAGACTTTTGCAAGAGATTTATTTATTTATTTATTTTGGACATGTGAGAGAACTAGTGACTATTTTGTTCCAATATTGCTGGTTCAATTGAATGTTGAAAAGAAACAGAAATGGGTTACATTTAATGTCCAAATAGACGACTTATGGATCCTTTTATTGCTGGTTCAGTTACTGTTTTTCATTGTTTAAAACTTGAGTAATACTAATTGTTCAGAGAGACACGAGCACTCAGTCAACAATAAAATATCCTCATTAATGTGCAATAAAGGTCAAATCCACCTTTATTTTGTGATTTACAAATAATGTCTATTGATTTGTGTCACGAAGGTTTGTGATTTTTAAAATATGGGTCCCCAGAAAAAGAAAAAAAAAGAAAAAAATGGGAAAGGCTGCCAGGAAGCGAGGAATTTGCGTCTCCCCAAAGAAAACTTGGACTTTTCCATTTATTTTTATTTCTTTATACGCTTGGGAGTGGGAAACACAAATTCGATTCTTCATGTTTTGTATGAAGAATTGATAATAAATGTTTTTGAAATAGAACTGAATTGGAATATATGAAGCAAGATCGATGATATTATATGGTAAACGTGCAGTAAAGATTATTATTTATAGACATTTTTTATTTTTATTTTTTTTCCTAAATATTTTTCAACAAAGCGAGGGTGGCTACTTTGAATATTTGATTTTTAAAATTATTTTTATTATTTATTTTATTTATTTATTTTGAATTTGTTAACTTCTTTTTTTTATTCTTCCAATATTTTGGTTCATATATTTGCTGTCTTATGCACGTATATAAAATGTAGAAAGTACTAAAAATATAGAAACACTGAATGAGATAGAGCGTGTTCAAACTTTTGACTGGCAGTGTACGTGGGAAAAAAAATCAGATACAGGCCCTTTAAAGTGAATGGCAGTTTTAGCAGGAGACATTCTGAAACAAATCTAGGTCAGGCCGTCTTTTATTGAACACTTCAGCTCTCCTCTTTCTTACCTCCACAATCTCTCTTCTATTGACCGCCTGCATTACGGAGCGCACGGGAACATTTCGGCCGAAGTCGCTCATTAGAAGTTTGGGTTTCTCCGAACATTGTAAGGAGGGGGAGGCTGTGTATTGATTTCCGGGGGAGATAGCTAACTGGAATATACTTCCCATAGGGGCTCCGAGCGCTCATTTGGGAAGGATGGGGCTGGCTCGTGCAAGGCCTATCCCACATCTGGTTATTGGCCCCGAGGCGATGGTGACTACAGTGTGCTTCGGCTGCAATCAGGAAACACGGAGAAATCTATATGTGGTAATTACAAATTCATGCCACCACTGTGAAATTGAACACTCTGCGTCATTATAAAGTAATGGGGGAGCATTAAAGGGAAGTTAGCAGCAATGATTTCACCGCACGAGCCCGCCTTTGTATGACTATGAGACGCAGTCAGCTACATTATCTTGTCACATTACACAAAGGATGATACAATATGGCGACGGGACAATAAAATGCACGCTTCTCTATAGTGGTAAAACAAAGATATGTGCAGACTTAAGGGTAAAAACTAGTGCTTTCCCTTACCAAGCTTTTTGAGTCCATTACACTGTTTATTTCAGACGTTATTGATCATTTCCTGTAGAGATATTTTAAAATGTTGTGTTTTTATAGAGGTTTAAAGGGCCCATCTCGTGCAAAATCAACTTTTCAGAGCTTTCTACCTTCTAAGAGTGACGCGTGGGCCTTGTATATGTAGCCGAAGTGTTTTTTTTTAGATTGATTTGGCATTTTTTAAATAAATTGCAGCCACCCTCCCACGTGACAACGAACTAAAGCTTGCTACACATGACGCGTTTGACGTAGCAGAAGGCGGTATTTTTTTCACAAAGGTCTTAAATTTCATTAGCCTATTTTTTTTTTATACCCAACCGGGCTGCAGTGCAAAGTTAAACGGAGGGAGTTAAACGTGAATGAACGTCTAATTTGGAGAATGCGCAAACAATACTTTGGTTTCTGGTGTCGGCAGCAGTGAGTGAACAGTCAGTACAGTGGAGGAAGATGTTGGATGGATCATGAGAAAGTGTAGGTTTAATCCACAGTGGCTCTTAGATTCTAGATATAGTACATTGGTTGGTCATTATTAGAATTGGATCTGGTGTTTTGTATTTGGTATTTTCATTTAAGTGGTCATAAAAAGGTCTTTAAAAAGTCTTAAATTTGGGGTAGTCAAACCTGGGGATACCCTGATATCGAATAGTTTGTTTTGTAGTGAAATGCATTTACTGTACAATTAGAGCTTATAATGTACAGGAAATGAGAAGTCTATTTGCTTTTTGTTAATTTGGGACAGTAGAAAAAAGAATGGGGTTAAATAAGATTTACTTCCTCCCCAAATGTCCGTGACGTTTATTTTTGTTTATTGTTATGGAAAGAAGTATTTCATTTTTGCATTATATCTGTGTATTTACGTTTTCTGTGCATGTTCTATGCCAGACATGTCAGACTCAGGCCCAGGGGCCAAATCTGGAGATTTTGGAGATCATATCAAAGATGTATTAGAGCTGCTCGCTGACTACAGATAGACTATGGAGACATTATTTATTTAAAATGTTGTTATTATTTTATATTCTGCTTGTCCTGGATTCAGTGTTTAAGCAAAACTATTATCAAACATTTATTTTGATAAGAAAAGGTTTAACATTACATAGCAGATGTTGTTGAAATTTTTCAATAAATATTTAGTTTGGCCCATGACTTAGTCCCAATTTTTTTGTTTATTTTTTTTGTCCCTCTGTGAATTTGAGTTTTACACCCCTGTTCTATGCATTACTGTCCAAATAAACATGACTTCATTCATTCATTCAGTAAACTAACATGGTGGAACATGGTTTGTGAATGTTTATTAAAGAACCACTATGTAGCTTTTCTGATGTGGAAATCTGCCATCTTCTTGTCTCTTTGCAGATGCTGTTGCTTTGTCTGGAATCTTTGGCTTTCCTGTTGACATCAAACCTCTATGGAGATGAGTAAGTCTGCAACGCCAATAATACCACACTGAGGAACATTCCATAACAGTAACATCTCCATGGAGACAAGGAGAGAGTCGACTATTCTCCATGAAAGCTGCATAGTGCGCTTTTAATAACGAAAAAGAATATGGTTTATTATTACGCCGCAATCACGATTTCAAATAAAACTACGCCACATATTTTCATATTTAACTCATCAAACTCTAAAAGTACTTTTCTGAAAATCACCCGGCTCATAACACTGGAACATTAGGAGAAAATCTTTTATTTCACTATTATCATCTGTGAAGGGCCACGCTGATGCTTGCGTATCTTGTCAAATTACACAAAGCGCAATTTGGCAACGCAACAATGGGACGGTACTGCTGTATAACCCACAACAAAGAAACCCCCAGACTTCACACAGCCACAAAACTACACAATGTCCAAAAGAAATCCAGCGCTTTGCTTACGAAGCTTATTTGGAATCCATTAATCCAGCCCAGTTTTTATATCTCGATGACAATAGCCATTTTGAGTATGAGAAATGTGAAATATGCCGTGACTCACTCCCTCCCTCCATCTGTAAAGTAATTGCCTCACATGTTGTAAGTACATAAATATTCATAGCGCTGAGGAGTTCACCGGCGGATCTGAACGCATGGGTGTGTTTTATGGCGAAAGTCCCACGATGCATCTGGGTCCGGACTTGATGGCTACTCCCAGTCCAAGGCAGGAGTGTTGTAATTGAACCGGGCTTGATTGGAAATTCATGCGCCCCTCGGAAACTCATAAAACATTCCGTGGAATTAAAAATGTACACAAACACCTGCTCGAGACGGGAACCAAAACTGAAAAACTCGGGGATGGAGATGAAAAATGGAGCCAAACTTTTGTAGATTTATGAAAGATGCAAAGTTCAAGTAACCACTCCCGTACTCCCAAACTTACTCCTGTGTCGGGGGAGAGCGGAGACGACGCTTTGCCAAAAGACACAACAGCAGAATGAACTGTTAGTGATGAAAACATCTCACTCAACATTTAAAGAAGCACTATGTCACTTTTTGGGAGGTCCATCACCTGCTTTTTCCTATGGATATGTCATTGCTCTGCCTGGAAAGTTCCACAGTGTGACTTTAAACAGCTCTACTTTACATTTATTCAATTTCAGGTGGTTTTATAGCTCAAAATATTTAGAAAAACGTGAATTCTGGCTGTGAGCGGGGTCGACCTCTCCACAGATCTGACCTGTAACTTGGTCTGGTTTGGTCTCCATGACGATAGAAAGGTTTAATGCCATACTGTGAAACAACCCAGACAAAGCAATAACATGGAGAAAATCATTTATCGGACCCTTCACAAGAAAAATTACACATTGGATCTTTAACTTATTGGTCAGATTTCTGTTATTAAAAATATACATATTCAGATTTTTTTTTTTTTTTTTTTTTTTTTTTACATGATTAATGAATTGCATTGGTTAAACATTTGGTTAAAACATTTCTGGAACCTCAATAAATACTGTCTGTTTGAGTTTAATATTTAGGGAAATTCAAATATATACCTGCATTATTTAAGGTTTTTTTTGCTTGGGAGACGACCACTATTATTCAGATGTTATTATTCTGCTTATAATGTTCCTTATTATAGCATTAATCACTTCTATCTTGTACTTATTCAATTATATATGATTTGTTTTGCTCAAATTATACCTTGAAGAATAAGAATTCTTGCAGTGAGCAGGGCAACCGCTCCACAGATCTCACCTGTAACTTTGCCTGATGGTGAAACCTGCCAGTTTTCATATAAAAGAGAAAAATGAGTTTAATGTCATACTGTGGAACATTTCAGACAAAGCAATAACATCTCTATTCACAAATGCAGGTGGCAGACCCTCTAGAA
Organism: Boleophthalmus pectinirostris; assembly: GCF_026225935.1. Classification (NCBI taxonomy): domain Eukaryota; kingdom Metazoa; phylum Chordata; class Actinopteri; order Gobiiformes; family Gobiidae; genus Boleophthalmus; species Boleophthalmus pectinirostris. The sequence continues at coordinate 11,815,344 of NW_026571070.1, forward strand.
GAAATGTTATAGTGCATATTTTCATGTATATTGTAATTTTCAAAACCCAACATTGGTAGTTTTTGTTTTTGAGGTTTAATAAATACCCGTTTGATTTGGGATCCAGAATTACAATCATGAAATGAAATAGTTACGCTTTCTTCAGTATGGATACGGATTCACAGACGCGACTTTACTGTCATTACTTCACTGCACACGCCACGGACTAACCCTGGACTAACCAGGACTAACCCTGGACTAACCCTGGACTAACCCTGGACTAACCCTGGACTAACCCAGGACTAAACTAGGACTGATCCCAGGACTAACCCAGGACTAACCCAGGACTAAACCAGGACTAACTAACCAGGACTAACCCAGGACTAACCCAGGACTAAACTAGGACTAAACCAGGACTAACCCAGGACTAACCCAGGACTAACCAGGACTAAACCCAGGACTAACCCAGGACTAACCCAGGACTAACCTAGGACTAACCAGGACTAAACCAGGACTAACCAGGACTAACCTAGGACTAACCCAGGACTAACCAGGACTAACCCAGGACTAAACTAGGACTAAACCAGGACTAACCCAGGACTAACCCAGGACTAAACTAGGACTAAACCAGGACTAACCTAGGACTAAACCAGGACTAACCCAGGACTAACCAGGACTAAACCAGGACTAAACCAGGACTAACCTAGGACTAAACCAGGACTAACCTGGACTAACCCAGGACTAAACTAGGACTAAACCAGGACTAACCTAGGACTAAACCAGGACTAACCCAGGACTAACCCAGGACTAAACTAGGACTAAACCAGGACTAACCTAGGACTAACTAACCAGGACTAACCAGGACTAACCCAGGACTAACTAGGACTAAACCAGGACTAACTAACCTAGGACTAAACCAGGACTAACCTAGGACTAACCCAGGACTAACCCAGGACTAACCAGGACTAACCAGGACTAACCAGGACTAAACTAGGACTAAAGGACTAACCAGACTAACCCAGGACTAAACTAGGACTAAACCAGGACTAACTAGGACTAACCAGGACTAACCCAGGACTAACCAGGACTAAACCAGGACTAACCAGGACTAACCTAGGACTAACCAGGACTAAACCCAGGACTAACCCAGGACTAAACTAGGACTAAACCAGGACTAACCTAGGACTAAACCAGGACTAACCAGGACTAACCCAGGACTAAACCTAGGACTAACCAGGACAGGACTAACCTAGGACTAAACCAGGACTAAACTAGGACTAGGACTAACCCAGGACTAACCAGGACTAACCTAGGACTAACCCAGGACTAACCTAGGACTAAACCAGGACTAACCCAGGACTAACCTAGGACTAACCAGGACTAACCCAGGACTAACCCAGACTAACCCAGGACTAAACTAGGACTGATCCAGGACTAACCTAGGACTAAACCAGGACTAACCTGGACTAAACTAGGACTGATCCCAGGACTAACCCTGGACTAAACCAGGACTAAACCAGGACTAACCAGGACTAACCAGGACTAACCCTGGACTAACCCAGGACTAACCCAGGACTAACCCAGGACTAAACTAGGACTGATCCCAGGACTAACCTAGGACTAAACCAGGACTAACCTAGGACTAAACCAGGACTAACCCAGGACTAAACTAGGACTGATCCCAGGACTAACCTAGGACTAAACCAGGACTAACCTAGGACTAAACCAGGACTAACCCAGGACTAAACTAGGACTGATCCAGGACTAACCTAGGACTAAAGACTAACCTAGGACTAAAACCAGGACTAACCTAGGACTAACCAGGACTAACCAGGACTAACCTAGGACTAGGACTAACCTAGGACTAACCAGGACTAAGGACTAACCCAGGACTAACCCAGGACTAACCAGGACTAACCCAGGACTAACCCATGACTAACCTAGGACTAACCCAGGACTAAACCAGGACTAACCCAGGACTAACCTAGGACTAACCTAGGACTAAACCAAGACTAACCCAGGACTAACTCAGGACTAAACCAAGACTAACCTAGGACTAACCCAGAACTAACCCAGGACTAACCTAGGACTGATTCCAGGACTGAACCAGGTCTAAAGCAGGACTAAACCAGAACTGAACCAGGACTCACTGTCGGGACGGGCTCAGAGGTTCACCCGCATAGACTGTTGGGTGACCGCGGGCAAAAGGACTGGTACAGATAGGAGGTAAGCACAGCGATCGCCTGACCGTGCTGTGCGGACACCCTGCTCCGTGGGCCCTCCGTTCTCTCTCTTAAGTCCAAGATTAGTCCTGTTTTAGTCCTGGTATAGTCCTGGTTTACTTCTGGTGCAGTGCTGTTTTTGTCCTGGTTTAATCCTGATATAGTCCTGACTCACCCGTGTGTAATCACTACCCGCCCGTAAAATTCCAAAACGTTAAAATCTGCCCGTTTCAGCAACTACTTGCCCGTACCCGACCTGCCGCAGAACTCTGATGTGACCAGTTAGCTCATGAGTTTCACCTGCGTCAGTGAAATAAACAAATCTGAATCCGGCTTGTGATTCGACAGAGGGCTCGGGGACCAGACTGATATTAATCTGTAAATGAAAAACATTCAGAGAGATATCATTCTGGATTTTTAATATAGTCCAAGTGACAAATGAAACTTCAATTACTCATATCCAAAGCCCAATTTAGCCCCATCCCCTTCTGACTATTTAACCCCGGGTAACTTTGACTTCCCGGCCTCTGTGTGCGGAGACGGGGTCGTGAATAGCCGCTGTGTTATTCCCAATGCTGACAGCCCAAAGACAATTGATATAGGTCATGACGAATCGGCCCTTTTAAAAGTGCTCACAGTCCTGAAGCCAGTCATTACATCTCTCTTAATGGGCCCACGCAGATGCCCAGATCAAAGACCAGACTCTGCTTTCATATACTTATCTCTCCAAAGACTTTCCCTTTTTTTTCCATTGTCCCCGAGTCCTCATTGACAGCCTTTAATCAATGCATACAGACTCGTTCATATCTGGCCCCTGGAAAGCCCTCTCAAAGAACCACTGTTTCATCATTAAAACTAGCATCACGCACTTTGTTTTTGTTACTTCAAAGTGTCTGAGATTTGGCTGTTCACAGAAATGTATGGGGTTTAATCTAATGTAGACACTTTTTTCGTATAAAAGAGTTTGTGATAATAAAAGCTACTTAACATCACAGTCGCTCTATAGTCTCTGATTAAAGCCACACTGCGGGATTTGATTGTTTTGGGAACACTCAGCACTGTGTACTTTTATTATGTTCAAATGGCAGGGATAATTTGTCACCTTCAAATGCACATTTTAACATCAAACCCAAGTGTATGATTAGTACGACATGTGAAGCAAGTACAATAGCTCTTTACCTTAAGACTTCTTTATCAATAGGTGATCTGTTAGACTAAAGCAGGTACACTTTGCAAAACTAGGAACAACTTGCAAGAACTTTTAAAATGTATATAATTTGACAACTATCAAACCTTTATATAACATATTCAAAAGGAATAAAGTTATTATTAAAAAAAATCACACCTTTAAGGCTGAATAATACCACAGTTTTTTAACCTGCTCACACAGATTGATATGTGTCACTTTGAATTGAGTCCCACGCATTATCAACCTGGAATGACTCTTGCTGAAAGCATTTCGAAAATGTGCTGGTGACTAGGAATGGGCATGATTAGTTGACTAATCTTTAAAAAAATCGTCGATCACATTCAAATTGAATGTAGGTTGCTGTGCGTAGCGTAACGTAAGTAGACGAGGCTGCGTCTGACAGAGCACATACTGGAGTTGTGGCCTCACAGTCCCACATTTGGGCTCTGGCTCCTCCTTGGAAATGACTGTACCACTCAGTGAGTGTGTTCACATGCACATCAGTGTCCTGGTTGTGATCGGGTTTTTTAAGTATCCTGGTTTCGTCATGGTGCATGTACACGCAATATCAGGTTACTGCAACAAAAAGTTGAGTGCGCATGCATCCAAAAGACAAACACTTTTTAGTATTTTCATCAAAACAGTAGCCAAAATAAATAAAGTGACCAACATAAAGTGAGTGAAATGACTGTTAAATAAAGAGCTGTGCTAAACCTGCACACGTCTGATCTCTGAAAACATGAACCATCTCCAACGCGACACAAACACAGAACAGACTCACCATCATCATCATCAACATCCCTCTGTCACAGAGAGAACACTCATATTCCACTGAGTCCTGTCCTTTAGTCCGACAGAAGCTGAACCGCATCAGCGCACAAGGAAAGAGCTGATTTTATTTTACTTAATTTTTTCAGCTTACGTTTATGCAAATGAGCCACGTGGTTTCAGTTCTGTAAAATGTAAACAAATGTGTCAAAGCTGCATTAAACACATTATCATCTCAAATGGGCTGATGTGGCCCTATCGTGTTTATGGTTTATATGTTGTAAAGTTGAGTTTAGTCATAGTAATAATAATGATGGTATTTTTTATATAAAACATTAATGATTAAACAAAAATTGATTGTTAATTCTCCCGACTATCGATGAAGAAAATTTAACCGAATGCCCATCTCTAAATCTGACAACTATCACACCTTTATATACCGTAAGCCGAAGCAATAAAAAAGTTATTATAAAAAATAAAAAAAAACCACACCTTTAAGACTGAATAACACCACCACATCATAGAGTAATATGTGTCATCCTGAATTGAGTTCCACACATGATCAATCTAGAACGACTCTTGCTGAAAGTATTTGGAAAATGTAATGTTGACTCTTTGAATCTGATTGGTCAAAGTGTTACAACAGCAGGACAAGTGGAAAAAACAAACATTTTGATACATCAGGTTGAGAGAAAAACAGAAAATACCTTGTTCACAAATGCACAAAACAATTTCCTTCTGTATGCTTTTCATAAATAACATAGTCTATATTGAATTTTTACCTTGAGAAATAAAAATAATAATAATTGCATGGACGGAAAATATGTTAAACTCGGTGCAATTAGTTTTGTTTCACGTTAACAGGCTTGTAAAGACAGAAATATGTCCCTGAAGCTATGTGAAATATCAGAAAATTCAAGCTTCAAATACTTTCCCTCCTCCTCAATGCTAAACTATAGGCTCTTTACAATGCGATAACGTCACGTGAACCCAAACTATTTCTCCTTTCTCTCATCAATACCCCATGACGCTCCTATAGTGTCTCATTAGCTGTCTCCCCATCACCTCGTGTATCAAAGCATTTAGCATGAAATGGTGTGTGTACAAAGCCCTTTCGTCTTGACACAGTCCCCTGGTCTAATTACTCTTTTCCTCTGGCTCCCGTGTGCCCTCTGAGCCTGTGAATTTGGACTCACTCGTCTGGAATAGAGGCCGAGGGGGGGAGCGTGTGGAGTGGGGGTAGTTGTGGGTGGGTGGGGGTATGAGGACGGGGGGAGGAGGTAGCCGGACCATATTTGTCCCGGCTACGCTCAATGAAGCTGCTAATTGTCCTTGGCCATGTAAAGCAAACCTACACTCTCCTCTCCTCTTTCTCCTGCCAAGGCTCTCTATTCGCCCAACGCGACGCCGTTTCCGCTTTTATTTCTGCAAAAACTTTGAACTTTTGAAATTGAATGGCTCTAACCTTGCATACTTCACAGGATTGATTTCGCCAATATGAGCAGTTTATAATTTATTTAATCATTAGATGTTTTCACAGTTTTTTGAGGTCTGAGTCCTTGATTGCGTTTTTGCTTTGAGCGTTTTTGCATATCGCCGTCCAACGTAGAATCTCTGAAGTCTCATCTCGCATATTTTTTTTACTTTTTAGCTTATTTCTACATTAGACAAATGATTCTAAATGATCAGCACTGAGATAAATACCTACCAGGAAACTGTACTCAATCATACTTTACACGTTTGTTTATTCCATAGACTGTATAAAGAAGTGGACTAAAGAAGCGTTTGGTTCCAGTCAAACGAAGCTCATCGAGGTTCAGAGTTATGGGGAGAATTTGGAGTCAAATCCATTTTAGGAATAGGAATTTATTTACTAACAAAATAGTGAAATAAAAACACCAGGATCATGTAGAGCGGATTAATATGAACATGAGACCAAAATGAGTAGCCTGACAGCAGCAGTTACTGAAAAAAGGGTGGCTTTTTTTTTTCAATACAAAGTGATTTGGAGTCGGTGTCCTGTCGATTTGAGCTACCTACACAACCCCTAAGCGCTGTTACAGTTTAAATGCCGTCGATTTGAGCTTCCAAGACAGAAGTGGTAGCCTGATTCATCAGCCGGTTTCACTTCGTGGAAACTGTCTGACCTCACAGCATTAGGATTCGTTCGCTCGAAGGCAGGTACTTTTTTATTTAACCAGTCACTGCTATTTGGTCGTGACGTATGTAATGCGCCAAATCTTGTAGGAAGAAGGGCAATAACATCTTTCCCCTTGAGAAAATTCACCAAACATTCTCTTTGTTACAGCTTTAAATCCTCGATCTCGGGAATCGTTGCCATCACAGAATGTATGTCTTCATCTACATCCATCTCGACTGCTTTGTTTACTGTTGCGTTGAACCACAAAAGGGACACAGACAGGTGCTTGAGTTTGATGTCATGGCTTCACAGCTCTTCACTGATTGGCCAGTCTACAACTTCCAGGGTTCTTGCAATTCGTCTAGTGTTTTCCGATTCCTGACCTAGTCACTGGATAGAAATGAAATTGACTTGGGTTTATTGGGTCTATACAACTGTAAATGGAAAAACATAAGGTCACTTATTTCAACGGGGTAGCCTATTTTGACAGAACACTGTAAGTGCGCCCATGCTCACTTCCAATTTGGAACGCAGCAGCAAGTAGGTTAGCGATGTTCATTTATATATATATATATATATATATATATGATAGTGCCAGTGCCAGAATGCGTCGCATATAACAGTCGAAGTCTTGTCTTGCATTACTTTTGCACTTTATAATATTTCTATATCAGACAAACGTTTATAAATCATCAGCATTGAGATAAATACCTTCCAGGAAAGTGTATTCAATCATACTTAATACGTGTGTTTATTCTTTGTGCAGGTTGAAGAAGCCAGTTCTTTCAGCCTTGGGTCTGTGGTGGGTTCTTACTGAGTAATGGCGACATGAAAGGTGCGCTCTGTAGCTTTTCTGGTGCCTGCTTGTCTCCATGGAGATAATATTGCTTTGCCTGAAATGCTCCACAGTATAGCTTTAAACTAATTTTGCATTTATTTTACATTTCCACAGATCTAAACTGTAAGCTGGCCAGTATGTGACCTGCTGGTTTACAGGGAGATAGGTAAGTTTAATGCCATACTGTGGGACATTACAGGTAGTTGTAGTCAAGACCAAGACCAATCAAGACCAAGATCTCTGAGGGTTGAGACTGAGACAAGACCAAGACTTTTAAAGGCTGAGGACGAGACAAGACCGAGACCACAGCCCATGGAGACCAAATCAAGAACATCTTTGTCATTTTCAACATTTATTTGTATTTTACAGTTATTTTGGAACATATATATCAATGTTTTTTATAAATCTATCTCCATTTTATCACTAGTTGAGGATCAGACCACAAGACTGAAACAAGGCCGAGTCCAAGTGCCTTCAAGACCGAGACAAGACCGAGTTCAAGCATTATTAAGACTGAGACAAGAACAAGTCTAAGCGCCTTCAAGATCAAGACAAAACCAAGTCCAAGTGCCTTCAAGACCGAGACAAGACTGAGACAAGACCGAGTCCAAACACAGTCAAATCCGAGACGAGACCAAGACCGCAAAAAAACGGTCTCGAGGCCAGTCTCCAGATCAAAAAGATACACAGTTCACATTTAGAGAAATTAGTTTCAACCCCTCAGGAATTAAACCCACAACCTCATTCTCTACCACAATGTACCTTGATCTTAGCTGAAACTATAAACAACAAAAAACAAAATCTAGTCAAATTAAAATGACTTGAATTAAGAAAATTTGATCTTGATTTGAGTAAATTTCACTATCTGCCAGTGGAATAAGGCGTTTTGTACTTAAAATATGAAAATACATCTTGAAACACTTAAGAAAAACAACAACTTTTTAGACGTAAAATAAGAAACAAAATCGAATGTTGCTTGAATAAAAAAAATAAAACACACACTTTCATTTGTAGATCATTTTGCTTGTCAAGTTGAATCTACTCAAATAAAGTAAAATGTTCTTCATTTAAGTCATTTTAACAAACCTAGATGTTATTATTTATTAATTTTTTTCCCAGTGAAATGCAAAATGTAAGAAAACTATCGTGTTCATTCAGCTGCTTTTACCTAATATACAGTGACAGAATCCACATATTTTTTCCCTTTCGGATGTAACCATGGATCACGTCTTATTCCTTCTGGCAGTTGACATTTCCATACCGTTATCCTCCTTCGAATCTGGGCCTAGTTTCAAACGATACCTGCTCTTTCAGATTCCCTCGCAGACTGTACGTTTATATATATATGGGACGCCACTTTCGCTAATGCCCGATGTAGCGAAAATGTATAAATCTGACCATATCACTGGCTCCCGTCATCCTTCAGGCTAATGGGTGTAGCATTAACAGCTGCTAGTCGCCGTCTTAAACGCATTTATTACCAGCTATGTTATCCTAGCCTGCCATTTCACTAGCATAGCACTATAAATCAGAATAGAAAGTGATGGGGCCCCAACCGCCCGCCCGCCCCCCAGACCCATTCAAGTCTGCTTCAAACGAGAAATATGGCTCTCTCCGTGTGAAGTCTGCGCAACGCCGAGGTGAGAGCGGCGTTAAGAGCCAGTCGTAAGTTTTGCTAACAGCCCCGGGTCAAATACTTGGGGAGGTTGCTCCATAGTTGCTCAAATTACGAAGCTATTATTGTTACATCATTTCAGTATCAGCGCAGGCTCGGTCATGTTGCGGAGATGGGAACAAAGGAGCGTGGAGATGTGCACGAGGCGAGGTTTCATTGTCAGTTTTTTTGGATTTAAGACGGGGTGATACGGGGTGATTTTGCAACGGGAGATGTGAAGATAGTAGAGGCAAAATGGTTCTATAGTCTGTTTCAGCTTTGCCGTGGAGGTCCAACCCAAAACATGCAGATATAAGGCTTAAAAAAAGGTTGTGCAATTACAAGGAAACTGGATGAAACAAAAACAAAAGTTACCCAAAAACAAAAAATACCCAGTAGTATTGTTCTGTTTGTTATCATCTTCTATAGGTATCATCAATGAGTACAATGCCTAGTGTAATGATATCCAAATCTCCCTATACAATATTATCACAATATGCATCTCACGGTACGATATTTATTGCGATATTTTTAAGAAACTAATATAATTGTAGATGAGACACTTTTCTGCTTTTAAAATACCTTGACAAGATTTTGGTGTGAATTATTTCCATCATAATCCCAAGAATTCAAGTCAAAAACACATTTCTTCATGTTGTCTGCACTGAAAGGAATCATGGGAAATGTAGTTTCTGATATTTATAAGCTGTTTAACTTTTAACAATACGATATCACAATATTTCGATTACAAGTGTATTTCATAAAGATGAATTGATTAATATTTCAATACCAGTAAAATACATTTGACTCTTGAAAACAATACTGTACAAAGAGTAAACTGCAAAACTTCCCATGACTTTTTCCAAATGGCACGCATCTGTTTTTGTAAATGAATTCTACTGCTCATTACAAATCCATGCAATACTGAAGTTGAGAATGGTAACAGATACCGGGGAGATTAAATTAAATAAACAGTTTCGGAATAATTAAAGGTTCTACATTACACAAATTTGATTCTTGAGAGTTATGCTGTGTTAAAGTCTTGAAACCTTATCAAAAACATACCTGGAGTTGTGTTTTGTTTCATTCACACTTGTTTGAGTAATACTTTATTGTTAATCTGATACATCTCCAAAGCTCAAAATGCTTTGTTCCACATTGTGATGTCATGAAGAAGAGGTTTTCTGGTGCTAGGCTAGTGCATGTCAATGGCCATAGTTAGCCTGCCACTAAAAAACTCCCGAGACAAAACAATGCCAGACTGTCGATGTAAATGTCTGTGTTGATAGAATAATTTTAGAAGTAAAACCAACCTTGTATTCAAAGGATTTATGTCTGAGCAGCAGCAGCGAGTTGTACTTCTTGATAGAAAGCTTGGCAGTGGCGGACTGATATATGAGAAAATAGTCCCTCAATACGCGACGATTCATGCGATGCAAGGTTAGTTTTATTTCAAACATTGTTCTATCAACAGAGACATTCACATCCACAGTCTGGTGTAATAATAGATTCATTTCGAGTGTTTTGTGGAGTGTGTAAGACTGTTTTTAGCGGCACGATAACTATGGCCATTGACATGCACTAGCCTAGCACCAGCGACCTCTGCAAATACAAGGACTGGATGGAATATTTTAAAAAGTGTCTCCACATGTCTCCAACACTCTGATTAACTAAGAAATTAGGTCCTATGTCAAAAAAACTGTCCCTACTTTTTATCTTTAGTTCAGTAAAGATTGGCAACTCCGGAGCTGAAATGATCGAAATGATTCTTGTGAAGGTGTATAGAACTTAAACTGGAGCACTTCCTGTATTACCATATGACATCACAAGGTGGAAAAGAGTGTTTTCTGTTTCAAAGAAGAACTCTTCTTAAATACTGTAGTCAGAGTTTGTGTGTTAAACTTCTGTGAATGAAACAAAACACAGCTTGAGGTCTGTTTGTGAACTGGAAAACAACATTTAAACAGATCAGAAAATGGCGTAATGTGGGCCCTTTAACCAAAAATATGACATTTATTTTACAAATACACAATTGTGCACATTATGTCACTCTGATCTTGAACCATGACAGATAAACGACTGAAACTGTCTGGTTTCATCACAGCCAGTTGTTTCCACATGGTTCAAACTTTATAGGTAATGTCAATCATTCAATTTTTTCCCATAGCTGCTTTTAGAGTTTGCTCGGAGGGGAGGACAGTTTCATTAGTTTCTTAGATGAGCTGTCTTAAAAACAACTTATTTTTGTCTGTTATTCAGAGTGGAAAATCGTTTGGAAAATAGCATAAATGCAACTGATGACGACAATGGTAAAACGTCAGTGTGTCTGTTTCGTAATAACTGCATAAAATAAACACTAAAGTTTGACCCTGGGAAACTTCTGCTTCCAGAGTCATGACGCGATGAGAGTTGAGCGTCTGATTTATGGAACAGTTTAAATGAGGAGATAAAGTATTGCGTAACTGTGCAAACAACATATAGGCGGTATAGAAAATCTGCAGAAGAAGGATGAGTTCAGAATGTGGAAAACATCATAAACAAACGGTGAAATAAGAGATTTATTGACCATAAAGAAATGCATTACAGGTATTATAAACAATAAAACAGATGTTATTTTTACTAATGTCCTGTAATTCCCAATTGTAGCACTGTAAAAAAAAAATACAAAAACACAGATGAAGTCATATTAATTAAATAGTTATAAGTTATACAGAAAAAAATAAAAAAATAATCTAGTGCATTCTTAAATATAGGTAATAGTTGTAGTAGTTGCAGTACTTGCAGTTGTAGTAGCTAGTACTAGTTGTAGTAGCAAAAGTATGTAGTTATGCAGTTACATGTAGTAGTAGTAGTTGTAGTTGTAGTAGTAGTTGTAGTAATTTTTACAGTAGTAATAGTTGCACTAGTAATAGTTGCAGTGGTAGTAGTTGAAGTTGTAGTAGTACTAGTTTTAGTTGCTGTAGTAGTCGCAGTAGTTGCAGTAGTAGTAGTTGTAGTAGTTGTTACAGTAGTAGTAGTTGTAGTTGCAGTAGTAGTAGCTGAAGATGTAGTAGTACTAGTTGTAGTTGTTATAGTCGTAGAAGTAGTTGCAATAGTAGTAGTAGTAGTAGTAGTAGTAGTAGCAGTAGTAGTAGTAGTAGTAGTAGTAGTAGTAGCAGAAGCAGTAGTAGTAGTTGCTGTAGTAGTAGTAGTAGCAGTAGTAGTAGTTGCTGTAGTAGTAGTAGTAGTTGCTGTAGTAGTAGTAGTAGCAGTAGTAGTAGTTGCTGTAGTAGTAGTAGTAGCAGTAGTAGTAGTTGCTGTAGTAGTAGTAGTAGCAGTAGTAGTAGTTGCTGTAGTAGTAGTAGTAGCAGTAGTAGTAGTTGCTGTAGTAGTAGTAGTAGTAGTAGTAGTTGCTAGTAGTAGTAGTAGTAGTTGCTGTAGTAGTAGTAGTAGTTGCTGTAGTAGTAAGATAAGTTGCATGTTTCTCAATTAAAGAAAATTGAGTAACACTTTATAATTATACACTCTGAGTAGCCTTAACTATAATGAACAGAGATTATGTAACTTTTCTGCTTGTCTCCATGGAGATCTTAATCACCTGAAATGTTTCACAGTATCGCATTTATGTTCTCCTACCATTTAGTCAAGTACAAGTCTTTAAATGTGCAAAAATACCTTAAAAACCATGCATTCTTACTGTGACCAGGCTCGCCTCACCACAGATCTGACCTGTAATTTGCCATTGCGTGACTCATCACGTGCTTGTCTTGTCTAAACTGAATGGCGCTTCTCAAAACACTTCTGCCAAAGCAATAACTCCACCAGAAAAGTTACATAATGCCTCTTTAAATCATATGGAACAAATAGAATAAAAGAATGATTCAGTCTTTGAAACTAATTATTAATTCCACAACCCAACATCAACCCTTTAATTAAGTCGTTACAAAACCGTTTTAATCGTATGAACGTCTTTTGTTCAGGCTTTATTCAAGGTCCTATATTACATAAAACGTGACTCGTGAGCTTTAGGTCATGTTTTAATATTCTTACCTCATAAAAAAAAAGAAAACAAAACATGCCTGGAGTTGTGTTTTGTTTCATTCACACATGTTTTGAGTAATCATGTGTTATTAGTCTGTTTACGTCTCCAAAGCTCAAAATACTCTGTTCCACCTTATGATGTCATGAAACTGTAGTTTTCATGTGAACAGGGTTTGTGTGCCATTTGTTCTTTTGAATTTCAATTAAGAACGAAAAACGATAAAACGGGAAAACAGTTTATTTCATTTTTCTGTTTTAGTGTCTCAAAAAAATAATAAAATAAAATAAAAAAAATAAAAAAAAATTGATTTCGACCTCTATTTGCAATATTTAATTTAAAGTTAGCACCAATCAAAAACAGGTGCAATTTGGTTATTTTATTCTCTCTAGCTTATTTGCCCTGGACGTTCTACTGCTGAAGGACTTACCTGAAAAATCGTTGCAGTTCTGTGGACAAACGTGTGCTCTTCTTTTATAGCGTCGCGTTTACGTTCACGTCCTAGAAAGTCAGTGTTGAAAACCTTGATGAGAAACAGGAAGCAGTGATAAACTCGGTTCACCACAGAACTATAATAAAAATAGTTTGTATTATAGATCCATGGTTGACACTGCAGCAGAACTTCTGGAAATAAACCAGAGAAAATAAAATATCAAAATTAAAATAGGCAGCAAGACAATAGAAATAAAGAAATAACTTTTAAATTAAATACTGGAATTAGACTGAAATCAGATTTTTTTTTTTTTTTTTTTTTGACACTAAAATGGAATAATGAAATAACAAACTGTTTTCCCATGTTATTGTTTTTCATACTTAATTGAAAATTCAAAAGAACAAATGGTACATGGACCGAACAGCTATATTTAAAACCTTTTGTCCAATCGAGATCAGCAATTCTTGGGCTAAAATCATCCAAATGATTCCGGTGAAACAGAATGGAGCACTTCCTGTATTACCACATGGCATCACAATGTGGAACAGTGTTTTCTGTCTCAGAAAAGAACTCTTCTTAAAACCTGTAGTCAGGGTTTGAGTGAGTGAAACAAAACAAAACTCCGTGCCTGTTTGTGATAAGGAAACAACATTATAACACAGATGAGATAAAAACCTAATATGGAGCCTTTAAGTCATTACTAAGCCTGAATCATTCTTAATTAACTATTTGTTTTTAATTAAGTTGTAGTTATTAAAGTGGTACCCAAAATTGAACTGACTGAACTGAACACTGCTATAGTCCAATCTTACTGCTTTCCCATTATAGATGACATAGACTTTAATGACATCTTGGTTAAACACACATTAGTGAAATAAATGCCATTCTAAAGCCTCCAGAGGAATGTTTGATGCTGTGGTCATAGATGGGTGGTGTGCCCGCCTGGCGCCGGGGCGGCACGACGGCACGCTGCATTTCATTTACTGTCCACTCGCTAAACGTAGCAAGACCCACACTTCATAATTCATGAGCGAGACCAAACTGGGGACAATACTGATAAATCTCCAAGAGCTCCCTCCCTCCTCTTTCCTCTGCTCTGTGTTCCATGTTAATGACCAACAATGCAGATAGAATATGTATGTATGGACTGCAAGTAGTAGTACCTCTGTAGTATTTATAGTAGAAGTAGTAGTTGTCCAAGATTGAAGATTGGACGACATCATATGTACAGTATAAAGTGGATTCTAAAACATTGTTGTTGTAGTTGCAATAGTAATACTTGCAGTAATTTTTTTTTTTTTATTGGAGAAAATAATTACTGCTATTACTGCTGTTGCAGTAGTAGTTGCAGTAACTGAAGTATGTAAACTTACTACCACAGTGACAATGACGATACTGAACTTTTTGAACAGTAGTCGTAGTAGTAGTCATAGTAGTCCTAATCTGAGCAGTCTTAGTAGTCGTTATAGTAGTAGTAGTCTTAGTAGTCATCTTAGTAGTCTTAGTAGTAGTAGTAGTAGTCTTAGTAGTTGTATTAGTAGTAGTAGTAGTCATAGACTTAGTTGTAGTAGTCATAGTAGTGGTAGCAGTAGTAGTCTTTGTAGACTTAGTAGTAGAAGTAATCTTAGTAGTAGTCTTAGCAGTAGTATCAGTAGTAGGAGTAATCTTAGTAGTCTAAGTAGTAGTAGTCTTAGTCGTAGTAGTCATTGTAGTAGTCTTAGTAGTAGTAGTACTGTAGTCTTAGTAGTCATCTTAGTAGTAGTCATAATAGTAGTCTTAGTTGTAGTGGTAGTCTTAGTAGTCATAGTAGTAGTAGTAGATTTAGTAGTAGTCTTAATAGTCATGGTAGTAGTAGTCATCATAATATTCTTAGTAGTAGTAGTAGTAGTAGTCTTAGTAGTAGTAGTAGTCATTGTAGTAGTCTTAGTAGTAGTCTTACTAGTCATCATAGTAGTAGTGGTCATAGTATTCTTAGTAGTAGTAGTAGTCTTAGTAGTATTAGTAGTAGTCATCATAGTAGTCTTCTTAGTAGTAAAAATCTTTGTAATAGTAGTCTTTGTAGTAGTCTTAGTAGGCATCGTAGTAGTAGTCTTATTAGCAGTAATAGTCTTAGTAGTTGTAATAGTCTTAGAAGTCTTAGCACTAGTAGTAATCTTAATAGTTTTAGTAGTAGTGGTAGTAGTAGCCCACTTAATCCCTTAATCTGTTGAACCAAGATAGAAAAACAAACACAGTAGTAGTTTCCGCGTGTTTCTCTTCCCGCCCTGTCAGGTGAGGATATCTGATGCATGAAATCTATAAACAACATGATTCAGAGTATTTTCAACATAGATATCTGCTTGTACATTATGTCCTGCTCCTGGTTTTCACGAACTACTACCACAAAAGAAGAAGAAAAAAAACCAAAAAACAAATCAGCACAGGCCTTTGAACAATGTTTTCCGATCACATAGTTCTTGCTTCTCGGGATTCTCTTTTCAAAACAACAACCTCCCTGCAGCAGAGCGCGGGAGCGACTTGGAGCGAGGCCACGTAGTAATCAAAAAGTAACAGTAACGAGTGAAGACAGAGATATTTTCTTGGCCTGGATCCTGGGAGGAATCTTCTTCTCACAGTATTACAAGCTCCCACATGCTACGCTAACACAAAAACCCCACTGTACCACACACGCACACAAACACACACACAACACACACACAAACACGCGCACTCCAATCTGTGCATGAAAAATGACCAGAGGCATTTTCACACAGTTAACGTGCAGACACATGCGCCCCGTCCATAAAGCCGCCTCGTGAATCAACGTCTGACAAGCAGGAATTCATCTCCGAGTCTCTGCACTTTTCCGTCTCACTGTGATCCGGTGATATACGGCCAGGATTTGGGGCTGTGATCATGACGAAAAACAGACGCCGGCCGAGCTGATAATGAAAAATGGGGCTCGCTTATATGTTGTTGTGCTTTGTGGGTGTTATCTGTGGATCTTTGGGTAATTTCGATTTTGTGTTATGTGTCCATTTGCAAGTCCTAAATAAAACCAAATCACTGAATCATTATTTTCTATTACTGTATTTTTCGGATTATAAATTGCACTTTTTTCATGGTTTGGGTGGTCCTGCAACTGTGACTTGTATATTAAAATTTTCACACTGACAGCCGCGATTGGTTCTAGTCTTGTGTGTCAGTATCTGCTGCTCCTGTTCCTCCTGAACCACTGCCACATCACTCTACTGCGCATGTTTCCTGCAGAAAGAGCCTCTGTCTTGCTGCAAGTAGTGAAACGTGCAGCTGAAAATGGTAATAGAGCAGCAAAAAGACAGTTTGGAGTGAGCGAGAAGCTTGTGAGGGACTGGCGAAAAGCGGGGATGGAGAACACAGCTTCATGGCAACGGGGAGGGTGCACCATGCAACTTTCATGGAAGTCACTGAATGCATCGACAAAGCCTCAACTTCAGTGACAACCGAAACCATCCTGTCGGGGTTCAGAAAGGCCAGAATAATTCTAACTGGAGCTGATGTTGAGTCTGACGACAGCTACGCAGAAGAGGAAGGGGCGCTCTGTTTACCTCCGGAGGTCGCAGAGTTGCTCGGAAGTGACACTGAGGACGAAGAACTTAGTGATTTGGAGTGAGATGGAGAGTTTGTTAAACTTGCTCTGTTCTATTGTTTATGTTATAGTTTATCTGAATAAGTGTTCATATGTGACGTTAACAGCTTGTTGTTCTCTGTTCTATTGTTATTACTATAACTTAGCCAGGCTGGCGCCACCTAGTGCCTAGGTCATGTATCAAAATACACTAAATGTTTCGCAAAAACCCTGGAAGTGCAAGTTCAGGCACCAGCCAATCAGTGAAGAGCCGTATATTCTGTGTTGGCAACGATTCTTGAGATCGAGGTTTTAAAGCCAGAACAAAGAGAATGTTTGGTGAAATTCATCAAGGGGAAAGACGTTATTGCCCTTCTTCCTACGGAATTTTGGAAAATCTTAATATACCAGTTAGCCCTGTTATCGACACATTACATACATCATGACCAAATAGCAGCGATAGGTTAAAAGAAAAAAGTACCCACCTACCTTTGAGCGAACGAATCCAAATGTGAGGTCAGACGTTTTTTCCGAAGTGAAACCGGCTTATGAATCAGGCTAACTAAAACTTGTCTTTCAAGATGAAATGTCGCTTCCTGGTCTCAGATTTTTTAAAATAAATTTCCCCCAAAAAGTGCAATTTATAGGCCGGTGTGACTTATATATGTTTTCTTCTTCTTCATTACACATTTTTTGACTGGTGCGACTTATACCCTGGAGCAATTTATATTCCGAAAAATATGGTAATTGAAACCTGTTGCTTCAGCGTTAAAATGTCTTATGTGTATTTTGCTTATTTTTAGCTATTAAGGAAACCAGATAATTAGTTATAGTACAGTAGTATTATTAGTATTATACAAAAAGTATCAGACTTTACATGAAGAACTGTATGTAGCCTGCACTCTTACAGTTAAAAATTAAAAAAAAAAAGTTTTCCCATGGCAACTTAACCTAGTTTGGGGTTTAGGTAGTGCAGACTCAGACAGAAAGAGACATTTTAGGTTTAAAATTACTGGTTTTAGTTGTAGAAACTGGCAACACAATGACTCATGAGAGACTAATTCTGCTGAGAACGAGTCTCTTGTTGAGAACCAAAACACCAAATTATAACATAAACAACAAAGCCATCACGTCCAATGTTTTTCATAATTACAGCTCAAACTGCATGACGATTGTTCCCAGTGGGAGCAACATTCGATTCGAGCGTGTCTCCCTCACATCTGGGGACACGGTTAGGTCATGTTTATGGAATTTAACGCCGAACATTTAATAAGGAATGACGATAATGCCGCTTAGGACGTCACCAAGAGCAACAAAGCACTTTATGTAGTATTTATACAGTGATGCCATGCACACTAGAGGCGACGGTGAGGTGTCTTGCCCAGGGACACAACGGCAATTGACACCGATCCAGTTTTGTGTATTGGATGTCTAATTTTGCAAAACGAGTTAAAACAAGCTGGATGAGGGAATCGCTCCTTCTCGGTCCTCCTGATGGAAATTTTATCTTATGGTCAAATTATGTGGAGAAGAGTTTCCTTTCGCACACATTAGCGGAAAAGCTTTCATTCGAGATTGGATCGTTGCGTCATGCTTCGCAACTGTGTGTCATTCAGACCTAATCACATATAAAATCTGTAGGAAATATGTTCGGCTGCTTTGGAGGTTGAAGCTGGAGTTTTGATGCTGATTCCGTATAATACACCTTTGTCCGTTTTGTTTTAGTTGACAGTTTGGAGTAGCCTTCTGGTCATCTCCCCATCAGAACTCAAAGCAGTTGGTTCCAGCTTGAGACGATTATTCTGAGAGTTCATACATCTTGCAATACTCTTTGTGATTTTTTTTTGTCAGCGCAAATTGCCAATGCGTGTTTTAAAGAGCTTGGACATTTGAAATTATAATATTTGTCGAAAATGACTTAACAAAAGAAGGGAGACTGAGCAGCGTGTGGTGGACTTTTATTCATTCGTACCAAAGTAACTATGCATTGTTTCCAAATCATATGCGTGTCACCGGTTTAAGAAATAAAAATTGGAAAAAGAAATAAGTACAAAGCAGTGGGAATGTTAAGAATGAGGGTTAATAAGCAAAATGGAAGTAAAAGATTGCAACAAATCATTCTAAATACAACATCAGGTGAGTTTTGCTAACATGGTAATACTAACAACTAGCATGCTAATCACTGTTGGGCAAGTTACTTTAAAACTGAAATGACAGTGGCAAGTAAATAATGTATTACAGAGTAATTTGTTACATTACAATATTACAGGACTATTGCATTACTTTTAAGATTGTCTTACCAAAATAACTGCGAAGATGCTGAACTTTTGCGCCGTATATGGACTGAACCAGGACTAAATTGAGGACTGAACCAGGACTAAACCAGGACTGAACCGGGGTACTGAATCAGGACTAAAACAGGTCTGAACCAGGACTGAACCAGGTCTGAACCAGGTCTGAACCAGGTCTGAACCAGGACTGAACCAGGTCTGAACCAGGACTGAACCAGGTCCAAACCAGGACTAAACCAGATCTAAACCAGAACTGAACCAGGACTCAACCAGGCCTAAACCAGGACTGAACCAGCATTAAACCAGGACTAAACCAGGTCTAAATTAGGACTAAACCAGGTCTAAATTCAGGACTAAACCGGGACTAAATCAGAACTAAACCAGGTCTAAACCAGGACCACCCCTGAGAGAACCCCGAGCCCGTGGAGCAGGGTGTCTGCAAAGTGTGATCAGGCGTCGGCTGCGTTGAGGCCTGTGGAGTGTGGACCTCTGCGCCGCTCCTTTCGCTCGCAGCCACCCAACGATCTACGCAGACACACCTCTGGGCCCGTCCCGACATTCGGAAACGTAACAATGACATTTCACCGCTGCTGATATCATTGTGATTTTAGCAAATTTGTATAAAAAAAAAAAAAAAAACCCACCACAATCCAGGTTAAAAGTGCAATGTACATCACTGCGTTACAGTAAAAATCAATGCATTACAGTAATTTGCTACTTTTTACTCCCAACACTGATGCTAACACACACTTGCTGATTATCGGAAAATAAAACGCTTAATAATCAGATGCAGACGATCCACAGTGGAAATATTCTGACCTCAAGAGCTGCTTATGTAATACTTCTGTACTGGGGCAGACACATTTTGCTCAAATCCAGGATAAGACAGAAAATATAAAAGTTTAAACATTTCAAAGATCTTTCATTTTATTGGACCGCTGTAATGTTTAATCTTGGGGGACGGAGCAGAGTGACTTTTGGCAGATTGTGAAGTGACCCTGAGAGAGAGGTGCACAGGCAGAATGGAGCTGCCCTTTTTAAACCAGGACGCTCGGCCCACTGAGCTGTGCTACAATGGAAACTACTTCAGCTGTCTTCAGAGTTTGCTTGAGACTGTAAAAAAAGAAGAAGAAAATGTATTTGAATGTGATTAACATTGCATTTGAATTGATGCCTGTATTTAGGTTTATGTGATATGATTTGGAAAGTGTTGCCTACTATTGTAAACAAAACCTCCAGCTTGGTCCTTGGAAAATTCTTGTAATTTCCCTATAAATATGTATAGAAAAAAAGATTGTTTTGACATACCGATCACAATCATGAGAAATGGGTTGATACTGTAAATTTCCTGACTAAGGTTCAAGCCCTTATTTATGTGTTTTTATTGATACTTTGCAGTGACATCATGCTGAGGGTGTTTTACATGTAAGTGTATTGGCATAATGTTCACCGGTTACCATAGAGACACAATGCACACATTAGCAAACGCATCCAAATAAGTTTTAAGAAAAAAGAAGAAAAACAAAAGGCGAGAGTGACAAACTGAAAAACTGAACTGATGACTAATGCAGGATTCCTTGTGACTGTAACGTTAGTCAGTGGTTTACGGTCAGATTACATTAGAATAAAGATCAGATTAAAGTCTAACAAAACCTCAGACAGAGCAGTGCTGACAGTTAGCATCACGCCCTCAGGAAATGTTGATGATATCAGCTGCAAAGTATTCTTGTTTATTAGTTCCAGGGGTGTAGTGGGCGTGGTACGTGGGGGTGCGCCGTCCACCCACTTCTCCCGACGTGAGATATAAACAAATAACAAATATAAAAAATCCTTCACCTTAAATGTGAAACCAGAGCTATTGGCAACGGTGAAAACAACCTGCACAGGCTCATGATATCTGCACTACTGTCCTATAGTGACCTGCGACATGAGGGACCTGGACTGAACCAGGACTAAACCAGAACTGAACCTGGCCTGAAGGTGCACCCGCTTAGACTGTCGGGTGACCACAGGCAAAAAGACTGGAGCAGAGCCTACCCCACTCTCTCTCAAGTCCAAGATTAGTCCTGGTTTAGACCTGGTTTAGACCTAGTTCAGTCCTGGTTCAGTCCTGGATTAGTCCTGGTTCAGTTCTGGTTTATACTTCGTTTAGTCCTGGATCAGACCTGGTTTAGACCTGGTTTAAACCTGGTTTAGTCCTGGTTTAAACCTGGTTTAGTCCTGGTTTAAACCTGGTTTAGTCCTGGTTTAAACCTGGTTTAGTCTTGGTTTAGTCCTGGTTTAGTCCTAGTTTAAAACTGGTTTAGTCCTGGTTTAAACCTGGTTTAATCCTGGTTTAGTCCTAGTTTAAAACTGGTTTAGTCCTGGTTTAGTCCTGGTTTAAACCTGGTTTAGTCCTAGTTTAAAACTGGTTTAGTCTTGGTTTAGTCCTGGTTTAGTCCTAGTTTAAACCTGTTTAGTCCTGGTTTAAACCTGGTTTAGTCTTGGTTTAGTCCTGGTTTAGTCCTGGTTTAGTCCTAGTTTAAACCTGGTTTAGTCTTGGTTTAGTCCTGGTTTAGTCCTAGTTTAAACCTGGTTTAGACCTGATTTAGGCCCGGTTTTGGCCTGGTTTAGTCCACTGTGTGGTTCATACTTTAGTTTGTACTTTAGTTTTAAAAACATAACTTTAAATCCATACTTTGACAACTTTCAGAAATCAGAGCAGAGTTTTGCCATGGTGGTAAGCTAACAAAACTAGAATTCTAACTAGTGCACTTCCTGATCATCCCTCAACAGACCTATTTTGACCCCTAGACCTGTTTAAACCATATATCTGTAACGGGACAAGACTAATTCTGCTCATATTGCTATTTCTTGACAAGTTAGTTCCCAATTCATCACCTACGTCTACCTTCGCGTCATTTCCCTTCCCCTCTTGTATAATTTATCATTCTTCTCTTTGTATCCATGCGTAGGCCGCTCGGAGAGTTTCCATAAACATTGGAAAAGCCAGCGCACTCCGCCGCTCCATGTAAGGCCTCCCCCTCCCGATGAAACCCCGCTCCGACGTTATTTATTAGGCCTGATCCTGCACACACCTATAAAAGTTAACAAGCCCCTTTTAAAACCAGCTTTGGACGTTTATAAGGTTGAGGTAGACTCCACGTTGATCGCGATCTATCTATTTCGCGATTTTTTTTATCCTTCAATGAATACATCACGCGTTTGATCTACTAAAGTTGTTTATAATGATTGTCTATTAGCGGTGGAGTGGTTAGTGCTTCCCGTGGGAGCGATTGGACCCCCGCACATATACAGAGAAATACACGTCCCATTCATCTACACTGGCAGATTAAAAAGAAAGTACCCATATCTCAGCGTGATCGTACATCAGGCTTTCTCATCGCTTCTTCCGGAGTGGCTTTGCGAACCGGGGTCACTGCTGAGAAAAGAGAGATAGTTGAATCAAGGTCACGACGTAAATAGAAAAAAAAAGGCTTGAAAGATTAACTGCGATTGAGCTGAAATCACAATATGAAAATACGCAAAGGCTACAACCGTAAAAAAACATCCTTCGCAAACATGTCCTGTCTTATTCTGTGTAAAAACTGCTAGCCATGTTTACAAGATCTGTATAAACTTGTTCCGAAATGGGATTCTTGTATTAGTTTCTCACTTCATATTTCAATCTTTTTATCAGTTCTCCTGGGGTTTAAAGCAAGAGTATTACGCAGAATTTACTTTTCAGAGCTTTTAACCGTCTTATAGTTGTTTCTTCTTCTCATTTATCTTCTCGAAGTTGTATTTGGAGCGATTCATGCATGTTTGTGTCATCTTTAATCGCTTATTTTGAGACTCAATTTTGTCGATGAACTCCCTTTTACATCGTTTTTTTTACATTCTCCAATTGTATTTTCTTAAACGGTGATACACGTAGGACTCAGCAACATCGTATAGTCTATTTTCATGTTATTTTCACGCTA
This sequence comes from Boleophthalmus pectinirostris, assembly GCF_026225935.1. Taxonomy (NCBI): domain Eukaryota; kingdom Metazoa; phylum Chordata; class Actinopteri; order Gobiiformes; family Gobiidae; genus Boleophthalmus; species Boleophthalmus pectinirostris. The sequence continues at coordinate 11,838,424 of NW_026571070.1, forward strand.
CTTTTTCCTCTTAAAATGCCTTGACAAGACTTAATTCACAGAACTAAGACTTAAAAGTGCTTAGAACTGCTCTTTCTTCATGTAGTTTGCACCAAAATGAAGCAAAGGATCATGGTCGATGTAGTTCCCTCTGTTTCTTTAGCTATTGCTGCACCATAACAATGAATTTAAGCAAAGAAACTTGTGATGGTCCACGATATTATTGAGAGATTTTTGAGGATATGATATGATATTTGATATTTTGGTTACTGTTACAACCCTAGTCTTTTTGGTTCATATTAAAGAAAAAAAAAAAAGAGTGTTTGTTATCCAATCTGCAGGTATTCATTGGACTTTCAAGGCTCTTTCCTGTAATGTTTACACCAACATCAGCTTCCATTGAGCAGCACAGTTTTCTAATGTGGAAGTCATCTGACTCATTTCTTTTATTGTGTTGTTTTACATCAATATTGCGATAAAAATGCACAAAGTTTAACATCATTATTCATAGATTATACAGTCACAATATGTCTTCTTTAAATTGTGAACTTTGAACAGAATCACATTATTAAAACCTAAATCACAAATGTAACTGTAATCGTGAAACTTGTCAGAAAAATCATAATTCAATATTTTTTCCAACTCTTTCAGCTCTAAAAAAGAAACGTGTATCAAGAACTCAAAAATATACTCAAAAAAGCTGTTATTGAAACCTAAATGTGGGACTAAACCTACACTGGACCAGGACTAAACCAGGACTACAACCAAACTAAACCAAGTTCTCAAATTAATCTTCATCTTCTGTGTATTACATTTGATAGAACAGTTAACAAACATCTGTTACAGAGTAAATATGACTGTGAGGTTTTAGCAAAGGCTCTAATTTCCATCTGTTGTCCCTGGAACTAAATCTGGACTAGACTAGAACTAAACCTGGTTTAGAAGAGGGTCAAACCAGGACTGCATCGAGACCAGGACCAACGGGAACACAACCAGAGCGGTCCAGTTTGTGAATTGACGGGCTTTATGCTATTTCTGCCTTGTTTTTGTGTTAAGTGTCTTGCCAAGAGACACAATAAGATTAAAGGTGTGATGTAACTATGTAACAGAGGCAGAGTCTTGCACCGGTCCATTTTTGGGTTAGGGTTATAAATCTGTGCCCGTTATAAATCACACACTAATTAAAGGCATTCTGACTGAAGAATCCATCAGAATATGAATTGAAAAGTTACGACTTCAAGAATTAAAATCACGAAATGAAATGAAACTGTTACACTTTCTTCAGTACGAACACAAATTCACAGACGTTGACTCGACTGTCTTCACTTCACAGGCTTTAATTACTGAGCAGAAGAAACACTGATCGAGATGGTGGACTTTTGCGCCGCACACGTCACGGACAGAACCAGGACTAAACCAGAACTGAACCAGGACTCACTGTCAGGACTCGCTCGGAGATACGCCCGCTTAGACTGTCGGGTGACCACAGGTGAAAGGACCTCCACGCCCCACGGTGGTAAGCACAGCTGTCGCCCGATCGTGCTTTGTAGAGATTAGTCCTGGTTTAGTCCTGGTTTAGTCCTGGTGTAATCCTGGTTTAGACCTGGTTTAGATCTGGTTTAGATCTGGTTTAGTCCTGGTTTAGTCCTGGTGTAGTCTGGTTTCGACCTGGTTTAGTCCTGTTTTGTGGTTACCTGGTTTAGTCCTGGTTTAGTCCTGGTGTAGTCCTGGTTTAGTCCTGGTTTTGACCTGGTTTAGTCCTGGTTTAGTCCTGGTGTAGTCCTGGTGTAGTCCTGGTTTAGTCCTGGTGTAGTCCTGGTTTAGTCCTGGTTTAGTCCTGGTGTAGTCCTGGTTTAGTCCTGGTGTAGTCCTGGTTTAGTCCTGGTTTAGTCCTGGTGTAGTCCTGGTTTAGTCCTTTTAGTCCTGGTGTAGTCCTGGTTTAGTCCTGGTTTAGTCCTGGTTTAGTCCTGGTTTAGTCCTGGTGTAGTCCTGGTTTAGTCCTGGTTTAGTCCTGGTTTAGTCCTGGTGTAGTCCTGGTGTAGCCCTGGTTTAGTCCTGGTGTAGTCCTGGTGTAGTCCTGGTTTAGTCCTGGTTTAGTCCTGGTTTAGTCCTGGTGTAGTCCTGGTTTAGTCCTAGTTTAGTCCTGGTGTAGTCCTGGTTTAGTCCTGGTGTAGTCTGGTTTTGACCTGGTTTAGTCCTGGTGTTGTCCTGGTTTAGTCCTGGTTTAGTCCTGGTGTAGTCCTGGTGTTAGTCCTGGTTTAGTCCTGGTGTAGTCCTGGTTTAGTCCTGGTGTAGTCCTGGTGTAGTCCTGGTTTAGTCCTGTCCTGCCCATGTGTAATTACTACCCGCTCGCACACCCCCCCGTAAAATTTTATGCCAATTTCAGGAACTACCACAGGTACCTGACCCGGTGCAGGACTCTGGGCCAGTTGCTTGTTTCCATGGAGATGTTATTGCTTTGCCTGCAATGTTACAAAGTATGGCATTAAACTTGAGCAAAGAGGCGACCTCACTCTTTCAGAATGCATGTTTTTAAACGTATTTTTAACACCCATAATTGAATAAATCTGATCTTATACAAGTTTTTTTTTTTTTTTTTTTTACATATTGTGGAACATTACAGGCGGATCAATGACATCTCCATGGCGACGGACCCCCAACCTGAAAAGTTACGCAGTGCACCTTTAACCGTGTTGCATTTGCACTTCTAGAATCTAACACAATGCTTTCAGGCTACACATTATTCACAACAGTAGTAGTGATTATCGTGGTATTGTTGTGCAATTTGCTGTTTGATTAATACTCCAGGCACCTGCCGTCCCCATGGGAACAAACCCTATGGCGATAAATTAATAAAGCTAATTTAGCATTCTCCATGGCAGTTTCTCGTTAAAGTTTCTGGCACAAGGTTTGTCGTAGTATTTGCATATTATGTTATACAAACTGAGCCTCAGAGTATTTTGGATGGTGCTGCTGTAACTTGTACTGTGACATAAGGAGCATAACCACCTGCATTAGAAACAGGTGTCTGATAAAGAAATGTCACTCAGGTACTTCGTGTACTTTAAGGGTTCAGGAGCGATCATCATGATGGCCAAGGAACTGTGTCAGAGTGCGCCACATCTTCCAGCTGAGAGTTGGTTGACAAAAGTAGTTTAATTTTCAGATTTTAGTCATTACAAGGTAAGAAAATATATATATTTTTAGCAATTCCCCACCAACCAATGCAACAGATCTGGCCAAGATTTTTAAAATTTATATCAGGTTATTAATCTTGGTTTTAGATTAATTATCTGCTTACTAGTTCTGAGACTGCTTAATTCTAATCTAGAGGTCGTTTATTTTAAAATAACTTGTCAAGTAAAATTATTTTGCTGCGCGGAAAGATGATTTCACTATTTTTAAGTCATTTTCTGATAGATTTAAGTGTTTATATCTTACATTTTAGTCAAGATTTTTTGCAGTGCTAAAACCTAGCTGGAGAATTAGTAAGAATGATCTTTACCATTCCAGGTTTGAAAAAACAGATAACAATTTGTTTTTTTCAGGTTTAGATTTTGTGGTTTAATTAATAATGGAAAAAAACAGATAGCCGCTTCTCGTTTCCCGTTGACTTAAACTGCGATGCCGGATTTTTGCGCCGCATCCTGACTGAACCAGGACTGAACCAGGTCTAAACCAGGACTAAACCAAGGACTAAACCAGGACAAAACCGGTCTCAGTCCCAGGCTGAGTCCGGTCTCAGTCCTGGTCTCAGTCCCGGTCTAGTCCCAATCTCAGTCCTGATCTTGTCCCGGTCTGGTCCCAGTCTCAGTCCTACTCACCCAACAGTCTACAGGGGCGCACCTCCGGGCCCGTCCCGACACTCAGTCCTGGTTCAGTCCTGTTTTAATCCTGGTTCAGTCATGGTCCAGTCCTGGTTTAGTCCTGATTTAGGACTGAGACCGGGACCAGACAGGACAGGGACCAGGACCTGACCGCGACCAGGACCAGGACTTAGACCAGGACTTAGACCAGGACTGAGACCCGGACTGAGACCAGGACTGAGACCAGGACTAAGACCAGGACCAGACTGGGACTGAGCCTGGAACTGAGACTAGGACCAGATCAGAACTGAGACCAGGGACCAGACCGGGCCAAGATCAGGACTGAGACTGGGACCAGACCAGGACTGAGACCAGTTTAGTCCTGGATTAGACCTGTTTTAGCCCTGGTTTAGTCCTGGTTCAGTCCGTATTCAGCGCAAAAGTCTGGCATCACAGTTTAAGTCACGGAAACGGGAAACAAATGTTATCAGTTTTTTTCCATTATTCATTTAAACACAAAATCAAAAACTGAAAAAAACAAATCATTATCCATTTATTCATTTTGGTTTTGGAGACAAATAATGAAGAAAATAGATGTTTTTCATTTTATTATTTTTGGTTTTATTGTGAAAAACGAATGAACACACATACACAGATTGTTTTCATGTGATCTAGTTTCAAGCTTGAACCCTAAATTCAGCCTTATTGAAAGAAACCAAACTTAATAGAATATGTTTTTATTTTAGCCGCTAATATCAGTTCTCTAAGCGTTCAGCCAATAACACAAACAACACTCCAGCCCTCACCCCCGCTGTGCCTGCTACTCCTACCGCCATTTCAAACCAGGGTCACGAGAGGTTTCAAGCTTTCTTTTCCTCTCTCCGAAAGTGAAAAAAAAAAAAAAGACACCGATATAGGTCTCATTGCTTCTCGAGGCGTTTAATCCTTGTCCATAATAATCTCGACATTTAGCAGACCACGACCTGCTGATTCGAAAAGCCTTGTTCCAATCTGGCTCCAATCACAGTGTTGGGTTTGTGAGGGCACTGCTGATTTCCTCGCCATGGATGAGTGATCGCTGGGAGACAGGCCGGAGCTGCCAAGTCCTGCGCGCTACATGTGTTGAAAAATCACACAATCTTTAACACCGAAATGACCAGCGAAGTGTGTGCGCGCGTGGGTATGTGTATGTGTGTGTGTGTGTGTGTGTGTGTGCAGAGGCGTTATGGTAAACCAAAAATCTCTGGCACGCGGCGCTCTCGAAAACTTATTTAATCCGTCCATCTGTGAGGTATCTCCAGTCAGCTGTCTCTAATGTCGATCTGTCATGTTTTAGGAATTAATTGGGTTGCTTGTTTGCACCTCGTAAAGTAGTGCTGCTAATTGAGACATTTTCAGGCATCGGGTGAAAAGATGCAAAGACTTGTTCGTGGTTTTATTGTAATTTACAGCTTAAAGGTTCAATATTACGAACAACCGACTCTTGTGAACTCTAATTCATGGTATAATGTTGCTACCTCGTCAAAAACAGACCTGGAGTTGTGTTTTGTTTCATTCACACGTGTTTGAGTAATCCTGGTTTATTAGTCTGTGTACATGTCCAAAGCTCTAAATGTTCTGTTCCACCTTGTGATGTCATGTGGTGGTGGTTTTCATGTTAACAGCTACTTTTTCTTCGCTGAGTTAACTAAATCTGGGCTAATTCTGAGTTTACTAATTCTGATCTAATTACATCTGAGCTAAGTAATTCTGCACTAACTAAATCTGAGTTTACTAATTGTGAGCTAACTAAATATGAGCTAACTAATTCTGAGCTAACTCATCCTAAAATAACCAAATCTGAGGAAATTCTGAGTTTACTAATTCTGAGCTAATTAAAACCATGCTAAATCTGAGCTAATGCTGAGCTAACTATGAGCTAACTCATTCTAAAACAACTAAATCTGAGTTTACTAATTCTGAGCTAACTAAATCTGAGCTAACTAAATCTGAGCTAAATCTGAGCTAACTAAACTCTGAGGCTAACTAATTCTGAGTTATTTAAATCTGAGCCAACTAATTTTGAGATAACTAATTCTGAGCTAACTAAATCTGAGCTAACTCTGAGTTTACTAATTCTGAGCTAATTAAAACTGCTAAATCTGAGCTAATGCTGAGCTAACTATGAGCTAACTCAGTCTAAGATAACTAAATCTGAGTTTACTAATTCTGAGCTAACTAAATCTGAGCTAATTCTGAGTTTACTAATTCTGATCTAATTACATCTGAGCTAAGTAATTCTGCACTAACTAAATCTGAGTTTACTAATTTTGGGCTAACTAAATCTAAGATAACTAAATCTGAGTTTACTAATTCTGAGCTAACAAAATCTGAGCTAATTCTGATTTAACTAAATCTGAGCTAATGTTGGGCTAACTAATTCTGAGTTATTTAAATCTGAGCTAACTAATTCTGAGCTAACTAAATCTGAGCTAACTAAATCTGAGCTAACTAATTCTCAGGTAACTAATTCTGAGCTAACTAAGTTTGAGCTAACTAAATCTGAGTTTACTTATTCTGAGCTAACTAATTCTGAATTAATGAATTCTGAATTAACAAACTCTGGGTTCACTAATTATGAGTTAAACAGTGAGATAAAATAATGAAAATTGCACTTCACAAATGTGCATCTTTGTCACTATAAATCCAATAAATCTACATTATGTAACTTTTTTTAGTTTAGGAAGTCACCACCTGCTTGTCTCCATGGAGCTGTACTGTTTTGCCCTGAATTTTGCTTTCATTGCTTACCGTGAGCAGGGTCGCCTCTCCACAGACCTGTCCTGTAACTCGGCATGCATGCTTATTTCCATTTAAATATATACGTTTAATGCCGTACTGTGGAATATTCCAGGCAAAGCAATAACATCTCCATGGAGTCAAGCAGGTGGCGAACCCTCCTTGAGAAAAGCTACATTTAATGCAGATCTAACTACACAATTCATCCTTGCTTTAAAATTAAAATAACAAGCCAACTGTGGTCGTATGTGCATTTGTCTGCTCCTGCCAAGACATTATGCTAAACCGAGAATTCCTGGCTCCTTTCCAGTTTTGAAACTTGTTTAATCCTTCCATCTGTGGGGTCCACTTGAGCTCAAATACCTCCGCACACTTTCGAATACAAGCTGTGATTTCATGCATTTGGCGTTTTGATGTAGCCCAAAACTAAAGGATCTTGTGATGAGGAGAAGGTAGAAAGACTGCGCTATGGGAACACCAACCTGCTGTTTCTATTCAAGAGCTTTTGTCAATGGGGAGCAAGGATCAAAATAACCACGATTCAACCCATGTGGCCCGCTCGGCTTTGTCGCTGCGTTTGAAGAGACATTGTTAGACCGTCAAAAGCCTTCCGGAAACGGCTGCTTTGTCAAGAAATATTTCCTATTCACTTGGTGCAGGTGAATGAAGTGAATATGAATGAATGTGTGGTGTCACTTGAATCAAACTAGTTTTGTCTGAGCACCTGGTTAATATGAGTCATTCCTTTACTATGATGATATAAAGACAGGGGGTATGTGCGCTCTCAGCATCCTTCAAACCAAAGTACTTAACAATGTAAATATTAAAGCTGTGGTGGCTCAGCGTGTCTCAAAGCTAATTCGAACTTTTATTAACCCTCGTGCACTCCTTTAAAATAATCACAACTGTGGTCCTTCGTGACAAAAATGTACACGGGAAAAGAAGACCACTGTATTGTTACACAGTATGGATTATGTCCAACTTTTTTATATCAGTGTCGTCATTTATTCCTGTCCTAATCATACATACCAAATAATATATAATATTTTGACATTTTAACCCCTTCAATGCCATTTTTAAGTAGCCTGACTCATCAGCCGGTTTCACTTCGCAGAAACCGTCTGACCTCGCAGCATTAGGATTCGTTCGCTCAATGGCAGGGAGGTACTTTTTTAAATTCAACCAATCGCTGCTATTTGGTTGGGATGTATGTAAAGCGCCGCTAACGGGGCTAACTGGTATATTAAGCTTTTCCCAAATCCGTAGAAAGAAGAGCAATAACGCTTTTCCCTTTGATAAAATCCACCAAACATTCTCTTTGTTGGGAACACAGCATGGCTTTTCGCTGATTGACTAGTGCCTGAACTCGCACTTCTGGGATTTTTGCGAACCATCTAGTGTATTCTGATTCCTGACCTAGTCACTGGAGAGAAATTAAATTGAGCAGATTCACTAGGTGGTGCCAGCCTGGCTAATTTTTGACAGCAGAAGCATCAAATTATGTGCAAGAAAAAAATGAAAAAAGTAGATTTTTTTCTATATCTTTCAAGTAATTTTAATTTGTTTGTGTTGAGATTATCAGAGGTTCGGGGGCTCCTCTAGAACACACCCATATCATTTTAACCTCATATATCTATGTCTCTGGCCTTCAGTGTGGACTAAAATGTACAAAAGTCTTTCTATTCATATAACCTTGGAATGGAAGATACACAGTAAATAGAAAAATATCAAAACATTCAAAAAGACTATAACAAAAAAATCTGAATGGTTTTCAACATCAAAGAATGAAAAGTAAATCAAAAAGTAAAAATACACAGGCAAAGTTATTCCAGTAAAAAAAAGCCATTTTGAATGGAAGTCAATGGGACAAAAATGTGCGTAAGGACCACAGGTTTGAGTATTTTGATTATAGATCTTTTTATTAATGTGATCTTGAAAAAAGAAAAACATAAATTAAAAATGCATCAAAAAATAATTTTGGTGCTATTTGGTGCAGTATAGCCACAGTTATGCAAAAAGAAATGCTGAGACGTACAAAAAAAGTACCTAGGGGTGCAGAATATTACACTATTCTCTCATCTACTGTATGTTATAATGTTTTTTACCCATCACAAACCTGGAGTTGTGTTTTGTTTCATTCACACATGTTTAACACACAAATCCTGCATATTTAAGATTGATTTTTTTTCTCAAAAGGAAAACTCTCTATTCCACCTTGCGATGTCATGTGTTAATACAGGAAGTGCTCTTAAACTCCATACATCTTCACTAGAACCATGTGGATAAATTCAGCCCTGGAGTTGCCGATCTCTGCTGAACAAAAGGTAAAAGGAGTTGTTCACTTGGCAAAAAAAAAAAAAAAAAAAGCTTCATGACATCAAAAGTTGGATGCCTCTTCATTTGAGGGCTGATGCTGATGAAACCCGTTGATGCGTGGTGAAATTCCCCCCAAAGTTTGACGCTCGTGGTCAGATTCACGCTGCGCTTGGTGCTAGAAAAGCAGCAGAAATGCAAGATGGATTGTCTGAACCTGCGTCTACATAGACTGTAAAACCCGACGCTGTGGTCTGAACTCCGATGTAGACGGCCAAATGATACACAATTACTCAAACATGTGTGAATGAAGCAAAACACAACCACGGGTATTACAACATGGCTTCGATTTTGTGTAATATTGATTCAAATGTAAAATATAAAATGAACAAACTAAGTGATTTACGTTAGTTTGTGTTGTTGTTTTAATATTTAACATTTCAAAATTGCTTTAGCGCAGAAGTCTTCATCTCATTTACATGTTTTTCTTACCTATAACTTTGTCCATTTGTTTTCTATCTGTTATATTTAGGTTTTTATTCATTTGTTTGTCATTAGTCTGTTTACTTCACAGTGCCAGCATGGCGTCTGTAATGATGCCTATTGTTGTTTATGTGGTTGTTTTTAATGTCTCATGGTGCGCTTTGAGCTTCTTGCAATTGTTTTCCAGTGCGGTTTTTAACTCCAAATGACAAATAAACTAACCTAACCCAGCCATTTCAGTTTGACTCTGCAAAATACCCATAGAGATATAATTGGCCGAGAAGTAGAGATGTCAACAGTGTGCGAGCTGTTTGTCATTGCGCACAAAGCCTATTTTTGTCTAAAGTGTCACTTGAAGGCTCAATTGCTTCTGCCTAAAATGATATATTACTTGTGTACATGTATTGTTTAAAGGTGCATTGTGTAACTTTTCTGGTGGAGGGTCCGTCAAATGATATAGTAGTAAAAATTTCAATCATCTTGGAGACCAAACCAGACCAAGGTAGAGGTCAGATCTGTGGCGAGGCAACCGCAGTCACAGTCAGAATGCCTGTTTTTCCAGTTTTTAAGCAGTAAAACCACTTGTAATTGAATAAATGTAAAGTAGAGCTGTTTAATGCCATACTGTGGAACATTCTAAGCAGAGCAATGACATATTTACAGAAAAAAGCAGGTGATGGATAGCCTGATTCATCAGCCGGTTTGACTTCGTTTCACTTCGTACAAACTGTTTGACTTTAGATTTTGTTCGCTCGACAGTAGGCGGGTATTTTTTATCATTTAACCAATCGCTGTTATTTGGTCGTGACATATGTACTGCACCGCTAACAGGGCGTTTTAACTGGTATATTAAGCTTTTCCCAAATAACAATAACGTCTTTCCCTTTGATGAAATTCACCAAACATTCTCTTTGTTCCGGCTTTAAATGTTCAATCTCAGGAATCGTTGACAACACAGAATTTATGACTCTTCGCTGATTGGCTGGTACCCGAACTTGCACTTTTTTTGTTTTGTTTTTTTTGTTTTTTGTGAACTGTCTATTTTATTTTGATTCCTGACCTAGCTGCTGGAGAGAAATTAAAATACACAACGCACTTTCAATACTTCTTAAAAAAGTTAGTTCCAGATTTTCTCCAGTCATATTCTTCGTGTTTTAATCACTGAAACGAAATGGTAAGTTGTTCCAAAAAGCACTTTAAGTTGTATTTTTGTTTCTTTTTGAGTACGTTTCCTTGACTGTAGCTGCCTTTGACTCAATGCAAGGTTACTGAAGAAATGCATCACATTTCTTAACACTTCAACAATGTGAGCTTCAATACCAGCCTTTTTTCCAATTTCTCCAAAGTTCAAAATAAGCCAAGTCAGTCATGGAATTCTTTTCAGCTGATAGAAATTTGCTGTGGCTTTTAACTGATGTTTGCCTTGGAAATCAATTTCAAGGACCACACATTGATATGTTGAGGTACAGTTCACAAATTAACTTTTTATTTTGTTTCATGATTGTGTTAAAAAAACATACAGCCACATCTTTTTCTATTTCCATTTCCCTGCACTACTGGATCTTGTGCACTAATGACAAACTTAGAACGGCACATAACTAACTAAAATAAAATAAATCTAACTAAAGGTTCATTGTGTAACTTTTGTGGTGGAGGGTGCATCATCTGCTTGTTTCTATGGATATGTCACAGCTAGAGTGACCACATTTTCAAAATCAAAAACTGGGACACTCCCGATTTGAACTGGTTGGTAATAATAAGTGTTACAGTGCATAATTAAGGAAAATCGTTATGCTCTCGGCCCATGTGACTCAGCATAGTCACATTTTCTTTGTGTTTTGGCCATTTTTAAGCAGCTTTTCTGTATTTTACCTCAACAAAAATCTGAATTTATGGGATCAGATTTGTTCTTGGGGACGTGGACATTCAGGTACGGCCTATATATGTACAATTAAAAAATTTTGTTAAAATTTAGTTGATGCGACTTATATTCAGGTGCGCGCAATAGTCCGGAAAATACGGTATGTTGTTTATTGCACTGTAAAGCACTTTGTGATTTTTTATCTGTAATTAAGTGTAAGGTGCCTTATAAAAAAAAGTCTTACTTACTTACTTACTTACATATTTACTTACATCAGCTGCAAAGTATCAATACATAGTAGTAGTTCGCCTTATTCAACCACATAGAATACATCCGTAAACTCAATGTAAAGCTGCTAAACCCCGCCGTTGTCGGACGCCTGCAAGTCTCCGAAGCACGTTATTACTTTGTCAAAGAATTCTCCCGCTGACATCCCTGAAATGTATTCCCTTTTTCCGGAAACTGCGAAGATATGTGTACGCGACGAGCCTAACCTTGGCGGCTAACAGAGCGGCCACCAGGGTCACTTTGCCTGATGTATGATGTAGCCTAGCGCCGCACACAGCACATTTATTAGACTGCGTAATGATAAAAAGATAGTGGGGGAAACGGATGGAGCTTGAATTGTTGCCCACACAGAGAGATCAGGGCTCCTATGGGCACATCCTCCCCGCGGTAATATTACAAAACCACTCTCAGGGAATACAAATGTTATCTTTAGAGCGGCTAACTGTGATCAGCCACCCTATTGGAGAAAAAGGGGAGATTCAGCCCTTTTAGCGATTAGTCTCTGTCACCGCGCGAGCTTTGTCAAGTCATTTACATGGTAACGACACTTTGCGGACCATATTTCACGTGGTGGTACCTTTGCGTCGCAGGAGTTGGGATTCGCAGTTTGTAAGATTTACGATGTTTAAATGGTTCAATGTGTCAGCTGTGTTTTTTTACTCTTTATCAAAGCGGAAAAAACAGCAAATGTGTAAAAAGGCCTGATTTGAATTTCATCGCAAAAGTTTGGGGCTAAACGCATCCAGGTGGTTCGTGTCTCTATGAGCCAAACGTACAAGAATTTTAAGGTGTGTAATCCATCTCCCTGACACACAATACAATATATATGACCTTTTAACAGCTATGTGGGAGCTAATGCATTTATCATGTTTTATTACCTGGGCTTTTGGCTTGAAATTTGACTGTAAAGGTCCTGTATTACGCAAAAATTTACTCTTGTGAGCTTTAAGTCATGTAAGAATGTTGTTACCTCATCAAAAACAGACCTGGAGTTGGGTTTTGTTTCATTCACACGTGTTTGAGTAACTCTTTATTATTAGTCTGTCTACATCTCCAAAGCTCAGAATGATGAGTTCCACCTTGTTATGTCATAAAGTAATAGTTTTCACCTTTTATCTTTAGTTTAGTAGAGTTGGGAGATTCGAAATCTGAAATTGTCCAAATGACTCGAGTGAAGGTGTGTGGGGTTTTCAGTTTGAGAGAAGAACTCTAAATATACTAAATATGCAGTGATTGTGTGTTAAACATGTGTGAATGCAACAAAACACAACTCCATGTAAGTTTTTCATGTGGAAACTACGGAAGCCGAGAGGGGTCACAACAAACGCAAACGGCGCAACTAGGGATGGGCATGATTAATCGATAATTGATCATTAAGAATTTCATCGATTATGTTCATTTTAATCGACAAACCGAATGTAGGTTGCTGTGCGTAGCGTGACCAAACAGGGGTCTGTACATGTGTCTCTGCACTCAGAAGGAGCGAGCAAACACAAACAGTCGGTCAGTCTGCAACGCAAATGTGTATTTAACGATGACTTGTACAAGAAATTCCACGCTTTCCGTTGCGTTCGGGACAAGTGTGAGTCCATGTGCACAGTGAACAAAGCAGCACATATGTTTCGGTGTCCAGTGGGAAAAAGTTTTGCCAGGTGAGAGTCGCGCAATGTCGATGACGAGTCCCCACCTCCCTCCCCCCGTACAGTGTCCTGGTTTTGACAAACGCAAATCTGGTCACACTAACCTGTATTCCACTGAGTCATGTCTTTTAATCCAACAGAAGTTGAACCACATCAGTGCACAAGAGCTGTAGTTTTATCTTCGCTTAGTTTCTGCAAATTAGCGATGCAGTTTTAAGTTTAGTTTTTGTGAGAGTTGCTCAAAACTGAATTAAACACATTATAATCTCAAACAGATTGATGTGACTCTAGAGTCGTTACGGTTTATATGTCGTAAGGTTGAATTTATGTATGCAGGTTAGTAGTGCAGATAGTAATAATAATGATGATCATTTTAATATAAACACGTTAATGATTAATCGATAATCGATCGTTAATTCTTCCGACGATCGATTAAGAAAATTTCATCGAATGCCCATCCCTAGCCGCAACGAATACAAATGCGACAACACAACAAAAAGCCACAACACACCAAAAAAAGCCACAACGGAAATGACCGCGGGACTCTATTTTAATGCAGACGCCGCAACAAATACAAACGCCACAACACAAACGCAAATGCCACAACTCATTAAAAAGCCACAACACATTAAAAAGCCACAACACATTAAAAAGCCACAACACATTAAAAAGCCACAATGGAAGCGACAGCGGGACTCTATTTTCCGACGGACCGATCACGTTGTAGTTCTTCTTCTTCACTTGCCGCTTGATCGGTCCATCGGAAAATAGAGTCCCGCTGTCGCTTCCATTGTGGCTTTTTAATGTGTTGTGGCATTTGCGTTTGTGTTGTGGTGTTTGTATTTGTTGCGGCATTTGCGTTTGTTGTGACCCCTCTCGGCTTTCGTAGGAAACAGCCTTATAACACAGATCAGAAAATAGTAATTTGGACCATTTAATCACAATGGCAATTATCTTAATTTTTAATCTTTCTGAAACGCATGGGGAGGTGGATTTTTGCTTTGCCTAATAAATACTAGGAGTGTAACGGTACACAAAAATGACAGTTTGGTACGTATGTCGGTTTTGAAGTCATGGTTTGGTTCATTTTTGGTACAGTAAGGGAACAAATACAAAACCATTTTCTCGTTGTTCATTTGTTTTAACATTTTACAAAGTGGAAAATTAAATAAATGCAAAGTGCTGTTTGGTAATACTAATAAGTTACATAAAATATTCTCAAAGAAGCAACAAATGTATGAAATATTATTAAAAAATGTATTCCTTGTAAACAGTAAACACAATTTTTCAAAAAGTAAAGCGCAGCACTAACAGTTCCAGCATTAAGTTTTACTCAATCTTCATATTTTTGGCCAGAAAAAACAACTTGTCCACAGTGTCTGTAGTAAGTTCAGGGGAGAAGGAGGGGCAGGGATTCCGTGCCGGCGAAAGGCGGAAGTGAGGACCGCGGCGCAACGACCGTAGTTTTGCGAGGATTCACGTGATTCGGAGGGACGTGGTCAAAGTGGCCGCTCTAACTATAAAGCGCTGCCGGAAACACTGCCACCCCAATCACGGATGAGTTTCCTCATGAATATTAAAGAGCCGAGCCTTCCGTGTAGCTGCACATGTAGTGGTGGAAAGTAAACACACACAAATTGCGCAAAATTCACTTTGACCGAACCGAACATCCTGCACCGAAACAGTTCAGCACGAATACCGTTACACCTGTCATGATTCATGTTTGTAGTGGTTGTATTTGCTCATTTAGGTGTTTTATTTTGACATTTGTCGTGTCTGCTGGCAGTTTTGAGTTTTATGTTCTGTCTTGATTGTTTGCCCCGCCCTCATGTGTTTCACCTGTGTCTGTGTGCATTTATACCTTGTGCCCTTTGTTGGTCCATTGTCTCTGCCAGAGTTTCATCTTGTCTCGTGTCATGGCAGTTTAGTTTTGAGTTTTGGATTTTTGGGATTTATGGATTTGTTATTAAATACTTTAAAGCAGTCCTGCATTTTGGGTCCTTCCTCTACACCCCTAATAAATACTGTATAATACATAAACTAATAGTTTCCAGTTCAGTTCATATACAGTGATTGTTAATTACTACCTACACCTTTCGAGTTGTGGTTTCCGTAGATTTTACATCAGATGCCCTTCCTGTTGAAACATTACTCCACACTAGCAAGAAGTTGATGCATAATGATATTTTACACTATACAATACCGTATGGTGTGTAGTATAGTTTATTGTATAGTGTAAAATACCATTACACACTATACAAATACAGTATTGTCTATTAAAAGAAAATACATCATGATTTAAATGTTCACTGTGCAGCTTTTCTGATGATGGGTCTGCTACCTGCTTGTCTCCTTGGAGAAATACTGTAATTGATTTTCCAAGAATGTCCCACAGTATGACTTTAACATCTATCTCTATCAAGACAACCAGGTGAAGTTACAGGTCAGGAAAGGTGAGTCCAGGTGTTTTTCATGGTATTTTGTTGCAATAAAACACCTCTGACTTGAGTGAAAACCAGATTATTATCAGTGTAATGCCAGACTGTGGGACATTCTAGGCTAAGCAATAAAATCTTAGAAGGTTTGGGTTGAATTTTTGGACCAATTGGCTGTTCTGTCTGGACTTTGGACCCCTAAAACAATCCCCAAATGATAGAAATAATGAAATAAGCTTGTCTGAACCTTGTGTGTCATCAAATATTACGCCTCTGGACTTAGCATGGTTCACATTTTGGTCAGATTTTCTTGACTAACAAAGTGGTAAAATGTCCTCTCTTAACTATCTGAAAATAATGATCCCCAAACCTAATTTCTGAAGCTTAATGACGCTTAAGTAAACAAATGCTATTCCTTCCCCTCAGTGAAGTTTTAGCTGTGACTAATATTTGCACAGCTCGCGCTCCATCTGCCCACATAACTCCACACACGCTTTCAGAAATATCTGTCATCAAGGCCATTTCTTCGCACA
This sequence comes from Boleophthalmus pectinirostris, assembly GCF_026225935.1. Lineage (NCBI taxonomy): Eukaryota > Metazoa > Chordata > Actinopteri > Gobiiformes > Gobiidae > Boleophthalmus > Boleophthalmus pectinirostris. Next base: position 11,854,540 of record NW_026571070.1, read on the forward strand.
ACCAGATACAGAGAATAGCTAGCTCTGCTTTAACTGCCTTCACTACACTGTTGTTAGGTAAAAGTACAGCAAAATACTCAACTAAGTAAAAGTGTGACCAAGTATGGGTCTTTTAAGAGTAAAAAGTATTTGGATAGATTTGAAAAAGCGTCAAATGTTGTGATTTTGATAAATAATTGTGGTGCTTTTTATCTAACAGAAGCAGCTGAATCTATTTCTTATGCAAAATTCACTTTTTTGAACTTTCTACCGTGTTATAACGTTCCCTCATTAAAAATACGCCTGAAGAGGTTTTAAATGTCACCCATGCATGTTTGAGTAATCTTGAAATCCAATCTCTCCCAGACCCTATATATATATTTCCATAAACAGACAAAAGCACTATACAAATTCATACACTACAACTTCATAAACCTGACTCAGTGTGCAGTAGTTTCATTAGTAGCGTGCACACCTATGAAGGGGGAGTGATTTAGCACAGGGAGCAAAGACTCAAGAGCATCAAAAAACACAACTGAAGCTACTTAAAGAGACAAAAACAACATATCGTATTTTTCGGACTATAAGTCGCTCTGGAGTATAAGTCGCATCAGCCAAAAAATGCGTAATGAAGAAGAAAAAAACATATACAAATTGCACCGGACTATAAGTCGCAGTTTTTGGGGGAAATTTATTTTATAAAATCAGAGACCAGGAACCGGCTTTTCATCTTGAAAGGCAAGTTCTAGTAATAACAATAGAACAGAGAACAACAGACTGTTAATGTCACATATGAACAGTTCTTCAGATAACTATAACATAAACAACAGAACAAGTTTACCAAACTCACCATCTTACTCCAAATCACTAAATCCTTTGAATTCTTCATCCTCTGTGTCACTTCTATACAACTCTGTGACCTCCGGAGGTAAACGGGGCGTCGCTTCCTCTTCTGCTTATCTGTTGTCAGACTCGGCATCAGTTCCAGTTAGAATTATTCCGGCCTTTGTGAATCCCGACCGGATGGTTTCAGTGTCATTGAAGTTCAAGCTCTGTCGATCCATCCAGTGACTTCCAGGAAAGTTGCATGGTGCATCGTCCTGGTTACCGTGAAGTTGTGTTCTCCATCTCCGCCTTTTGCCAGTCCCTCACACGTTTCTCTCTCACTCCAAACTTTCTTTCTGCTGCTCGATTACCATTTTCAGCTGAATATTTCACTATTTGCAGCAGGACAACAGCTTTTTTCTGCAGGAGACATGCGCAGTAGAGTGAAGTGACAGTGGTACAGGAGTAATAAGAGCAGCAGATACTGACACACAAGACTAGAGCCTCTCACGACTTCAGTGTGAACATTTTAATATATAAGTGGCACCGGAGTATAAGTCACAGGAAAACCTAAACCATGAAAAAAAGTGCCACTTATAGTCCGAAAAATACGGTATTAAAATGTTTAAAGGTGCACTATGTAACGTGTTGGTTGGAGGTCCGTCACTGGCTTGTTTCTATGGATATGTCACTGCTCACTGCCTGGAATGTTCCACAGTATGGCATTAAACAGCTCTACTTTACATTTATTCAATTGCAGGTGGTTTTATAGCTCAAAAATACCTAGAAAAACAAACATTCTGACTGTGAGCGGGGTTGTTGATCTTTACCTTGGCCTGGTTTGGTTCTCCATGAAGATAGAAATATTTAATGCCATACTTTGACACATTCCAGACAAAGCAATGGCATCTCCACAGAGACCCTCCACCAGAAAAGCTGCACAGTGCACATTCAAGTACAGACGCCTAAAATTATTCAAAAATACAGTGCATTTATTGTGGTACTTTTCAACTTTTCACCACAGATCCTCAACTGACTTTTAATGAGCTAAACATTTTCTGGAGCCTCCCCAAAAATCTGCAGGAGAAGCTACTGAAGTCTGTGGGAAAGAATTGAAATTACCAAGTTTATCCATGACTCCCTTGGTTACAATTGGGGAGATATACTGCCTTAATATCTCCGTTTGAAAGTGCTTTTTTTTTTTACAAGTCCCAGGAAAACTGTATAGCTCACATGCCAGGCTCCACTCCACTGGTCCGTTGACAGTAGTCGCTTGTTCCATATTCAGGAGCCAATGGGGCGGGGAGTGAGTTATGCTACACTCCGGCAAGCAAAGCATACAGATTGTCCCCACTGTTAGCGTGACAAATGCAAAACAATTTTTACATACGGTATTCATGCCACATCTGCAGCTAATGGAAAAGATATAAAATACGGCGCCCCTTGTGGAGTGATGGAATTTTAAATTGCGTTCTCCGCGTGAATGGTTCCCGTGGCGACTGTCAGCACCAGGAAGTAGCGTCCCGCGGTAAACAGTGGGAGGAGGAGGAGTCGGAGATGTATAGGGTTATCAGAGGGCCGGGATGAAATGCGAGCGTACAAATTTGAAATCTATTCTGCTTTTATGTTTTCTGTTTAAAGTCAATATTTATCCATTATAGATATAACCGCTTTATTCCACTCCATTCACTTACTGATGTTAGATTTAGACTTGGATCGCAGTAATTGCTTGGGCAGAGTAAATCAAAAATACTATATAAAAGGTTTTTCTGCGGTGTTTGTGAAGGATGTTGCTGTATAGATATTCAGTATTCATTAATATATGACTCAGTGCTATAGAGGCTTGTGTTTACCATCAATTGCTTGACTCCACGTTTGCAATTTTCACATCGTTTCTAAATAGTACACGCCGCACAATAATGTCACTTCATCAACACTAACAATCGTATAGACTAATAGAATTAAAAGATGCATCAGTGAATTGGATTCGTGTACCGTTCGTTCTTTTGAATTTCAATTAAGAACGAAAATCAATAAAATGGGAAAACAGGTTATTATTCTGTTTTAGTGTCAAACCTAAAAAGATTTTAAAACAGATTTCGACCTCTATTTCCAATATTTAATTTAAAGTTTATTTCAAATAACACAAGTTAAAAACAGTCTTGGTGCTTATTTAATTTTGATATTTTATTCTCTCTGGTTTATTTGTCCCAGAAGATCTGCTGCAGTGTCAACCATGAATCTATACTAAAAAAATATATTTTTATTATAGTTCTATGGCAGGCATGTCCAAACTATGGCCCATGGGACAAATGTGGCCCTCAAACAAATTTTTCTTGGCCCTCATGCTTTCAGGTGAATTGGCCCACATTAACTTACATCAATTAGAAATTAACTTTTTACTGCAAGTTTTCTTTTTTTTTTTAAACTCTACTTTGATAAAGCTGATATTTAATATTTAGTGTGTGGTTTTAAGGATCTTAGAATGAACTAGAAAAGCAGTCAGAGAGCGCAGACCTCCGCCAAGGACTACCCCCATTTTTTATATAAATTGCGATAAAATCAGTCTTCTGGATCAGATCCGGATCAGCCTTTGGAATATGAAAGAGGATCCCATTGTCCATCCCTGAGTCAAATTTCATGGGGTTTGGTCAATAATTAACCGAGATATTGAGAAACAAAATTTTTGGCCCCATTTACCACAATGTTAACAAAAATTTCAAAGTGATCCAGAATCCAGGATTTCTTCCGGATCACCCCCAAAATGAAATCAGTTCTTCCTTTTCACATTTCCAACAAATCCTGAAAATTTCATCAAAAATCGGTCCATAACTTTTTGAGTTATGTTGCTAACAGACAAACAAACAAACAAACAGATAAACGCCGGCAAAAACGTAACCTCCTTGGCGGAAGTAATAAAGGACTGATGGCTCATTCTAATGTGTTAAACATGCACATATTTCAATTATTCACTGTACTGAGCTCTAGTCTACGACCCTCGATCAGCCCTCTGCTTCATTTGTGTTTAAATATGTGGCCCTTGATGGAAAAAAGTTTAGACATCCCTGGTCTATGGTGTCAAGTGAACAAAGTTTATCGCCTCGCTGCTTCATGTTTCTCGTCATGGAGTTCAACAATGACTTTCTAGGACGCAAAAGTAAACGCGACGCTATAAAAGAAAAGCAGAGCACATATTTGTCCACAGAATTGCAACAATTTTTCAGTTAAGTCTTTCTAACAGCAGAAGTTCATATAAATCAGAGAGATTAAAATATCCAAATTAAAATAGGCACTGAGTTTTTTTGAGTGGTGTTATCTGAAATAAACTTCAAATTAAATATTGGAAATAGAGATCCAAATCTTTTTTATGTATTTGTTTATTTATTTATTCATGCATTTATTTATTTTTTGACACTAAAGCAAAATAATGAAATAACAAACTGTTTTCCCATTTTACTGTTTTCATTCTTGAAATTCAAAAGAACGAATGGTTCACAGAATTGCGTTTCTGTGCTGTGCCTTCCCCGCACTGCCAACTCATCTGGTCTTGGACTCCATCAACAGAAGCACAGTGACTGGACTCGACTGGACTAAACTGGAACGAGCGACAATATCACAATGTCTTGGGAGTTCATGTTCCAACTCTCAAACCACTCCAGAGTAATCTACAACAGTTAGCACTAGTGACATTTTATTCCCATGGCAACGGAGTGGTTGGACGCTTTTGTGGCACCTGGCTCAAAAAAACTTGGGATTTTAACCAACTAAGTAATGCAGCATGTGCAGTTCAAAGGACACAAGGCAGGGACTGTTGGATTTTGTGAAATTAACTATTTTCCCTGTATCCATGGAGACTGTGCAAGAGGCTAACTGAGGGCCTAGTTATGCACTGGAAAAAAACATTATCTAGGTAAGTTAAAATGACTTAAATTAAGAACATTTGACTTTATTCGAGTTGATTCAAGTTGTCAAGTAAAATTAACAATGGAAAAAGTGTGTTTTTCTTAAATCAAGCAACATTCGATTTTGTTTCGTATTTGAAGTGCAAAAGTTGTTGTTTTTCTTATTTTAAGTGTAGCTAGATGTATTTTCAAGTACAAAAAGTCTTGTTCCACTGGTAGATAATTTTACTTGTCGAGTGAAATTGGCTCAAATCATGATAAAACTTTCTTAATTCAGTTCATCGTTTTAACTTGACTAGATTTTGTTTTTTGCAGTGTGGACATTTGAGACGTCCAAATGTAGCAGATCTTCCAGAGGAACGACTCCAAGGCCTGTCTCTCTCGCTTTTGCTGAAATACATTTGATAACTAAGAGGCTTCTAGTAATGTTTTTAGAGACAGGGGGCTGTGCAATTAGCATTTTTTAATCAAATCAGGATTGAACCGTTTCAGATCGTATTGATTGGTTTGGTGTTTTTAATGGAGGTGTCCACAGCTGATCCTCTCTCAGTAACGGGTGTGGTTTGGAGAAGCATTCAGAATTTAAAAGAAGAAATTTGTTTATTTTAAGCTACGTTTACACTGAAACTAATCACTGTATCACCGTATCGGAACTGATTTGCGTCCAGACATGTCATTCCTGTGTCCTCAATCCTTCCCTATCCACACAGTTTTGTGTGTATTTGTTTACATTTTACAGAAACAAAACTTAAAACCACATGGCTAATTTACATAAACTAAGCGCTCAAAAAACAGCTCGCTCCTTATGCGCTGATGCGGTTCAGCTTCTGTCGGACTAAAGACACGACTCAGTGGAATATGTGTGTTCTTTCTATGACAGAGATATTTTGAAAACCGTGTCTGAAGTTGCAGCAGCCGATTTCGAGCCGAGGAAGACGGCAAGCGTGAAAACAGGCATTTCGTGGACCATGTACGAGCAAGTAGTTCTAGCTACGCCGTTTTCCGTTTGTCTCTGGTTTGTTTAAACTGTTTTCCGCAATAGAGTCACACGACTGATGTCACGAACCCACCGAATCAGGAAGGAGCAAATCACAGTGACGTGGCCCAGTAAGAACTGCAACTAGAGCTTCTACGTCACTGTATCAACGTTTTCAGGCGTCCACACAGTGTCGGAGCTGGCGGCACCAGATCGTTTCGTCTCTGGAGACGTTTTCCATCGGATTATTGTAGACAAACACCACATCTGCAATGAAAACGACTCAAATACCTACTAGTGTGGATGGGGCCATAGTGTCTGTTTAAAGGTTGTATAGAGGATTTTTCAAGGAACGAGAAATCCAGCGACTATTTGTCCTTTTTCAAATGTTGCGCATGCATGAAACCACCCCCCCTGCCCTACAGCTCCTACATAGAAATAGATTTGTTTCTTGAAAACAAGTACTCATCGCTGCACAAGGCAAGAAGTGAGGAGCATTTGTGTCCTGAAAAACGTTTGTGTAGCTCTTGGAAATAAAGTACATTTTCATAATAAGCAGAAGTTTCCTGTCCAGGAGTAATTTGGCGACCAGTGCGTCAGTCTTTAGACCCTTCGTCTGCTTCAGTCGCGCCATCGCTGGAATGAATCAACAAGAATCACCTTAGTTTGGCTTCGCTGCTTTTCCCCTTGTCTTCTTCTTTCAGCGACCTCAAAAACGGACTTTCTTTTGCGGCGAACTGCTCCTGGATTCTTGTCGCCATTGCAACAAACTTTGTGCGAACTGTGAGGAAGATATAGGTCAAAAAAAGCTGCTAAGAACTGTTGCGTTGGTGGAGTAAACAGCGTTTGTGCATCTTGCGTCTGTGGTCTGCGTGACAGTCGTACGTAAACCACGTACCGGCGGCGCGCAGGCAAGTCAGTTACGCTAGAAACATAGAGAGTTTGATTGACAACCTATCAGCTCACAGATAAGGAGGCAGTCTCTTTATCTATTGGTAAATGTTTAGCCCCAACACGTCCAGAGTTGATGAATTTTTATTCTCTTTTTTTTTGGTCATCATAATTACAAGGCTACTGCATCTCTATAATGCTATCACTGACAATTTGAAACAAAAACTAAAAAAATCCTCCATGCAATCTTTAAGCTCATGAATTTGATATGAAAAGTCATTTGATTTTGTTTTAATAAGAACATTTAAATGCAATTAAAATCATGATCCATAATATTCTGCCATATCGACCATCCGTAATACAACCAGATAAAATTTCCAGTGCGAGCGTGTTCACCTGCATGACTAAGAACATTTAAAGCCCATATATAGTATTGTTCTAAATCATGACTCCTTCTTACTCACGTCTTCCTCCTCCTCTCTCTTAAACCACATTTGTTCTTTCTCTTACAGCAGGTGATGTCATCCGCAGACATTTTAGCGGTTTTGACCTTACATCCTGGTCCTCTGCTCATGTGTGAACACTGGAGGCTTCGCACTACAGAATAATTCAAACCCAGATGCTTTGAAATGCTGATCAAGCTCTACCTGCCCCCCTTTCTCCTCCTCCCATCTCACCCCTTTTTTCACTCCTGCCCCCACACTGTTGCCTCTGAGTGCACTGCAAAAAAGAATCACCTCGACTTGTGCAAAATATTCTTCAATTACGATTAAAGGCGGAAATTGTATAGCTTTTCTGGTGGAGGGTCCGTCACCTGCTTGTTTCTATGGATATCAGAGTCCTGCACGGGTCCGTTTTTGGACTGAACTAGGACTGAACCAGGACTAACCCAGGACTAACCAAATACTAACCCAGGACTAACCCAGGGCTGATTCCAAGACAGAACCAGGAGGACTAAACCAGGACTGAACCAGGACTAACCCAGGGCTGATTCCAGGACAGAACCAGGAGGACTAAAGCAGGACTGAACTAGGACTAACCCAGGACTAACCCAGGGCTAATTCCAGGACAAAACTAAACCAGAACTGAACTAGGACTGGACCAGGACTAACCCAGGACTAAACCAGGGCTGATTCCAGGACAGAACCAGGAGGACTAAAGCAGGACTGAACTAGGACTAACCCAGGACTAACCCAGGACTGAATCAGGACTAGCCCAGGACTAACCTAGGACTAACCCAGGGCTAATTCCAGGACAGAACTAAACCAGGACTGAACTAGGACTGGACCAGGACTAACCCAGGACTGATTCCAGGACAGAAGCATGCAGACCAAACCAGGACTGAACTAGGACTAAACCAGGACTGAACCAGAACCGAACCAGGACTCACTGGGCTAGGAGCAGATCTCCACTCACACAAAGGTAAGCGCAGCCGTCACCCGATCGATAGAACTCAGGGTTCAATCTTTCTCTTAGGTCCAAGATTAGTCCTGGTGTAGTCCTGGTGTAGTCCTGGTCCGTAAAACTCCAGAACGTTTAAAACCCGCCCGTTTCAGCAACTATTTGCCCGTACCCGACCCAGTGCAGGACTCTGATGGATATGTCATTGCTCTATCTCACATTTATCCAATTCCAGGTGGATTATAGCTCTTTACAGCCCAGAAAGACCGAGAAAAGCTGTGAACCAGGTTGCCTCTCTTGGTCTAGTTTGGTCTCCATGGAGATAGAAAGGTTTAATACCATACTGTGAAACATTACAGACAAAACAATATCATTAACAATAACACAAAAGCATCCTACAGACCCTCCAACAGAAAAATTACACAATGCGCCTTTAAAACTGTGCAATTAATCACTTTTTAATCAAACAGAGCTACAGTAATTTGTCAGTGATAATCCTGAGTGAGACGTCTACAGCCAATCTGTCAATACGAGCATGTGTTTGGAGCAGAGTTTTGTTTCCTTTGGTGGAATAAATTGGGTAATTTGTTGTGTTAACTGGCAATGAATTAAAAGTTAATAAGGAAAGCCATTTGTGTTCATTTTTTAACACAAAAAGATAAAATTGTAATCCAAACAAGGGATTTAAAAAAGTAATTAATTGTATGTATTTATTTTTGCCCTAATTTATAAGTTTTGAGTATTTCTGACCAGATATATTTAGGTTTAACTTTTGTACGTGTTTGACTACATCTCTACTACTACTACTACTACTACTACTACTACTACTACTACTACTACTACTACTACTACT